>NC_092503.1:132945201-133254368 GCF_047511675.1 Marmota flaviventris | reverse complement strand
TTGTCAAGGAGGAACAAACTTTATTTTTAGCATGCATGCCGCACCACGCGAGCTCTCCAGGAATTCCCCGAGAGCTCAACCACCATCTCTGGCACTTCCAGCGAGCACTCTACAGGAACTCCTAGGTCATTTTCAATTTTCATGCTCTTGAGGAAGACTTCTGGGTCACGTGGGTGGCCCCCAAATTTTAGCTGAACGACCATCACAAGCAGAAGGGAGGAGGATACAAAATGCCACGACAACAAGCCAATTGACGGCTCCTTTTGGAAAAATTGTACCACCAATGACACCATCAACAAAAATACCCCGGCACTACAACAAGTCGCTGCACCAACGGATAGTTCACAATGCATACAAGTGATACATAGTCCAGGCAAGTTCTGCAAGCAGTTCAAAGCAGAGGAATCCATTAATATGTCCATTTCCTCCCAAAGCAAATCGACTTTTTGATTGAGCATCACTTGTTGAGTTACATTATTCATTGATGCATCAGTTTATACAGTTTCTTGTGACAGCTATTGAAGAAGCTGTAGTTTGGTTTTATCTTTGTCTTCACTGGCACTGGGATGAAGATAGGAATTCTGGCAATGATGGCTAAAGAAAAAATTATGTAACATTCCAGCAGGCACTAAAAGAAAGCAATTTTCTGAACAATTTACATTATCCTGAACAGAATTATTAAATATAATGAAAAGGAAAGGTGAACGTAAACAAACAGATCTGTTAACCTCCTTTTTTGTTCACAAATTAAAACAATCCTCAACAGCTGTTTACCCAATTTAAATTAAACCATTTAAATCACGTGAATAAGAAAAAAAATATTTGGATCCATTTTTTCATGAGCGCTCATCATATATGATATATGGACATACAGACATACAACACAAAACACAAGTGTGCACACATAATAAAATACATACAACACATAACATAATAGTAAAGACCTTGTATCTTTTTACAGGTGAAATCTCCTTTGCAATGTTTAAAAACTCCATAGTCAAAAAATAGAACTGATCAGCAAAACACTAACCTAGGTCTATACGAGCTCAAAAAACAAAATAGAACTTCATGATGTGGGAAAGGGCAATAATAAAATAGATATTGAAAAAAGCATCCTGGTTTCATTAGCCTCCAGGTGTGGGAGAACCACTGCTGCAGATGTGAGGATAGCCAAACTGGAGTTCTGGATATCAGCTGTTATGGATTTGAGCCACATCATCTTCTTTTTTGTCTGTAGAAATCGCTTTAGTTAATCTCTCTGGAATCCAAATCCTCTGCTGTTCTCCCTGTGGAAACACACAAACAGACCCCCGACTCCAGACAATCACTGGGTCAGGAACTTTCCATTGTCCTGTTAGAATATCTTTCCAAAGTACCTTGGGTTTATATACATTTTTTGGACACATATGCCTTTCTGTAGCGTTAAGCCCTGATGAATCCAAATTTTAAAAGTTTAGAGTAAAAAGGGTTATTTTAAGTTTATCTTTGGGGGATATATACCCCTTCCCAATTCCCTCTTTTTGTGAGTGGTTTTTCTTCTGTCTCACCCATCTCCAGGGATGGCAACTTAAAACAAAAAGGGAAACAAAACGAAAGAAGAATCTTAAAATGGCTACCCATCCTCTCGTCCTGCCCTCAGAGGCAAGCAGTTTACCTTATCACTTACCCTCAGGCATTCCCTGTACTAGCCACCAAATGCCACAGTCTGGCTGGGCACAATTCAGGAGCCACTTGTCAAGCAGGAACGAACTTTATTTTTAGCACACATGCTAGAATTCCCCGAGAGCTCAACCACCACCTCAGGCACTTCTGGAGAGCACTCTACTGGAACTCCTAGGTCATTTTCAATTTTTCCACTCTTGAGGCAGAATTCCGGGTCATGTGGGCATAGCCAAAAGAGTCCCCCAATGAGCAGTTCCGTGGTCTGAAAGGGTGGGGAAACAGCTCAATGAGTGTCACCGCAGAGGAGCCAATCAGCTGGAAGTTTGCTGGGGCTACTTTGGCTGTGGTTCTCAACAGGAATCAATTCAGAAGACACATTCCACTCCACCTCACCAGAAGAATTGAGGTCCAAAGTGTCAAGGTCCCTTCCCATATAATCAATAACTGGTTGCTACATAGATGGATTAGGACAGAATGTGCTGCTGTGCCCCTTTGGATGACATCCTAGAAAGAGAACTGTGTGATAGCCACCTGGAGCTATGCACTTGAGGGGACTAACAGTCCATTTTGGTTCAATGTGCCTGGGTCTGTGGCCAGTCTAGATGGACATATGCTTAGTCAAGTAGCAACTAGGGTGTCATCTGGAGGAGCTGCTAATCTGTCATGTGGGCACAGAGGTATGGGCATGAGAGCTCATTAGAAGTGGAGTCCTCAGGGACTGAGACCCAGAGAGAGCCCAGCCTCTGCAAGTGCAGGCTGTAACTATACTTGAAGGTGTGCAGAGTAGTGAGCTGGGAAGGCTAGAGAGAGAAAACCTGTCACTGAGGGGCTTTCATGGCTCCTTTTTTCTGAATATCAAGTGATGAATGAGTTTTGGCAGAAAACGCTTGTGTGAATGGCCAATATTATGATGTGCTAAGGTATCACCAAGAATGCATGGGCATGTCAATGACAAAAGACCTTTTCAACAAAGGGTGCTTGGAGAACAGATAAACATATAGAAAAGAATGGAGTCAGACTCCCTCCCTCACTTCATATACTCATACATGTGTACACACACACACACACACACACACACCCTCAAAATACATCACAGAATTCAATTCAAAGGTAAAACTACAAACTTTTAGAAAAGAAAAACAGAGTAATTCATAATTTTGGCCTTACATTTAGTAATGGTTCCTAATATAAGGCACCAGCTAAGCAACAAAAGAAGTAATAAGTAACTTGAACTTTGTTGAAAATAAAAGCTTTTGAGCATCAAAAATGCGTTAAGAAATTGAATTGACAACTCACCGAATGGAAGAAAATATGTGCAAATCATAATTTATAACTCAGAAATGACTGTTACCCCAAATATAGAAAGAACTGTTACAACTAAGCAACAAAGAAAATCCAATAAAAAAAAAATGTCCAAAGACTTGAATATGCACGTCTCCAAAGATCATTATGTTTGCAAAACAGTCATCATTTATCACTTATCATTAAGGTCTTGCAAATCGTAGTCATAACAAGAGACGACTTAATGGCTAGAAGGATGGCTACAATCAAAGACATAGACAATAGCATATGTTCTCAGGGACAAAGACACACAGTGACCTGGGGAAGGAAATGTAAAGGATGTGCCTGCTTTCTAGCTCATAATTCCTTCTATGTTAGACAGAAACTTACTAAGTGACCCAGCAATCCCACACCTAGATGTGGGAAACAAAGTTAGACATGCACACAAAAGTTTGTATATGAGCGTTCACAGCAGTGTTATTCAAATAGCCAAAAAGTACAAGTGATTCAGTCAACTAACAAAATAGATTAATAAATATGGAATATCCATCTAATGGAATGTTGTTCTGCAATAGAAAGGAATGGAGTACTGATAACATGCTATGACACAAGTGAACCTTGAAAATATTAGGCCAACTCAAAGAAGCCAGTCACAAAAAGACAGGGTCTAACTAAATTGTTGAAGGCCTTGATTTTATCCTTGATGAAGAAAAGGCCACTTGGCACATTGTCCCATTTGCAGACAGCCACTCACATCTCCAGGCACAGTCAGAGACAGGCTTACTGAAAAGTTCCTAGGAGAAGCCAGGTTTCACAGCATGCTTTCCATGGTTCCTCCCCCAAGTTCCCTGGGGCCACAATTCCATTCAACACCTGTTCCCCCAGAAGTTCCTCCAGACAGAAGGCAGCATCTTCTGGAATATTCCTTGTTTTGCTATGCCATTGCCCTGCCTAGGACAATGGACTTAATACTTCTTTATTTTTCTATAAATTGCCAATTTTTAATATTATTTTATTTAATTAACTGACATTTTCTGAGCTGTACACAAAGTTGGAACCTGATTCAATAAATGGTGTCGTATTTAGAAGGGCCTTTCAGGTTTTTCTTCTGAAGCTATAACTTTTTATAGGACTGTATCATGGTATTTATGCATTTCAGTCCTGTTTTCAACCTGAAATTACCTTCCTTCCAGTTTTGTGGTGTGAAACATGAAATATACTAGGAACTATTCTCCAGTAATAGTTAGGCAGAAGTAGTTCTGTATTAACATCAGTAAGGGATCATCAGTCCATTTTATACAGACCATAAAGGTAAACTTGTCTTCCACTCATTTAGAGCGAGTAATGTTTTATGCTGGAAAATAAAAATTATAGGATTGATTTAACAACCAGTGTTACTATTGAGGGAAAACAGATTAGATTTATTAACTTGTAGATGTCGGAGACCAGCTCCAACAGGGGGTCTCAGGAGATGAACGGATGGTGAGGAGTCGGCGAAAGGGGTGGAGAAACAACACAGACACCAAAGTGAAGGTGTTGATACCAATCTTTACTTGTGAAGTTGATCATATATACTTTTCATTTTGGCAGGCTCACAGTACTTTGTGGTTACAAAACAGGAATCATCATTCAAAGAAACAAAATATTACATAGTTACAATTAGAATAGAAGAATGTATCTTGGCTTATGCATAAGAAAGCATTTGTACTTTCAATTCACGTTTTGCTTTGAGCTGTTTCTGCTTAGTTAATTTTAATAATAGTTAGAAATGTCCCAAACTATTGGCCTATACCTTGACTATTCTTTCTTGACTTACTGACTGGAACCAGTGCCATGGTTATGGCAAGTGGTTGACTTGTTATTAATTTTAATCAAACAAGAGTAAGAGCATAAACCATTGTGCACAGGAACAAGAACAAGTTGCCCAGTACTAAGCACTAATCTGTCTTCTTAACATTAATTTTTCCTCTCTAGATTTTAATTTAATTTCTCAAAAACTTCCTTGACAGGAATACAGGGAGTTTTTCATTAGACATTAACAACTTATGCTCCACAGCTAAATCATTGCATTTAGAGCAAACAGATCTATTCTTTAGAAGTAGTTGCATTAATTGGGAAAGTCACGTTTTTTTCCTTCATACTTAATGGTCATATGAGAAGTCGCAACTATACTTATTAAAGGAATACAAAAACAAATCAGCCCATTCCCAGAAACATACTGCGCTCCTCCAGAGGATGGACGCCTTGCACCATCCACCTCAGTAGGGCCTTGCCATTGCCTGAGTCAGGGGAGGGGTGCAGCATGTAGAGATTCTTTTTCAATGTCCATTTTCTCATTTAAAATAATCATGGGCTCAAGTATCATTGAAAGTCTTCAGTGGCCATCAATTCTGATTAAGCTGCTTCTTATACTTATGAAGAAAATTATATTACTGCATTTATTTTAGACTTAAATATATACTCTTTACAAAAAACTGAAGAGCATATTTAACACTTGAAAAAAAGCTTTAACCACTAATTCTTAATTAGGGTATTTTTAATAAATATTCTTTCTTGGTCTCATTCAGTGAAATATTGTTTGAAGTGTTGTCTCTGAATTGGTGCAATTTTGTAAATTGTTACTTATTGGCAATGATATAGAAATTGAGATTAAGAACTTCAAACAATTATAGTAGTTTCACAGAGTCATTTTATGACTATTGAATCTAACAATAACAAAATTTGGAGTTATGTCTTTGTTTCTTCATTTCAGTGTCCTAATAACTCATCTCTATTTTACAAATGTCTCCCTGAAAACGAAACAAAGGACACTCTCCATATCAGTGAACCACAGAAAAAGGGGTATAAAATAAAGAAGTTGTAAGGGAAAACAGGGACAGAGTGAATTTATATTACGGTTTTTAATTTCTACAAGTTTCCTGATAACTGGTTTATTTTTTGTATTTGAAATCTCCTATTTCCATGACCTTTATAGTTGTGTTTTCTGATTAACTCTTAATATGCTCTAGTTATTCTTTTTTTATGAAAAAAACTAGCTGATTTTTATTATCAATGCCAAACAAGACTTTAAACCAATTACATAAAGTTACTTTCACATTTGCTACAATCAGTAAATATGTTTCTTTGTATAAAGGGTCAGCCTTTGTTTGGAGTTTAAAATATCCCCAACTGCAAGATTACATACATAAAACTCTGTTTGTTGCTCATATAATAGTACATGAATCAAATTAAATGTTATACTCTAGAATATGATAAAATGAAAATAATTTGCTCATAAGATTAATATTTAAACCATCTTTATTTACAAAATACTATCCTAAAAATTATATCTTCGTTAAGCTTCAATTGGAGCAAAAGTATAAATTCTTAAATAAAAGCTATTACTTAAACTATAAATGAGAGATAAATTACTTTGAAAGAAGATACAAAATATTGTCAGGTTTCTTGTTGTGCTTCTGGATGTTCAGTAGCAGGCTCACTTGAAAGTGGAATCAACACTGAAGGGAACTCACTTCTGTTTTCAGAATGCAGGGGTGGGCGGTGGGGGAAGAAATCCAGCTCTTGGGGGAAGATAATGAGGAAAACACCATGGGAATGGAGGGGTGGTGGAAAATATTCTCAAGATGCTCCATACATATTTCTTGGAGGAGGTGGAGGGGAAATAAAGATCCTTTTCTCATGAACTGACTTCTTGGATCCACTGGAAACAATGGACCTCTAATTGGAGGGAAAGGTGATAAAGCAAAGCCAGAGCCAGTTTCTTGGTTTTCAGCAGGAAGAGATGAATCAGATACAGTGGAATCACCAAGATCAACTTTGGTATCATTTCTACTGGATTCAATATCTGAAGACATAGATCCATCAATTTTATCCAAAGGCAGCATAGTGGAACTTTTGTATTCTGCTTATACAGATGGTCTACCAGAATTAAAATAACATCCATCTTGCTTTTGAAGAGGAATCTTTGGATCAGAATATGGTTGGTCTGGTGGAGGAATCATTATAATATGGGCCATTTGACATGGAGGTTCCAGGGGCCTAGTGTCAGAAGGTACTCTCTGAGGATCAGTTAACCTATCACAGTTTGATTCTCTTCTTTCCTTGCTGGTAGGATGGTGCAGAGAATTCTCTGTGCCCTTTGAGCCTCTTCCTTCTACCACTGGCACCAAAGGTGAGAGTATGTGTGGACCATTTTTTTCCACATAAGAAGGTATCATTTCACATGAAGGCTGACCCAATGGTGAGGGACCATTTGGGGAATACTCTCTGCCAAAGGCTGTATTTGAAACATGAAGTGCAGAAGGATCTTTTTCTGCAATTTTAAATTTTAACTTCATTTCAGTTCATTTTTGTCTGTTGTGAGCATTTTGTTTCCTTAAATCATTAAGGTATCTTTCAGCACTCTGAGCTGCCAACTCATTACCATGTGCTTTTTCTCATAGTATATAAACACCCCTGATACAAATGAATGGTTCTCTCCAATTCTTCTTGAAGATCATTTGCTCGCTTTCTGTAGGTCTCCAGTGGTTTAGTTGTATGGCTTATCTTTGCTTCCACTTTGGAAAATTTCTCTTCTTACTTTTCCTGGTAATTTTTTTCTCCTATTAATTTCCTTTGCAGTTCCATTACATTTTCTTGATATAGTTCCATCATGACTTTAAGTTTCTCCTGAAGATTCTGATTCTCACTTTCAAACTGTGTATTTTCTGCTTGCAAAGATGCTTGTTCTGTCTTAAGATTTTTAATATGCTGTATAATGTCTTCCTTTGTTTCAATCACTTCAGATAATAAATTAAAAATTTGATTTCTTTCTCTTTCTAAGGTTAAATTGGTGGTTAAATTTCAAGCCTTTAACTTAGCAACATAAATAAGTTTCTTCAAAGCCCCTTTGGGCTGATCTTCTAAGTGAGTACCAATTTATGATACACTCTCCATTTCCAACTCCAAGTTACCATCATCTATTAGGTCTTCTCCAACCACAGAAACCCAATCTTTCATATGTATCAAGTGTTCAGTCAGAGACTTAATGTGATTTTCTTTATCTCTTAGAACTTGTTCTGCATGTACTTTAGAGTGTTCAAATGCCATTTTTTATTTATTGAGGCCGTTCACTTTTTCTTTCCATACCTCAACTTCTTGTAAAAGCTGTTTATGAGTTTCCTGAAGTTGGGAATTTACATTCAAAGCCTCTTTTATTGCTATAGTAACTTCTTTATTCATTTTAAATATTCTCAAGGTTTTTTTACCTTGAGATTTGAGGTAAAATGTGCCATTCTGTACAGTCATAATATCACCCACTTGAGATTCTAGGGACTTAATTCTTTTTAACATATCCACCATCAATTCATCCTGTTGAAAATGTTTAGTTTTCTCTTCTTTTACCTCTTTTTCTAGAAAGGGTATTTCATCCTCAAGTTTAGATTCAGACCTATCCAGGTTTTCGTATATTGTCTCCAATTTTCTGCTTTTATTGACTCCTTCTCTAAAGTGGCATCCTTTAAAGAAGATTCTAAGCCTTCATACTCTCTTTGGACAAGGCTAACTTTTTCAAGTAGTTCACATTTTTCTTCAATTAGTCCAGAAAGTTTTAGAGCAAGCTTTTTTTTTTCTTCTCATGTAATGTCTGCTTCTCACAGACTGATAACTTCTCCACAAAAACAAGAGAAAAACAACAGAAAATCCAATAGCTGTACATAACACCAACTTCCACGGAAAGCCATAAGGACTAGGGTGTGTATCCATGTCTTCAAACAAGACAGACCACAATCCTGCTTACTTCTTCCAGGACCTCACCAAGTAGGGCTGAAGGGCAGCTCTTGCCTCTCCTTCACACTAAGGCTACTTTGGCTATTCCCTCCACAACCACACCATGCTCAGCCACACCAAAGAGACTGTGAACACTCAGGCCTTTGGTCAGGAAGAAACCTGTACCAAGCAATGGAGCAGACCATTGTGAACCAGTGAGTGGGGGGAGGAGCATGGGCATGGGGAGCTTGGTCATGGGTTCACAGGGGCCTAGCACATTCATGCTGCCTGTCAGAGAAGTCTTGGCCCCTTCACTATGCAGTGAATCCTGTACCATCACAGGTTCAAGCCTATCCCATTCAAGCCAGAGAGGAATCCTCCCCAGGTCACCCACCCTTTGGTTTGGTTTAGGCCAGGCAAAGACAGAACTTATTATGTGCCATTCTGTACAGTCATAATATCACCCACTTTGATGTCACTAAAATTCTAAAGCTCTGTAAAATTTTAAAGAGATAATACATCATATATTTATATTTGTACCACTTGTCCTTTTGTTTTAATGACTCATTCCTTTCCCTCCCCTCCTGTCCCCTATCTTTTTCTTTCCTTCCTTCCTTCCTTTCTTCCTTCCTTCCTTCCTTCCCTCCTACCTTCCTTCTACTGTTCCTTTTCTTGCAGTGTTGGTGGTTAAATTTCAAGCCCTAGTACATGCTGGGCAACTCTCTAGCACTTAACTACATCTACAGGCCTGTTGACACTTTCTATAGAAGCCATGTTAATTATTGACATAGAAAACATCTTGTGTTAGACTATTTTAAAAGTAATGTTAGAGGAGTGCAAACATGGGCAAAATCAGTTTTGATAAGTTATTTTTAAGTACTACAGCAGATATAATGTTTCTAAAAAGAAAGAGCTTAAAACTTGAGTTGGTTTTCATGTAAGTTTTTGTAGACTACTATTTATTTAAGAGTCATCAAAATCTTTTTTCAGATGGTTTTTTCACTTATCATAGGATGTAAATACTTCTAAGCAATCTGGTCATTATAAACATATAGCAATGAGAAGGATAAGATAAGTGATTTTTTTGGATCAAAGAAAACAGAATAAAATGTTGCATGGGATTCTCACACAGAGACAATGGACAGCAGAGTATTCAATAGGAAGCAGTGTTTATTTGTGTGCATCCAGCCTCAGTGAATTCTTATACAAAGGCTGAGCATTTAGTGTAGGGAGTGATCCCTTATAATATTCTGGTTAGTTTTCTTTTACATACTAGCCTTTATCTAGTATATAAAAGAAAACTAATAAGGTAATACACATTCCTGTTTGGGAATTCTATTTCTATACTACAAAATATCAAGAATGTTCAAAACTGATTTCTAGAGGGCTCACAATGATACAGAGGGCATCATATTCTTCTTCTTTTGTTATGAGAAATACGTACCACAAAATGTAGCTCAGTGTTAAAGCACCCCTGGCTTCTGTTCCCAGTACCAAACCAAACAAATGGCAGATGCACTTCATTTAGGGCAGATAATTTAGTATTATAGTGAGTTAGAGTGAGCAAAGTTTACCCCAGGTCACTTAAAAGAAGAGCTATATATCTTGATTGGTTTAACCTGGTTCTTCTTGGCTTTTACCAAAGAGCAGTTTCTGAAACAAAGAAATAACTTCAAGTGATGTTAGCAGTAAGCAGCTTTCTACCTACAATCACAAGTGTTCCTAAGTTCCTGCCTGGCAGCTGACTACTTTTCAGACTGTTTCCTGGTGGGGAGAAAAGTTTGAAGGGGGGAAGAACTCAACATCTGGATCCCTTGGTGGATCTAATTTTTCTTGGCTATTCTAACCAATTCCCTGGAAGCACCTCTAGTATCTAAGATGCAGAGAGTTTGAATGGCCTCAGAATCTAGGGCATTGAGCCCCGATCCCAGGTCCTCACCTCACTCCATATCTCTGGGTTGTGGTTGTTCTCTAGGGCACCTCAAGCCCTTGATTTTGGATGATTTCACTTCCATCCCACCTCTATGCCCTCAAGTTAAATGAGGGCTTAGATTGCAGTACCTGGAATTGGGAAGGAGTTTCCTCAGGCAGGAGATTCAGCCTTACAAGCAGGCTGTCTTTACATTGACCCTACAGAAGGCAGTGCTCTTGGAGCTTACACCTTTGGGCTGTAACTTATGGGGTTGATTCTTAGCATTTGTTGCCAGACAGGTGTTTCTCCCTTGTGCCCAGGATCTCCCTCCCTGAGGTCATAGTTACACTTTGATGGAGGCGGAAGGCTATCTAGGTGCCAGCCACTCACTTTTCTCACTTCTTTTGCCCACTGGTAACAGAATCAGCTTTATCTCTCACACCTATTATCCAAGGCCCAGGTGACCCAGGAAGCTTTAAAGGTTAGTTGAATTCTGCAAAGGGAAACCTTTATTTTTAGAAGCTGCAGTAATAGGAATCACCTGCATGTTTTCTTTTAGACCATCTTGACAGTGGGGTTGTGATGGGTGCACTCAGGTATTCCTTTAAATCCACTGTCATTTGTGGCTACAGACTGACCCAGAAGCCTGTTGTCCTGGGCTAGAGAAAGCATATTTGGCACATTGTAGATAAATTGTTGGTTAGGGGTACAAAAGGCATGGGGAAGCTTGAAAACACCTTTGAAAACCTTCCTGGGACACTTGGTGAGAGATGGCAAGAGGAGAGGCAGGGCTCTGGACCCGCCAACTCATGAACCATCACTGCTCAATAGCCATAGATCAAAAGCCACATCTTCTTGCAGTGGCAACTGCTAAGTGGTGACTGAAGCAGAGAAGGCCAGAGCAGTTCAGGTCTTTGTGGATTCAGCAGTGATATCAATCTTGCTGGCCACTGACTGGTATGAATCAAGAGGTGGTAGCTAAGCTCTCCAAGCCCTGAGTGTGGATAAGGGCAGAGATACAATCTGATACAAATAAATCCTTCTTATTCTGTGACTTCTGACCTTTCCTGAGTATCACGGCTAGATTATGGCATAAGCAGAATCATATGTAATAGAATAAAAATTGCCACCAAGAGACAACTTGTGAGTTGTCCAAGTCACACATCTCAGAAGTGGGTCAACCTGGTTGAATTCAGGCCCAGTCCCACACACCTCAGCTCAGGGAGCTGCTGTCAGTGGTGGGTCAGCAGCTTCAGGGGATGGGCTGGTGACCACTGTGTGCTGTCCCCAGTGGCTGGATTTTGCATTCACTGTGCTCTGCCATCCTCCTAAGGACCTTGGGTAAAGCTGATCTGCATTGTATAGGAGAGAAAATAGAAACCCCAAGGTGTGCTGGGATTTGGCAATGAGCACACAATTAGTAAGCAGCAAACAGGGGATAGACCAGGGCATCTACAAGATCTTTGTTCGTGGGCCTGGCCTCATGACTTTTTATTGATGAGAAAGCTCTTGGAAATCAGGAGTAGACCTGCCTGTGTGGGAGGGAGATGGAGGTGGAATGTGAAATCTGACCCACTTCCTGTGTCTGTAGCACCTATGAGGTTGGCTTTGTCTTCCCTGAGTCATGTTCTGGGGCCAGATGGGGAATTTGGTATAATTTTTGGTTTCCCTTTGGATAGTACCATAATGGGAAGTTGCTTAAAATTAAATTTTTAATAAATATTTAAAATATTTACTGCTGTTGGGGTCAAATTCAGGTCCTTCTGCAGGGTCCTTCTGCATGCTTTGTGCAGAATCACCACTGAGCTACTTCCCTAGCTCCTTATCAAATGTAGGAGGAAGTTTTCCTATTTCCAGAGGTTCTCCAAGATGAACTTAATAAATACCATCAATTTCTGGGACTTATTGGAAAAGTATTTGCCAAAGAGTAAGATATGCAAGTTTTCTCTATCATTGCCAATTTCTGTCTTCAGAAGGCTAGTGTTGATATACATCATGGCAGTGTGAGTGTAGAAGAAGCAGTCTTGAGTGCTGTTAAGGAGCTAGAAAGAGTTGCTATTCCTAATGTCTTGCTGTAGGGAATACCCAGTTGCTGTGTAGTGACAGGACAACTAATCCAGGGATTCTCCTCTCTCCAGTCTGAAGGGTGACTTTTAAGCCTGTCCAAACTATTGCACACCAACACTGGTATCACATACTGTGGAAGTGTGTAACTAAGTAAATGAAGTGGAAGAAGCCAAGGATACTCTCGGACCAAGCCTGAGGGCCATATGCTGGATGGTATGTCCGTGAGGCTAGGGAGAATATTCTGCTCTCAAATGGTTTATTTGACTGATCTGGACCACGAGGGTACTCTTCGTAAGATTGATAAATTATTTGTAGTTATTTCTGTGAAGTCCCCTCACCACACTATCAGATCAGTGTTTGGTGAAGCAGGAGATGGAATTCTTAGAGAGCAAGCAGTTCATCTTTAGAATTCTGTCTACTGAAGTATGCATCATGTCATTGAATTATTGGGACAATTTTTCAGTAATATTATTATTCTCAATTTAGACAAATAAACTGAAGAATGGACAGGTGAAGCCACAAGTACACAGAACTTTAAGTTTAAAAACCAGGGTTTAAACTTAGGGAGCCTCATTCCAGTGCTCAAAGTCTTAATCTCTGCACTGTGTCCATAAAAAATGGTCAACATCCACTAGCAGGGGGACTGCAAAAGAGGAACACAGGAATGAACAGGAATGAGATGGGGATAGAAAACAGCTATAGTCGATGCCAGGTCTCATGCTAGCTGCATCTGTCATCTCACTGCATCCCCACAACTAATCTAGGAGGTGTTAATATTAAAGTGTGAGTGAGTCCCAAGTCAGATTTATCTGAACCTCAAGCACAGGCCACTGTAACCCACTGTGGTGTGGTCCTTAATTTCTGATGGAAGCCACCAGAATCCTCTAGCCCTTGATATAGCTCAGCTCTGTGTCTGAGATCTCAATCTGCAAGGGACAATGACCTCTACCTCCCAGGTTGCTGGTGAATGAAATTCACTATTGTGTCCACTTTACTTTTTTATTATTTTTTTAGTTGTAGATGGACACAGTTTATTTCATTGGTTTATTTTTATGTGGTGCTGGGAATTGAACCCAGTGCCTCATGCATTCTAGGTAAGTGCTCTACCACTGAGCCACAACCAAGGCCTCTCCACTTTACTCTTCAATTCCTTACCATTCACAAAAATTGAAGTCACCATTGTTGGAAACCTGTGGGAAGGAGAGAGAACCAGGAGATGCACCAGAAAAACACAAGCAAAACCTAACAACAGCAAATCATGCGAGCTGTGACAGCTCTGAATTATTAGACACCAGTATGCCAGCAAGAACATGATTCCCATAAAAGGAAGTTTGCAGGCACTAATTAGTGACAAACACTGATAAATAGATGCCATAAAAACATTTTGATACAAAATTGTGACAAGTAAATCTGTAAACATAATTTAATAAAGTCACATAACCTTGCAATGTGGTTTTTCTTCTCCTTAACTTTTCCCATTAACTCAAACCACCAGTAATCAAACCCCAGGTGCAATTTATTTCACTCTTGCACCATATTAGAAGATGCACAAAAGGTTTTGTCACATAAAAACATATTTACCTCAAGCCATAAAGAGGATCTTCTGAAAAACCAAAAGAGATTTGCACTAAATTAAAATCCTGGTAAATCTATGAGGCAAAGCACTCATGAAATGTGCTAGAAACATAGATGCAAATATTTTTTCCCATTAAACTATAATTTTTCAGAGTAGTGGTAAGAATGTAACACTTTAGCCTGGTCTTTTGACTCAGCATTTGTAGGCAACCCTTTAATTGATCCATTCACTGATTCAGACTTAGGCAATATAAGGTTCCATTTCAATTTTAATCTTCAGGTTAAGCAAATAAAGTGTTACTGCTTTGCTCTCCTGGTCCAACAGGAAAATGTATAGATGAGCAAAAAAGAAAGAGTAGGCATCATGTCATGAAGAGACATCAGGAAATAAACCATCAATTCACAACACAATCAAAAAACTGCAAAGGGGACATGATCTCATTTTGCAGAGGAAGAAACTGAGGCTAGCAATATGACATAATTGGCTAAAGGTCACAGATTACTTTTTTTTTCATTTTTTTAAGTTGTAGTTGGACACAATGGCTTTATTTTATTTATTTTTATGGGGTTCTGAGGATCAAACCCAGCACCCTGCATGTGCTTGACGAGTGATCTACCAATGAGCCACAACCCCAGCCTCACTGACTACTTCTTTTAAAGCTTAAAATAAGTTTATTATCTTGAAGTGCCAGAAGTCAAATTCCAAAAATTAGTCTTGGTTAAAATTGGCCGAGCTGTTTTCTTAAAAGTCTGTGTCAGGCTGGGACATATGACAAGGCTCACAACTCAACCAGTGATTGTCTCCACACAGCCAGATTGACAAGTCACCAACTGGAACCTAACACTTCCCTTCATTCCCTCTTCACCTGGATCTGGAACTGAAGCTCAGACCTCTCCTCCAAGCCTCAGACCAGGAGCCCACCTGCCTGCTAAATCAGGTAAATGGCTCAAGAATGATACCAGAAATACAAACTTCCACACCCACAGAAGACCTCCAGGTCTTTTGAGACAAATTAATATCTTACTCAGAAAAATGGTACCATTATAAATGTACTCCCTGAGGAGGAAGTGATGGCTTCCCACTACCGACCAGTCATGATTCTGGATGCAGTAGTTGATCACTGATTAAAACCAAACTCTCACCTTCATCCCAGTCACAGAGAAGGACCTTTTGCATTTCCACTTCACAACATCAGTATCATCTTAAGGAATCTCTAAGTGTGTTTCACTTAAGTCACTAAGTAGAAGATCAGGTGAAATCATAATGATCCTGATTGGGTAACCCTGGTCCACAAAGCAATGCACAGAAGTTGCCAGAGAGCAATTGGGTCTAGCTAAGTCCCCTTCTCTACAGGATCTGCTCTTCTCAGCAGCAAATCTTCCCAAACATTACAGTGGATTATTTGTGGAGTATTTTTTGATTATGATGTGGCTGATGTGGTTGATGTTATTGAGTGTTTTAAGTTCCTACATATTCCTCATGGTAACTCACTCTTTGTCTCGTCAATAGTTTGCAAAATATTTCTCCCATTTTGCAGTCTGTCTCTTCCCTCTATGGCAAATTTGCTGTGCAGTAGCTTCTTAGCTTGATTAATCCTATTTATCTCTTTTAATGTTTATTCCTTGTATTTTGGGGGACTTATGAAAAATGTAATTGCCTATACCAATGTAACAAGGTATTTCTTCTGGTTTTTTCTTTTGGTTTCAGAGTTTCAAGTCTTACATTTGAGTTTTTGACCATTCTGTTCTCATTGTCATTTTTTTGTTGTTGTTGTTGTTGTTTTGTGTTACCTGGGATGGAAACCAGGGCCTTGCACAAGCCAGGCAAATGCTCTACCATTGAGCTACAACCTCAGTCCTCAAGCTGATTTTCATAGTGAGAAATAGACAACAAATTTAAATCTCCCCTGCTGCAGTCTGGCTGGGCACAATTCACGAGCCACTTATCAAGCAGAAAAGAACTTTATTTTTAGAACACACATGCCGCATCACACAAGCTCTTCAGGAATTCCCCCAGAGCCTAGCTGCCACCACCGGCTTCCCACAAGCCTCTCAACGCCCCCCCCCCCTTCTCCTGCTCTTGAGGCCAATTGGCTGCGTCGCGTGGGCAGATCCAAAAAAGGTCCCGAAATGAGCAGCTTCATGGTCTGAAAGGGCGGGGAAACAGCCCAATGAGCATCACTGCAGAGGAGCCAATCAGCTGGCAGCTGGAAGTTTGCTGGGGCCCCTTCGGCTATGACTCTCAACATCTCCCCCTCTCTGTTTAAACAACAAGCATGTGGCTTAGGGACCGTGCCTGCCTTAGGTTGTCCAATACTACATATGGTTCTTACCTGTCATCAGATGAGCTGACCTCAAGGTGTCAGCCTCCTGTCTTAGATTGGTACCATTGCAATTGGATCTTACCCATCATTGACTACCAGTCCAGCATACAGCCAAACCTGTAGATAGGCCTTTGTACCAGCAGGGGGGTGAGGTTCTTTGCCTCACCTTTGTTGGCCCCCAAATTTTAGCTGAACGAACATCACAAGCAGAAGGGAGGAGGATACCAAGCCAATTGACGGCTCCTTTTGGAAAAATTATACCACCAATGACACCATCAGCAAAAATACCCCAACACTACCACAAGTCGCTGCACCAACAGATAGTTCACAATGAATACAAGTGAGTTCACAATGCATACAAGAGATACATAGTCCAGGCAAGTTCTGCAAGCAGTTCAGTGATAGCTATTGCAGAAGCTGTAGATTGGTTTTATCTTTGTCTTCACCAGCACTGGGATGAAGATAGGAATTCTGGCAATAAAGGCTAAAGAAAAAATTATGTAACATTCCAGCAGACACTAAAAAAACAATTTTCTGAACATTTTACATTATCCTGAACAGAATTATTAAATATAATGAAAAGGAAAGGTGAAAGTAAACAAACAGATCTGTTAACCTCCTTTTTTGTTCACATATTAAAACAATCCTCAACATCTGTTTACCCAATTTAAATTAAAACATTTAAATCATGTGAATAAAAATATATATTTGGATCCATTTTTTCATGAGTGCTCATC
This sequence comes from Marmota flaviventris, assembly GCF_047511675.1. Taxonomy (NCBI): domain Eukaryota; kingdom Metazoa; phylum Chordata; class Mammalia; order Rodentia; family Sciuridae; genus Marmota; species Marmota flaviventris. The sequence continues at coordinate 133,237,065 of NC_092503.1, read as the reverse complement.
ATATATGATATATGGACACATGTACATACAAACATACAACACAAAACACAAGTGTGCACACATAATATAATGCATACAACACATAACATAATAGTAAAGGCCGTATAACTTTTTATAGGTGAAATCTCCATTGCAATGTTTAAAAACTCTATAGTCAAAAAATAGAACTGATCAGCAAAACATTAACCTAGGTCTGTATGAGCTCAAAAAACAAAATAGAACTTTATGATGTGGGAAAGGGCAATAATAAAATAGATATTGAAAAAAGCTTTTTTTGAGCTGATTTTTTGGGTACTAAAAATGTAAAAGTTTGATCAGGTGTAACTATTGCTGCGTACCATTATTTGACCCATCAGTGAATATATTTGGAGCATTCATGATAGGTGTTTTTCTTGTCATTTTTGGAAAAATTACAGGATGCGATGACCAAAAAGACAATAAAGGATTAGATGGTAAGTAGTTATCAAATGAAACATTAGATTTGCACATGATTATTGCCAAAGTATTTAACTCATTAGCTAACTCATCAATTTGATCCATAGTATATGGAGTAATAATTTTATTAGGAGAAATTCCAAACACTCCTTTTGCTGCTTTTATTCCTTTGAGTATTAATTGTCTACAGCCTCAGGATACCTAGTAAGAATAGTGTTAGGAGAATAAGATAAATGTATCCATAATAATGGACCCTCTTGCCAAAATACTCCTGTAGGAATATTTTTTTGTTGGTAGTACAATAAATAATAAAGGGAAATATATCAATTCTATCCAAATGCATATTTTCCATATATGTTTCAATGATTTTTAATGCATTTCTTGCTTCAGGCATTAACATTTAGGGTGAATTTGGATCTGATGGACCTTTTATGATATCAAATAAAGGTCCCATCTCTCCTGTTGGTATGCCTAGATAAGGCCTTATCCAATTTATGTCTCCTAATAACTTTTGAAAGTCGTTAAGTGATTTGAGTTGATCTACTCGTATTTGAATTTTTGGTGGACAGACCATGGTTGAGGATAATAGAACTCCTAAATAATCAATTGGAAAATTTAATTGTACTTTATCTATTGCTATCTCTAGATTATAATTTTAATATGTTTGTAAGTGTGGCATAACATTCTAGCAATGTGTTTCTATCTTTGTGTGCTAATAATACATCATCCATATAGTGAAATATTTGTAGTTCAGGATTTTGATTTCTAAGTGGCTAGATTACTTTGTTAAGAAAAATTTGACACATAGTTGCGCTGTTAGCCATCCCTTGAGGGGGATGGAGTACTTTCCATTCATATCTCTGATCAGGACCTTCATGATTCAGTGCAGGGATAGTAAATGCAAAACGTGGACTATCCTCAGGATGAATTGGAATTGAAAAAAAATAACAATCTTTAATACCTATAACTAAAACATACCAGGTTTTTGGCAAAGCAGACAATTGTGGAATTCCCAATTGAGCATGTCCCATAATAACCATCTCATTATTAATGGCTCTTAAATCTTGCAATAATCTCCATTTACCAGACTTCTTTTTGATGACAAAAATGGGAGTATTATGGGGAGATACAGAAGGTTGTATATGTCCCTCCGCTAATTATTGTTTGACCAGGTCATGGGCTGCTTGTATCTTTTCTTTAGTCAGGAACTACTGGTCTTTCTGATTTCCAAGTAACTTTTATTGTCTCAGTGACCCCTCCTGAAAATCCAATCCATGTCTGCCTGTTCCTTGATCTATTTGTATTGGTGCTGCTATACCTTGGTCTTGTTCTCCTAATCTTTTTCCTTTCCTAAAACCTTGTCTAGCCATAATAGTGGACACCTTTGAATTGATGTTATTTGTTAATGTTAGTCCTAATTGATCTAGGCCATCTTGTCCCCATAAATTTACAGGAAGATGATCCAATACATATGGTTGTATAGTTCCTTCACATCCTTCAGGATCCTTCCAATCTAATACCCTTGCACTTCTATGGGGATTAGTCGCCACTCCTAGGCCTCGAAGCATTTGGGTGGCTTGTTGTAATGGCCAATTTTGGCCATTCTTGATGAGAGATGATGCTAAGGTTTGCACGTGTATCCAGTAGCCCATTAAATTCATGTCCTTGAATATTTAGTTTTAGCATGGGGCGAGAATCTAAATTTAAAGAAAGCATAGCCCAATCTACACCTGTGGAGCCTAATCCCCTGGAACCTCTTTCTACAGTACAATTGGAAAATTTATCATGTAGGCTTGGTATTATTAGTAATTTAGCTATTCTTTCTCCTGATGAAATTACTGATATACCCTTTGGAGAACTGGCTATAATTTTAATTTCACCTTCATAATCAGGATCAATTTCCCCAGGGCTTATCATAAGTCCTTTTAGAGTAGAAGAACTGCATCCCAATAATAAGCCTACTGTTCCTTTGGGAAGAGGTCCTTTTACCCCTGTGGGAATGATTTGAACTCCCATCCCTGGAGTTAGTACTGTTCTGGCAGAGGCGCAGATGTCCAATCATGTGCTTCCTCTGGTTTGTCCTAGTGAGGGATCTAATGGACAATGTGTCCTGGGCACTATCTGATGGGGTTGCTGGGTTCCTCCAGTGCCCCGTATATTTGTGGTCTTAGGCCCCGGAGCATTGGGCCCCCCTGTCCACTTTTTGGCAATGGAGCCCAATCCCTTTCTCCATGATATCGTGGATAAACACCTGGTCCTTGTCAGTTTTTTGATAACGGAGTACCCTCTATGGTGGTTTGAGAATGGCACCTTTGTTGAGAATGATTTGCCTGTAAGTACACAGGGCTATTTCTGATTCTGTTCTGTTCCACTGCTCTGCATGTCTGTTTTGAAAGGGGTGAATTCAAATGGTCAACAAATTATGAAGAAGAAAAAACAGCACTCAACTTATTTAGCCATCATGGCAATAAGAAGTAAAATATACTATCTCAACCCAGATAGAATTGCTATTACCAAAAAGAAAACAAATTCTGGCAAGGATATGAGTGAGAGGAAACTCTCAAACATTATTGATGTGAATGTAAACTAATACTGCCATATGGAGAACAGATGGAGCTTCCTCAAGAAACTAAAAGCTGATCTACTATATGATGCACTTCTGGGTATATCTCCAAAGGAAATGAGAAACCTGCCACCTGTATTCATGGCTGCACTGTTCACAATAGCTGATATGGAATAAACCCAGATGCCCATTAGTAGAGGAATGGATAAAGACACTGTACTATATACACACAGTTGTATATAATGAAATATTATTCAGCCATAGAATAATGACATTCTAGGGCTAGGCTTGTGGCTCAGTGGTAGAGAATTCACCTTGGGTTTGATGCTCAGCATGACATAAAAGTAAATAAGTGAAATAAAGGTATTGTGTCCAACTAAAACTAAAAAAATATTTAAAAAATTTTAAAAAGAACGACATTCTATCATTTACAGAAAATGTGTGGAATTGAAGGATATTATATTCAGAGAATTAAGTCAAATTCTTCATGTTCTTATATGTATGTCTTTTTAAAAGTCAATCTTAATGTATAACAGTGATTACTAGAGGCTGGGAAGTGTTGAGGGGGTGGGTAATGGGAGGTTAGATAATGTGTACTAATACTGAGTTAGAAGTAATAAGTTCTGGTACTCTACAAAAGAGTCGGGGGACAATTCTTTGCAATAACTTATTTTGTTTTATGTCTAACCAGAGAAGAGCTCAAAGGCCCCAATTATGAGGAATGAGAGGAACATAAATACTAATTGTCCTGAATTGATCAGTACACAATGCACACATGTATTGAAATATTACACTGTAGCACATAAGTATGTAAGATTATTGTGTTAATTTAAAGTTTGAAATGTTTGAGGTGAAAATGTTAACTACCCTGGTTTGAACATTATTATATTATATATATATAAGCATCAGATTATCACCCAGTAGTACCCATAAATTTGTAAAATTAAAATAATACTGTTTTTAAATGATGATGCTGGAAATTATCAAGAATACAAGCAACAATAAATGTTGGCAAGGATGCAGGGAAAAATGGTACACTCATACATTCCTGGTGGGGCTGCAAATTGGTGCAACCACTATAAAAAGCAGTATGGATATTCCTCAGAAAACTTGGAATAGAACCACCTTTTGACCCAGCTATCACAATTCTCAGTTTATACCCAAAAGACTTAAAATCATAATACTACAGTGATGCAGCCACATCAATGTATATAATAGCACAATTTCTAATAATCTATGGAACCCAACTAGGTGCGGTTAAATGGATTAATGGATAAAGAAAATGTGGTACAGCGACATAGTGGAATACTACTCAGATTAATGAAGAAGTAAATTATGGTATTTCCGGGTAAATGGATGGAACTAGGGAATATCATGCTAAGCAAAATAAGCCAATCACAAAAAAAAAAAAAAAGGGTTGAATGTTTTCTCTGATATGTGGATGCTAATTCAAAATAAGGGGCTAGGGAAGAAAAGAAGTACTTTGGATTAGGCAGGGGGAGAAAAAAGGGGATCCGGTGTAGGGGCAATAAGGAGAGTAGAATGAATCAGACTTTATAACCCTATGTGCATATATGATTCCATGACTAGTATAACCCTATATCAGGTACAACCAGAAGAATGAAAAGTTATAAACCATGTGTTCTACTGTCATGTATAATTAATTAGAACAAATTAATTTTTTTAAAAGTTGATAGTGTATAGTGGTAGCTAATGTGTCTCTCAGCCCCATAATCCCAGTTTGAGCTGTAGAGGGCATCTCTTTTGACTCTTCAAATTTGAAGGGGAAAAATACTTTTCCAGCTTCTTTACTTTTTTAAAAGGGAGAAATGAATAGCCAAAAAAATCAGCAGTTTGGGGGGACATGTTTGAGGGAGTTAAATCTGTATAATTTTATCCAGTATTGTAAAGGGAACAATCAGAATACAATTTCCATTTAGAGCAGAAAAAAAATGGAATGGAGGATCATGCTCTTATTTTTAAATCCCATGATGCTGATACAAAGTTTAGCCTGGCTGCCATCCATTTAGATCCTTAGGAATGGTAACAGAAGTCCCATTGCAGAGCAAACCCTCTTCCCATAAGAGCACTGTTCTGGGGCAAGTTGAAGTTCAAGAAGAACCTTTCTTCTGGAGCAAGAAAAAGAATGTAATCTGTCCATGCCACGCAGACCAACTCCAGAGAATGGGGTTCCCTGCCAATCAGAAGGCTGCAGTGCACACACTAGAAAGTTCCATTCTGCCCTCACCTTTTCCCTGGTGCAGGTATTTGTCACCTATTGCTGGGACTTTCCCAACCCTACCTACTAGAGTGCAGACCTCAACTCTCCTACATTTATGGAAAATTCTGGTTCTTCTTTGTCAATGGCTTTCCACCCACAACTAATTCCACTTTAGATCACTCTGAACCATATCCCACTGCCAGGAACACTTCATCTTTGGAAACCATGAGTTTTTTTTTGTCTTTCAAATTGAAAAAATAACACAGTGACTCTGCATCTTTTCAGAGCACATGTAGACTTAACCCTGCTGTGTATTTCAGGAATTTATCTATAATTACATGGAAAAATAATTAATTCATTCATTAACTAAAAGTGTAACAGAGTGAATGACCTTAGCAATTATGTATGTTATTATCATATATCTCTCATAAAATATAAATATCCTTTATATATGTATGTTCTCCATCCTTGTGTAACTCAAAAAACAGCTCAAATAAGGCTTATCATATTGAGTGCTAACATCTGAGTAGGTGGTAACATACAGGGGCCATATCAGATATACAAAAAACAGAGTTCCCCACTCCATCTATTCACCAAGTTACAGCAGGCACTATTACTCATGGATTCTGTATCTGTAAATTATTTGTAACCCAAAAAGCAACAACCTGAGATATTTTTTGGTCATTGGTGGAGATGTACACTGCAGTGAAAATTTTGAGTCACTTGTCCCACACATACATCCCCAGCTGAGGTGGTCCATGGGGATGGACACTCTGCCTTCTTCTTTCAGCTCTTGCAGAGAAGACCAGAGCAGGGAAAGGCAGTGCAGCACGGATCAGGAGGCTCATTCCATTAGGACAGGGTTTTTGAATCCTGACTCTGGCACATGGTAGTAGGCAGCATCAAACAATTCACTTAATACTTCTGAATTGTCTCCTGGGTAAAGAAAACAGATTGTAACAGAATAAGCTGTTTCTAGGATTGAGATTAAAGCCTATGAGATGGGTGTGTGTACTCTCTACACAATGGTTCAGAGAACAAATAATTATCTTCATTTTCTATTTGGGAGAGCAGCAGGAATTTCATCTGTATTTCCCAAGCTCTGTGTTTGCCAAACCATTGACCCATCGGTTTGAAATGGGAGATTGTGCATTAAACTTCTTCCTTATGACACTTTCTACAACTTTAGTAGTGTGCCACTAGGATAGAGGGAAAGAACACTACAGAATCAGGTAGTATGTTTCTCACAAAATTTACAGAATATATTGAATTTTCATATCAAGACAGCCAAAAAAAAAAAAAAAAAAAAAACAAAAACTTACTCAATTGAAATCTGAACACATTTTCTGTATTACTGTTTAGCAAAGTTTAATCTAAGGTACAATAGATCCCAAACTATTTATTTTACCTTGAATTTTTGCCAAATAATAAAAAAACAAATAATAATGGCTATCATGTATTTTTATTACATAACAATTTTTTTCAAAGGTTTACTTAGAATCATAAAAATTACACTCTCCAAATATTCTGTATATTAGGTGTTGTGTCCTGATGTTATGGATGGGAAAACTGAGGCTCAGGTTAGGCTGCTTCTCCAGTGATCACAGCTGGGAGACGCAGACTGTGTGTTCACACTGGGGCTCTGTGTCAGAGGCCTCCTTGGTGCAATGCTTTGTCACCTTGGTGCAGCCCACACAAGGAAGACATGGCCTTGGCTTTAGAGGACCATAGGCTGATGTGGAAAGGTGAATGCACACATGGGGACCTTTGAACAACTTTGCTGAGATATAATTTATAAATAATGTATAATTAATATGATGCATATATTTAAAGGGTACAGGTCTTTGAATTTGACACTGTGTATATCTATGAAACCACCCTATACTGAGAACATTTCTGTCACCCTGAATAGTTCTTTTCCATCCATCACTCCCTGAGTTCCTGGCTCCAAGTAACTGTTGATGAGATTTTTTTTTACTGTAGAGTGCTTTGCATTCTGTAGAATTTTATCTAGATAGAATCACATGTGCACTCTCTGAGCTTAGGAGATGCCCAGGTCTTGCTGGCTACATTCAGTCCATCCAAAAAAGGGGCTGCTGCTTACCTTAATTTGAGATGCCCATGACATCTCCTGCTGAAAGAGACTCTCTATCCCTCATCCCTCACTGCTGAACCACCTCTATAGAGGAAAAAAAGTGGACAAAAAAGCCAGTCTTTTTTTCCTAAAGAAATACCTGCCTGAATGAATACCTACCTTTTTAGACAAGCACTACCAAAATGGTGCCCCTTATCAAGACTATGCCAGCAACCAAAGCCCAAGGTTATGATTTTGGTACAAACCTTATCATGTGCTTATCTATGAGATATCTTCATTTAAGCACATTATCCATTCACAGGGAAGACTTAAAATGTAGCACCAACACTTACAGGTTTTTATAAGAGTCCTATGCTTCACATGCCTGGAAGGACAGAGTGTCCACCTGATGAGCCCAGAAGCACATAGTGTTGCCATAATCCTGCACAGTTGTAACCAGGGCACAGGGCTTCTGGGGAGTATCTCTGGAGCATAGGTGCCATGTGCCACATGCACAGGTGTTGGGGCCATGAGCTTAAGTCTTCATGGTGGGTTTATAAATCATTCATATAAAATACAAATATTTTGCAGGGTTAGCATAGTCTCAGAAGTAGAGGAATACTGAAGGATAGAATTATGTGTGTTTTTCAAACTTGTTTGAAGCTACTTTTAGTGGGGAGGTATTAGGGATTGAACCCAGGAGTGCTCAACCACATCCCCACACATAATTTTTTTTTTAATTTTTTTATTCTGAGACAAGGTCTTCTAAGTTGCTAAGGCTACCTTTGAATTTGTGATCCTCCTGCCTCAGTTTCCCAAGCCACTGGGTTTACAGATGTGTACCACCACAATGAAAACATTTTTAAAGAAGATAAAGTTTTGCAAAAAGAATAGTGTAAATATGTAAATGGTGTGAACTGTAAGTTACCTTGTAAAAATCAGAAGCTAAGAATTTTTATCTCTGAGATTTTAGGAAAAGGAGAAAAGTTGCCTCCCACCACCTACTACAATTCATAGAAAGGTCTATGCTGAACGCTTGGAAGAGAAAAGACTTATTTTCTGCTGCCAAGAGAAGTCTGGACACCCATTATCACATGGTGAAGATTTTGGGGAGGTCTAGGAAACCAGCACCCAACCAGGGTCAGAGAGGAAAGCCTGTTCTTGGGCAGGACTTGGTGGCCCAGTTAGTCACCAGAATCCACCCCTTGATTGACTCTTTCCTTTTAGCATGGCAATTGCTGGCTGAATCCTGGCTACAATTCTGGTTTGGGCTGGCCTGAGAAGTAGCCCCCGGGGGTGAAATTACAGGCATTCTTACTGTAAAGAATTTGCATGCCTCCTACCATCCCTTGAGATACAGCCCCCAAATCACCTTCTCCAGGAAGTCACTACTGCCTGTCAGCCATGAACCTTCTGTCCCCATATCAGTTGGCACACAGCTTTAGAGGAGGATTTCTAAATTGTGACCATTGAGGCTAAGGGTCAGGCCTTAATCATCTGTGCACCTCTAGCACCTGACATCGCAATATGTGTTTGTAAAGTAACAAAAATAATGGAGATTTAAGTTCCTGTGAGGTTTGAGCCAATGGCTTCTCAGGCCAAGTCTCCCAAAGTTCGGTTATCTGTGTGGCATAGTCACAGGCTCTGCCATGTCTTTTCTTCATAAACAACTTTCATTTCCCACTGGGAAAGACAGCCCAGTGGAACTTTGAATGCTTTCAAATGAGAGCAGGAGGAACTCTACTGGTGACCCATACCCTCAATCTCTCCATCTCTCCAACAATCCTGGTAGGAAGTCACTTACTGTAGGTTCATAATTTTCACAGACATGACCTGTTCCTGTCCCTCTAGGTCACAGTTTGGGAATGACCAGTAACGGCTCAGTTCTTCCCATGCAGCTCAGCCCCTAGTAAAATGCATTCATGAGGAATGGGCTCCTTGCACTAAATACATAATTTCTTGAGGTACATTACAAACATTCTGATAGCTATTTGTTTTAAGTCCCACCAAGTCTCATGTTATGTACCAGAAGGGCACACATGCCATGCTTGAAGAAACTCTGAAGCAATATCTATTGATTGATTTGCAAGGCCAGAATTTGAATTTTGGACTGCTTAGCAGAGACTTCAAGTACTAGGCGGTGGAAGAGCACTGCTTAACCCATTGTCCTACCAGAAGGCAATGAGAATGACCAAGGCTGTGCCCTCTGAGGAGTAGCAAGAACCCCACACAGGATGGGAGAGAGGCCCTAATTACAGAACCTAAATAAACAAACAAGCCAACAACAACAAAAGCATGGAGTATGGCTCAGTGAAGTGTATCACCCCAAATAGCAAGTTACAGAAAAAAAGGGGGAAAAATAATTATCAACCTGGGAAGACTCACACAGGTGTCTCCTATGTTGGTCTAAATAAGTAAGCGAGGTCTGCACACAGGCTGCTTCCTCATTACAGATGATTGACACCAAAATCACGGTAGCCAAGAACCACCCAAGCAGCATTTTCCCCACTGTGTTGTCTGTAGGCCAAGCTTTGCTCTCCCTTGCATTGCCAAACACTGCTCCCCTCCCCTCAAACAGCTCTGAACACATCCTTTTTCCATATGGTCCAAAGGGGGTGAGAAGGCATGAGAGTCTCAGGAACATCTGTCACAGAGCCTCACTCATGTGACCTGGTTATAAGCTCATGAGACCAAAGTTATAATTTTGGGGGGGCAAAAGTTGCCCCCAAAGCCAGGCATGACATTCCATAGTGCTGTTCCCTGTTTATGGCACACACTTCAGGGAGGAAAACTTTCCTTCACCTGGGGAGGGTTCTCCTGGGAGATGTCCTGTCACAACATGGGTTCCTGTCAAGATGAAAACCATGCTTCATGATCACTTGACCGGACATTTGCTTAGTAATTTAGACACACTGTCTTTTCACAGAATGATGTGGGACACGGGGCTGCAAATTTTCAAATGCCAATAATAAATACAGCAAATAAATATCATAATGTCAACCAGAGATAAATGGTATGAAAGACAATAAGGAGATGGCATAGAGAGAGACTGGGTGGGACTGGGTGGAGGTGTAGGAAAGTGTGGACCATGAGGATGGAAAGGTCCTCTTCACCCTGAATCCACTCAGCTTCATTGCCCTGTTTCTTGCTGGCCTGAACCATTCCTGGGTCCTTATTGGAGAAATAGAAGGGTATTCTTCAGGAGCCTTTTCCTACCTCTGACCATCCCTCACCCTATTGCCAAAATCACCTTTATTTTCAGTTTACTTTCTAAAATTCTCACTTAATAAAATAACATCCTCTAGTGATGTCAGGATAGAAGCTGGAATGTCCATCACAACCAAGCTGCTGCCTTCCTCCCAGGCTCTCTGTGATCTTATGCCCTACTGTTCTGCATCTCTGCCTTTGCCAGCTTATCCTGCCAGGAGGTCCTGTGTGTTCTTGGACTACCTGGTGAACTGTTCAGTCACCAACAAGAACAAAGCTCCCAACAGAGGGCTCACAGCTCCTTGCTAAGCTTGCTTTTCTTCCACAAATGAATTCTGAGGGAAGCCACTGGTAACTTAGAATATCTCCTGCACTTCCTGATATCCCAGACCCAAGAGTTAGGTCTGGAAACACACTTGAATTTTTAACTTCTAAAGTAGAAAACTTTTCAGAGTGGCTCTTGTCTTATTCATCTACCTAGAAACTCTATCCCCTTTCTATGTCCTAAGATTCTGCTTGCCAGATAAACATGTAACCCAGGCATGCCCAATCAGCTCCCTGAGCATGCCCACACTACTTTCCCCCAACCCCCACCCCAGCCAAGTTCCCACCACCAGCCCCAGCACAAAGTTGAGGAGTTGGAGTATTCTCAACTGTCCAGGAGATTTCCTCAAAAGTGTTTGAACAGGAGGGTAAAAGATTCTTCTCTTCTCTTTTTACAATGATACATAGATATGACATGAGACTAAAACAGCTGTGATCCTGAAAGTTGGTGAAAGTTGAAGAAAGTTGGTGCATGGTTACAAGAACAGAAAGTATAGTGAACAGATCCATTCTCTGGCTGCTGCCATCACCAAGACCCCATGCCTCCCACTATCTGCTATGTCACCATCACACCCCTCTACTGGGGGAACTCAGTAGTTGGACCTTGCCACTCAGAGCCACAGTCCTGATTAACACATCTTTGCCTCAGCCTCCAGAGATACAGAGCTCAGCCCCTTCACTGGGGACAGTGTCCAGGCCAACCCCACCACACACCCAGCCCCACCCCACAACCCACCCAGCTTACCAAGGCAAAGTGCACATCTCAAAAGAAGCATTTTTACCAACAATAAAAAAAAAAATTTAAAAAAGAAGCATTTTTTGTGGGATTCTCCTATATTGTTTTGTTTCTATTCTTATAGATGTGCCAGTTCCATCTGTGAGGACTCTTCTCAAGCTCCATACCCATCTGCCCTGACTCAAATAAGACTCCATAAAGAATCCATTCTTAGGCAGGCTGCAGGTGTGCACCAGTTGGTTTGCCCTAGAAGGGCTTCCTTCGGCCAGGACACCAGGGCTGTGCTGTGCTGTGCCATTAGCCACCTCTGCTGCTTGATGGGCCTGGGCCAGGAACTGTTGTGGATTGGGGATGGTCATCAATTTCTTAATGATCCACATTTTGAATTTCAGGGATCAGGTGTCACCTCCAATTTCATCCTCATGGTCTCCTCAAGAGCAGTGGCTTTCTGGATGTCACACAGCTGTGCAGCCTGCACACTCTCCCCACCTTCAAGAGACCAGTGGCCTGGGCTTCACACAGGACTGCAGTCTGTTTACTCAGTGCTGCTGACGTCTCTCCAGACTGCAGTTTCCTTTTAGGGCTCTGATTCATCATAACACCCTTCATCAAAATGTCCTCCAGCCTCACTGTGCCCTCCCACACCCTGCACCCCAGACATCCCACTCCCAAATCAGAATCCTCCAGATTCCCTAAATCTTCCTCAAATTCTGCAGATCACATCTATGTTGGAAGCACATCATCAGTGAAGTGCAGATTCTGGAGTAACATAACCTGGGCTCCAGCTTCCTGGGCCTTCCTTCACACATGTGTGGGCCTGGGCAGTTTACCTCTAGGAACATTAGTCTCTTCATCTCTGCAGTTTAGGTGAGAAATAGAAAGTCCAGCATTATAAAAATGCAACCTTTAGTCTTAAATGCAAAATTAATGTAAATCAGCCAAAAAGAAAACCAAACAACTGGTTACCAGCAGTTAACACCTGAGTGAGGAAAAAAGACAAACTTGACACACAGGAGGTGAGGGAAAAGGGCCCACCCTGACCAACAGAGAAAAACTCTTACAGGACAGACCAATCCCAGAAAGGCTCTCCTGCCCAGGAAAACAAAGGGAGATGGAGAAACTCCAGGTATATCCCTTTAAATAACCAATAGGCGAGAGTAAAACCTGGGTGACATTCAGGAAGACTGTGCACCCCATAGTTCTCAGGCAATGAGGAGCTGGGGAGAGACCTTGCACCTCTAGAGGATAAAATGCTGATTTTAATAGTACGGGGTGTGCCTGTGTCCTCAGAAACCCAGGCTTGCAGGGTTGTCAGTAAAGCCTGGTTTTTTTGTGATTCTTTGCAACTCTTAGTCCATTCTTTGGGTTAGGACAGGAGAACACATTTCTCACAGAGGTAAGATTCCTGTTATCCAAAGGGGTTACTGTGACCTCTACTTGAAATAGCAAGTTTTCAGTGTGTGCTTTTTGTCTCTGGCTACATGAACTCAGAACTCTGCTGGCAAGAAGGTCATTATCAGATGGAGTCCTTTGACCTTGGACCTCCAGAACCATGAGGCAAAATTAAGAGTAGGGAGAGAACAGCCCACCCAAAAGATCAGCAGCTAGACCAGACCCAGGGCACATTCAGTGTGAAGTCAAGGAGCACCAAAGAAAGCAGCCTGAGAGCCTTGCTCAGAGGCAAGACCCTGCAGTGTGCTTGCTTCATTTGGGGATAACTGACTTCCCCATGTGGTGACATCCCTGTAAGATGTGGATTCTACAGCCAGGCTACGTGAGGTTCAGGCACAGTGAGCACATGTAAAATGCATGGGTGCCCAGTAGCTCCAAGGCTTTACAGAGTCCAACTCTGAGGCTCAATTAAAATGATCAACATCTGTAGCAAGTAGAGAGGTGAAAATTAAAACCACACTGAGATTCATCTCACTCCTGTCAAAATGGCAATTATCAAAAACAGAAGTAATTAATGTTGGCAAGGATGTGGGAAAATGTTACATTCATACACTGCTGGTGGAACTGCAAACTGGTGCAACCACTCTGGAAAGCAGTATGGAGATTCCTTGCAAAATTTCGAATGGAACCCTCATTTGACCTAGCTATTCCACTCCTTGATCTATATCTAAAGGGCTTAAAATCAGCATATTACAGTGATGCTGCCACATCAATGTTTACATTACATTACATCAGCTCAATTCACAATAGTTAAGCTATGGAACAAACCTTGGTGTTTATCAATGGATAAATGGATAAAAAAAATGTGGTACATATACATCATGTACTATTACTTAGCCATAAAAAAGAATGAAATTATGGCATATGCCAGTAAATGGATAGAAGTGGAGACTACCATGCTAAGTGAAATAAACCAATCTTAAAAAACTAAAGGTTGAAAAGTTTTCTCTGATATGTAGAAGGTAAACCACTTTAAAGGGCAAAGAGGGTAAATGTCAGAGGATTAGAAAGAGGAGAATGGAGGTAAGGGAGGGGGCACAGTAAAAGGAAAGACAGTGGAATGGATGTAACATAATTTTTCTGTATTCATATATGAACATAACACAGTGAACCCCACCACCATGCACAAGAATGGGGTCCAAACTAGAATAAGATACACTCCATGCTTGTATAATTATGCAAAATGGATTCTGTTATGTTTAATTTAAGAGAATTCTTTTAAAAGAGCAGCCTTACTAGGATCCCGCTAAAGCAAAGGCTGTGCAGATTTAGACCAGCGTCCCCTGACTACACAGCCTCACCTCTTCCTCAGCAGTGCTGTCCTCTTGTGGCCCCAGTGATCATCCAGAGGCTGCACTAGGCATCTATTCATAGAGCACCTGCTTGGTGCCAGGCTCAGTGACCAGGTGCACTGAGCAGACAGATGAACCAATCCCCACCCAGTTGGAGGGCTGTGGGGTGGAGCTGCGCAGCCTGTCCACCACGCCCTGTAAGAATGGGGCCTCACAGCAGCACTGTACATGAGAGAGAGCTGAGCAGGGAGCACTGTGTCTCAGGAGAGGGCCACACCAAACTCCTGCTGCATGTTCCCTTTGGCACATCCACAGTGCCATTCACACAGTGCTTGCTCCCCAGGTGACAGGGGAGGAGCTGGAACAGGGTGTGACAGCTGGACATGTCTGTTGCCCTCAGGAGCTCAGGAGCTCATCAGCTCACCAAAGAACCTGCTCACAGAGCGTTTCCTTCTCAGTGTTGTTAAATAACCAAAGACAGTTCTGGTGCAGCTTCTCCACCCTTCTATGGAATTAGGGGACAAACAAGCAAAAATTTAACTTAAATTTAAAAATTAAAACATGATCCCAAAAGAGGTGGTCCACAGTGCTGTCATCTCCCACTTTGTGAACAAAAACAATTTCAAAATACTTCAAAACTCTTTTTCTCTATAACCCCACATAGAATAAAGGACAAAAACCATGCAGTCATCTCAACAGACACACAAACAAACAGACAAGCAGGAATGGAAGGGAAATTTCTCAAACTCAATGAAAGTCACTTAAAGAGCAACAGAAACAGCTAGAGTTAAACATACTAGAGCAAGGTAAATGCCCTCTCCCCAGGGCCAAGCATAGGGAGGACACTCATGACACTTGGTCAAGGCTTTGTTAGCAATTCTTTACTGGCAAACCTAGAAGGGTGATTATGCAAGACAATGAAAGCCATCCAGACAAGAAAGGGAAAAATAAAACTCTGTTTTTACAGAGAGCAAGAATGCCAGGATATTCACAATGGAAAGAATCATCTTCAGTAATGTTGCTGAGACACCTAGAAAATCCATGCTAAACAATGACTATAAACCCTTACTTCCCATATAGGAACAGTAACTCAATAAATGAATCACAGACCTAAATATACCAGCTGAACTAAAAAATAAAATAAAATAAAAAGTATATGAGAAAAATCTTGTGAATGTGGACTAGGCAATTATTTCTTAGGTTCTACAGAAGAAGCTTAATCCATAAAAGAAAAAAAAAACATTTTATCTCATCAAGTGAAAATTTTTTTCTCTTCAAAAGATGAAAGTGCATGAAAGGTCAAAATCTGGGATAAAGTCTCTCAAATCACACCAGATAAGCTCAATCACAACAATTTTAAAAATTTAGAGGCAAAAAGTTTGAGGATCACTTTACCAAATACCTCTGGGTGTCAAATAGCACATGGGAGGAAGCTTGATCACATTAATCATTTCAGAAATGCAAAATAAAACCAATGTGGCACACTCTCTGAACCCATCAGAATAGCTACAATCAATAGAACGATGAAACCAAGCACTGACACAACTGTGAAGGCAATGGGACTCTCAGACACCAAAGACAGGGATATAAATGTCACACCCACTTCATGAAACAATTTAACAGTTTCCTAAGGAGATCAACATGAGTTTAAGTGTATTCCTAGAGAAATTACGGCTTGAAATTTCAGAGAAAAGCTTGCATGAATGCTCCCAGTAGCATTAGCCCAATCAGGAACAACCCGAATGTCCAGCCACAGGGGGACAAACTAATATATTCACAAGGTGGAACACGACTTAGAAGTAAAAAAGGAATCATTGAGACACATACCAGCAAGGATAAATCTCAATTTAATCATAATGAGGGGAAAAAGAGAGAGAGAGAGATAAGAGGGGGGAATGAAGATAGAGATAGCAAGCATACTTTATTTTTTCATTTATATGAATCTCCAGAAAAGAAAAATTAAACTTCAGGCACAAAGAGCATATAAGTGGTTGCCAGGGACAAATGGAGAGGGGCAAAAGAGAATGGATCATAAAGAAGCATGAAGAGAAAGGGAACAAAATGCTGCCATTCGCATGGGATACCAACATGGCAGAGATCTGATGTCATCAGAAGGTGACGGAGGAGATAACTTCATCGATACCAGCGGCGACAGAAACAGTTGGTCTCCTGGTAAAGAAAGTGAGTCACAAACACCCGAGTCTCTCTCACTTTGTCATCAAGCCATAGGGGCAGAGCAGAGCTGCCACCTGCGCCCGGAACAGGCCCAACAACCCACTGGCATGGTAGTCACGTCACCCCAATTGGAGTAGGGGCAGAGCAGAGCCGCTGCCCGCACCCGGAACAGGCACAGTGACCCGCTGGCGTGGTAATCACATCACCCCAATTGGAGTAGGGGCCGAGCAGAGCCACCGCCCGCATCCGGAAGAGGCCCAGCGGCCCGCTGGCATGGTAGTCACGTCACCCCAATTGGAGTAGGGGCAGAGCAGAGCTGTCACCCGTGCCTGCAAGGTAGGCAGACCTGCGACCAACCAGCAGAGCAGGCCCAGTGGTCCGCGGGCGTGGTAGACACATCACACCAATTGGAGGAGGGGCAGAGCAGAGCCGCCACCCATGCCCGCAAGGTAGGCAGTCCTGCGACCGACCGGCAGAACAGGTTCAGCGGCCCATCAGTGTGGTAGACAGATCACCCCAATTGGAGGAGGAGCACAGCCACCACCCGCCCCTGCAAGGGAGACTTTTCAAGTATACAAGAGCAATATAAATATATAGGGGGAAAATTTCAATAAGACAACAGTTTCACCAAGCAGAAAGAAACTCGAGCTGTATGAAAAGACAAGGAAAGAAAGGACCACAAGCAATGCAGGTCAACTCAACTTTAGAAGAGGTAATAGCTGCAGCAGATGGAATGTCAGATAAAGAATTCAGGATATACATGCTTCAGATGATCTGGAGTCTCAAGGAAGACATTAGACAGCAAAATCAGACAATGAAAGATCACTTCGAGACATTGGATTCTGAAGATGGCGGCGAAGGGAGTGCATTACCCCTGTGTACCGCGTCACTGTGTGGGAGAATGGCGAGTTAGAAAGGCTAAAAGCTATCTTGTTAGGAATTTCCAGCAAAATTGGGGTGCTCCAAAACATAGAGGAAGGATTTCCATTGCACGAGGATCACCTACGGGGGCTCAAACGTGAGAGATTTGTACGCACGGAGGGTCACGCTGCTTATTCAGCAAATCGCCCCATGGCTAGAGTCTGCGACGCGCGCTGGGAAACGGGGATATAGCAACGCAGAGATACAGCGCTGCATTTTCTGCGGGCTTCTGCCAGCTGTGCAATCACCGTACTCAGTGCTGAATTCTGAGTTTGAGACGGGCGATGGAAGCGGTCCAATTCGGTTCTCCACACCATTCAGACCACAGAGGAAGCCAGCGGCCACCATCTTGGATAGCTGACGTCACCATCCCTGTTTTCGACTGATTGCAGCTCATTCAGCCATAGAACAGGTAATTTCAGGCTGCCATTCGCCTGCGGCTCACAGACAAATTACGCAGGCTCAGTGCTAAATAATCCGCAAAAACTGATTCTTGGAGCCTGCTCCTATCAGAACATACACCGAGCATGGAGCGGCCGAATTCCGGCTCCCAGAACTGCTCTGGCCCAGGGCTAAAGAACCAGCGGAAACTGCTTCTCGGTCCGGGTCCTGCTGAATACTGTGGAGGTAAATACCAACCGAGCCTTCATAGGCAGTGGCAACAGGACTGAGATGGGGCTTGTGAAGGCCGGTCAGGACTCACCCGTTGCTTTGGTCACCCGGCAAAGGGAACGAAATGCTGCCATTCGCATGGGATACCAACATGGCAGAGATCTGATGTCATCAGAAAGTGGCGTAGGAGAGAACTTCATCGATACCAGCGGCGACAGAAACAGTTGGTCTCCTGCTAAAGAAAGTGAGTCACAAACACCCAAGTCTCTCTCACTTTGTCATCAAGCCAGAGGGGCAGAGCAGAGCCGCCGGCCATGCCCGGAACAGACCCAGCGGCCCGCCGGCGTGACCCCAATTGGAGTAGGGGCAGAGCAGAGCCGCCACCTGCGCCCGCAAGGTAGGCAGACCTGGGACCGACCCGCAGAACAGGCTCAGCGGTCCGCGGACATGGTAGGAGGGGCAGGGCAGAGCCGCCACCCGCGCCTGCAAGGTAGGCAGACCTGCGACAGACCGGCGGATCAGGCCCAGTGGCCTGCCGGCGTGGTACACAAGTCACCACAATTGGAGTAGGGGCAGAGCAGAGCTGCCACACGCACCCGAAAGGTAGGCAGACCTGAGAACAACCGGTGGAACAGGCCCAGCAGCCGGCCGGGATGGTAGGCACATCACCCCAATTGGAGTAGGAGCAGAGCAGAGCCTTCGCCCGCGCCCGGAACAGGCCCAGTGGTCCGCGGGTGTGGTAGACAAGTCACACCAATTGGAGGAGGGGCAGAGCAGAGTCGCCGCCCGCGCCTGCAAGATAGGCAGACCTGCAACCGACCGGCAGATCAGGCATGGTGGCCTGCCAGAGTGGTACACACGTCACCACAATTGGAGTAGGGGCAGAGCAGAGCTTTCGCCCGCGCCCGGGACAGGCCCAGCGGCCCACTGGCGCAGTAGTCACATCACCCCAATTGGAGTAGGGGAAGAGCAGAGCCGCCGCCAGCGCCTGCAAGGTAGGCAGACCTGCGACCGACTGGCAGGACAGGCCCAGGGGTACGTGGGCGTGGTAGACACGTCACACCAATTGGAGGAGGGGAAGAGCAGAACCGCCGCCTGTGCCTGCAAGGTAGGCAGACAGCCGCCCAACCATGCAAGGGAGACTTCTCAACTATACAAGAGCAATATAAATATATAGGGGGAAAATTTTTCAAAAACACAACAGTTTCACCAAGCAGAAAGAAACGCAAACAATATGAAAAGACAAGGACAGAAAGGACCACAAGCAATGCAGGTCAACTCAACTTTAGAAGAGGTAACAGCTGCAGCAGATGGAATGTCAGATAAAGAATTCAGGATATACATGCTTCAGATGATCTGGAGTCTCAAGGAAGACATTAGACAGCAAAATCAGACAATGAAAGATCACTTCGACAATGAATTACACAAAAAAATCCAGGAAGCAAAAGATCAACTATACAGGGAGATAGAGGTTATAAAAAAAAAACAAACAGAAATCCTAGAAATGCAGGAAGCAATAAACCAACTTAAAAACTCAATTGAGAATACTACCAGCAGAGTAGAACACTTAGAAGATAGAACATCAGACAATGAAGACAAAGTATTTCAACTTGAAAAGAACATAGACAGCTCAGCAAGACTGTTAAGAAACCATGAGCAGAACATCCAAGAAATATGGGATAACATAAAGAGACCAAACTTAAGAGTCATTGGGATACAGCAAGGTATAGAGGTCCAAACCAAAGTAATGAGCAATCTATTCAATGAAATAATAGGAGAAAACTTCCCAGACTTGAAGAATGAGACAGAATCCCAAATCCTAGAAGCCTACAGGACGCCGAATGTGCAAAATCATAAGAGATCCACACCTAGACACATTATAATGAAGATGCCCAACATACAGAATAAGGAGAGAATTTTAAAAGCTACAAGAGAAAGGAAGCAGATTACATTTAGGGGTAAGCCAATCAGGATAACAGCTGATCTTTCAACACAGACTCTGAAAGCTAGAAGATCCTGGAATAACATATTTCAAACACTGAAAGAAAATGGGTTCCAACCAAGAATTGTGTTTCCAGCGAAATTAAGCTTCAGGATGGAAGCTGAAATTAAAATCTTCCATGATAAACAAAAGTTAAAAGAATGTGCAGCTAGAAAACCATCTCTTCAAAACATCCTCGGCAAAACATTACAGGAAGAGGAAATGGAAAATGACAATGAAAACCAACAGTGGGAGGTAGGACACTAAAGGGGGGAAAATAATCAAAGAGGAAAACAAACCATGTTTAGTAACATAAATAAACAAATATGGCTGGAAGAACAACCCATATCTCAATAATAACCCTAAATGTTAATGGCTTAAACTCACCAATTAAGAGACACAGGCTAGTAGAATGGATCACAAAACAAGACCCAACAATATGCTGCCTACAGGAGACGCATTTGATAGGAAAAAAACATACATAGGCTGAAGGTGAAAGGTTGGGAAAAACCATATCACTCATATGGACTTTGGAAACAAGCAGGAGTGTCCATACTCAAATCAAATAAAATAGATTTCAAGCCAAAGTTAATCAAAAGGGATAAAGAGGGACACTACATACTGCTCAAGGGAACCATACACCAACAAGACATAACAATCATAAATATATATGCCCCAAACAATGGTGCAGCTATGTTCATCAAACAAACTCTTCTCAAGTTCAAGAGTCTAATAGACCACCATACAATAATCATGGGAGGCTTCAACACACCTCTCTCTCCAATGGACAGATCTTCCAAATAAAAGTTGAATAAGGAAACTATAGAACTCAATAACACAATTAATAACCTAATTGACATATATAGAATATACCACCCAACATCAAGCAGTTACACTTTTTTCTCAGCAGCACATGGATCCTTCTCAAAAATAGATCATATATTATGTCACAGGGCAACTCTTAGACAATATAAAGGAGTAGAGATAATACCATGCATCTTATTTGATCATAATGGAATGAAACTGAAAATCAACAATAAAAGAAGGAAGGAAAAATCATGCAACACTTGGAGAATGAACAATAGGTTACTGAATGATCAATGGGTTATAGAAGACATCAAGGAGGAAATTAAAAAGTTCTTAGAGATAAATGAAAACACAGACACAACATATCGGAATCTATGGGACACATTGAAAGCAGTTCTAAGAGGAAAATTCATTGCTTGGAGTTCATTCCTTAAAAAAGGAAAAACCAACAAATAAATGATCTCATACTTCATCTCAAAATCCTAGAAAAAGAAGAGCAAAACAACAGCAAAAGAAGTAGAAGGCAAGAAATAATTAAAATCAGAGCCGAAATTAATGAAATTGAAACAAAAGAAACAATTGAAAAAATTGACAAAACTAAAAGTTGGTTCTTTGAAAAAATAAATAAAATCGACAGACCCTTAGCCATGCTAATGAAGAGAAGAAGAGAGAGAACTCAAATTACTAGCATACGGGATGAAAAAGGCAATATCACAACAGACACTTCAGAAATACAGAAGATAATCAGAAATTATTTTGAATCCTTATATTCCAATAAATTAGAAGATAGTGAAGGCATCAATAAATTACTTAAGTCATATGATCTGCCCAGACTGAGTCAGGAGGATATAGACAACCTAAACAGACCAATATCAATTGAGGAAATAGAAGAAACCATCAAAAGACTACCAACTAAGAAAAGCCCAGGACCGGATGGGTATACAGCAGAGTTTTACAAAACCTTTAAAAAGGAACTAATACCAATACTTTTCAAGCTACTTCAGGAAATAGAAAAAGAGGGAGAACTTCCAAATTAATTCCACGAGGCCAACATCACCCTGATACCTAAACCAGACAAAGACACTTCAAAGGAAGAAAACTACAGACCAATATCTCTAATGAACTTAGATGCAAAAATCCTCAATAAAATTCTGGTGAATCGGATACAAAAACATATCCAAAAAAATTGTGCACCATGATCAAGTAGGATTCATCCCTGGGATGCAAGGCTGGTTCAATATATGGAAATCAATAAATGTTATTCACCACATCAATAGACTTAAAAATAAGAACCATATGATCATCTCGATAGATGCAGAAAAAGCATTCTACAAAGTACAGCATCCCTTTATGTTCAAAACTCTAGAAAAACTAGGGATAACAGGAACATACCTCAATATTGTAAAAGCAATCTATGCTAAGCCTCAGGCTAGCATCATTCTGAATGGAGAAAAATTGAAGGCATTCCCTCTAAAATCTGGAAGAAGACAGGGATGCCCTCTCTCACCACTTCTGTTCAACATAGTTCTCGAAACACTGGCCAGAGCAATTAGACAGATGAAAGAAATTAAAGGCATCAAAATAGGAAAAGAAGAACTTAAATTATCACTATTTTCAGATGACATGATTCTATACCTAGCATACCCAAAAGGGTCTACAAAGAAACTATTAGAGCTAATAAATGAATTCAGCAAAGAGGCAGACTATAAAATCAACACGCATAAATCAAAGGCATTCCTGTATATCAGCGAGAAATCCTCTGAAATGGAAATGAGGACAACCACTCCATTCACAATATCCTCAAAAAAAAAAAAAACTTAGGAATCAACCTAAGAGGTGAAAGACTTATACAATGAAAACTACAGAACCCTAAAGAGAGAAATAGAAGAAGATCTTAGAAGATGGAAAAATATACCCTGCTCATGGATAGGCAGAACTATCATCATCAAAATGGCGATATTACCAAAAGTTCTCTATAGGTTTAATACAATGCCAATCAAAATCCCAATGGCCTTTATTGTAGAAATAGAGAAAGCAATCATGAAATTCATATTGAAAAGTAAAAGACCCAGAACAGCAAAAACAATGCTAAGCAGGAATTCTGAATCAGGCGGTATAGCGATACCAGACTTCAAACTATACTACAGAGCAATAATAACAAAAACAGCATAGTACTGGTACCAAAACAGGCGGGTGGACCAATGGTACAAAATAAATGACACAGAAACCAATCCACAAAACTACAACTATCTTATATTTGATAAAAGGGCTAAAAGCATGCAATGGAGGAAGGATAGCATCTTCAACAAATGGTGCTGGGAAAACTGGAAATCCATATGCAACAAAATGAAACTGAATCCCTTTCTCTCACCATGCACAAAAGTGAACTCAAAATGGATCAAGGAGCTTGATATCAAATCAGAGACACGGCATGTGATAGAAGAAAAAGTTGGCTACGATCTACATACTGTGGGGTTGGGCTCCAAATTCCTCAATAGGTCACCCATAGCACAAAAGTTAATAACTAGAATCAACAAATGGGACTTACTCAAACTAAAAAGTTTTTTCTCAGCAAAAGAAACAATAAGAGAGGTAAATAGGGAGCCTACATCCTGGGAACAAATCTTTACTCCTCACACTTCAGATAGAGCCCTAATATCCAGAGTATACAAAGAACTCAAAAAATTAGACAATAAGATAACAAATAACCCAATCAACAAATGGGCCAAGGACCTGAACAGACATTTCTCAGAGGAGGACATACAATCAATCAACAAGTACATGAAAAAATGCTCACCATCTCTAGCAGTCAGAGAAATGCAAATCAAAACCACCCTAAGATACCATCTCACTCCAGTAAGATTGGCAGCCACTATGAAGTCAAACAACAACAAGTGCTGGCGAGGATGTGGGGAAAAGGGTACACTTGTACATTGCTGGTGGGACTGCAAATTGGTGCAGCCAATTTGGAAAGCAGTATGGAGATTTCTTGGAAAGCTGGGAATGGAGCCACCATTTGACCCAGCTATTCCCCTTCTCGGTCTATTCCCTAAAGACCTAAAAAGAGCATGCTAAAGGGACACTGCTACATCGATGTTCATAGCAGCACAATTCATAATAGCAAGACTGTGGAACCAACCTAGATGCCCTTCAATAGACGAATGGATAAAAAAATGTGGCATTTATACACAGTGGAGTATTACTCTGCATTAAAAAATGACAAAATCATAGAATTTGCAGGGAAATGGATGGCATTAGAGCAGATTATGCTAAGTGAAGCTAGCCAATCCCTAAAAAACAAATGCCAAATGTCTTCTTTGATATAAGGAGAGTAACTAAGAACAGAGTAGGGACGAAGAGCATGAGAAGAAGATTAACATTAAACTGGGATGAGAGGTGGGAGGGAAAGTGAGAGAGAAGGGAAATTGCATGGAAATGGAAGGAGACCCTCAGGGTTATACAAAATTACATACAAGAGGAAGTGAGGGGAAAGGGAAAAATAATACAAGGGGGAGAAATGAATGACAGTAGAGGGGGTAGAGAGAGAAGATGGGAGGGGAGGGGAGGGGGGATAGCAGAGGATAGGAAAGCCAGCAGAATACAACAGACACTAGTATGGCCACATGTAAATCAATGGATGTGTAACTGATATGATTCTGCAATCTGTATACGGGGTAAAAATGGGAGTTCATAACCCACTTGAATCAAAGTGTGAAATATGATATATCAAGATCTATGTAATGTTTTGAACAACCAACAATAAAAAATTTTTAAAAAAAACCTTGGCATTTATCCTCTCCAATCTTGCCTAATCAGGATCAATTTCCAGTTTTTAAAATATTTATGCCTTCAGAATCTGTCTTTCAAAAGTCATACAATCTCAGGTCGAAGAAGCTAATTTGTGCATTGCCATAATTTGTATCTTCCCTAATTCCCTATTTCTTGACATCACAATCCCAGACCCAGGCCACTGAACATGTAGTGCATGAATATCTTTGATGACCCAGCAAACTCCTCCTGGGAACCCTGTGGTGTTTCCTATGCTGTGAAGGAGCAACTTAGCAATAGCCCCACAGATGGAGGGGGCTCTCCTAAGGGTACTAATGACTATTCAATGTCTGGTGCTGTCCCTGGTATGAGGCTGAGGCCAGCACAGGGCTCTGTGGACATCTCCATCCATCTTGGAGTCATGGCAAAAATTACCTTGAACATTAAGAGTGAAGACACAGCTTGTGCATCACTGCTGTTTAACTAACTTTGGACCACTGACATAGACATCAAGGACAGCTGCAGGACCTGACTGACTGTAGGGCTGAGCTTGATGATCTCTGGGCTCCATTTCATTCCTGGAAGAGTCGACAATCATTTGCTAAAGAACTCTGCTTTTTCATGAGGCGGCAACAATTAATAGGCAAAACCCATCTGCTTCCAAACTATATCTATCAGGATAGGCCAAGGATATTTTTAGCAGGATCCATGAACTTGTACTTGAACTGGCCACCCGCAAATGGAGCTCTCCAGGCAGAATAACAAGGATCCTGTGTGGAGCTCCACAGGAGGCTCTCAGGAGGGGACTGAAGGCTTAGGAAAATGACTTAGAGGGAATCACTTACCTGAATCATCCACGATGGCATAAGCACACAGAGCCAGATCTGCTCCTGCTTTTTGGAAGGCAGGGGAAGGTAAGGACTGTGGATGGCCAAAAGCATCCAGGAGCACTGCATGGTCCATTTTTTTATCCATGAACATGATGTCCTGCAAGCACTTGGTCTCCTTGAGCTGAGAAGGTAAGGCCTGGGCTTGTTCCATCACCAGGTGCCCCAGGAAGGGCTGTGTGTACAGGTCTTAAGCTAGTCCAGACTTCTTCTCAGAGAGAATTAGTGTTCCAAGCCCAGGAAACAACCAATACCAAATGTGAGTTTTCTATAGACTCATTTTTTTTTACTAGATCTCACAAATACACCATTTCTTCCTTACTAAACTGCCTGTAGACCAAGACACAGCATCCCACATCACACTGTGTAGAAATAAAACCTTCCCAGACCCTTTCTATGTTGGAAACTCATGAAGGCCTTACTGTTTGCCATGAAGTTCTTTAGACTGAACTGTTTCCCTAACTGTCTGAATGAGAGCTGGGAGAAGGTGAGGAAGGGAAGAGCTGGGTATTGTTGCCTTCTGAAACATGGATAGTGAACCTAAAGCCTCTCTCGGCACTTGAAGGAGGAAGGATCATCCTCAAGACTGAAGTCCCTTCTCCCTCAGGTGTCTGCTGCAAAATGAAGCAGCAACCAATGTACTAAGAAAAAAATGGGAAGAAACACCAAATTTAGTAGTTCAAGGAGAACTTTGTAAAGACCATGGAAAACTAAAAACATAGGCTTCTTCCTGGTAGAGTTTGGAGTGAGAAATGTAGCTAATTAGAATGAAGTACACAGTAAAAATGTTCCTTAGACAGACACCCCAACTGAGCTATCTTCCTCAGGTTATATTCAAATTAAGGTAGGTAGCACAGGATGAGCTATTTGAAATTTTAATTGTCACTTATTATAAAGTTACTAACAAAAATTTAGTACATCAAGCTCATGAGATTTATTATCCTATAATGAGACTAAATCTGTTTTTAAGTTTGAAACAGGGAGACATTTATGAACACCACACTCTAACCAGTAGCTGAGCCAACCAGCCACTCCAAGAAAGCATGGCAGTTAAAGAAAATATATTAAGTAAATAATATTATTGGGCAGAGATTTGGTAACAATTGAGTTGGTATGGGGATTGTTGATGTTAAGAAAACATTATCCCATGAAGAAAGAGAGGGAGGAGAAGAAAATGGAGATAGAAAGAATTGAGAATGAGCATAAATTTGCCCTTGGGACTTTGGCTCAGCAGAGGGGAGCAGCTCGGCCCCCTGTAGCTGCCATCTGATCCAGGTGTCTCTGATTCAGCCATTTACTGCTTAGTGAGATCATTCTGGCCCACAGCCCCAGGAGCATGGGTGCTCACCAGATCTGGAGGCTAGGCACAGTGAGCCATGAAAGCCATGTGCACTTGTGATACAGGCAGACGAAGACCCACACCTTCACAACATCCTCATCAGCCAAACTGCACTCCACAAACTCCCACATATCCACCACAGAAACATCCTCTTGAACTCCCATGACTTTGACAGGGACCAAGAAGGACGTTTTCCAGTGAGAATGGCTGGGCTCAAAACCTATGTCCTAAAGGAGGGAAGAGGTGCGGGTGAGTGAGCTTGGAACCTGGCGAGCTGGGTGAGGCTGGTCAGAGATGCAACTGCATGAGGCAGGAGTCCAGCCAGACCCTCTTCTGGTGTGCAGCCTATCCAGGGAGCACCAAACTACTCCCTGACCTCCACCTCTTCCCACACGCTGCTCCACATGCATCTGTCTCATGCCTGACACAAGATTCTTTCCAGCATTCTCCAGGACTTGCTTGAGGTTCCTTAGGGCAATGACTGTCTATTCTTCTGGGCTTAGTAACAGAGGGAGCACCCACTTAATTTTTGTTTAAAAGAAGAAAAATAAGAGCACAAAGAAAAAAGAAGAACTAGTCACATCATAAACCTCTGCTCAGCTGAGCTGAGCGCTGTGGCCCCTCCCTCACCTCTCAGCACCCAGAGATTCTCCTCCAAACCCTGGTGACCCATGGGGGCTCATAGATTCTCTCTGCATCATTCATCTTTCATAGATTCTCTCTTAATCATTCATCTTTATCTGTCAACTTCCTTCTGTCACCTCTACCAACTCCCCTCCTCTCCCAACATCTCTAACCTGGACAGCTGCAAGGGCCCTGGGGTTCTCCCTGTGTCTCTCTTCATAGTGGTCAAGATCTCCAGCACAGACTCTCTTGTTAGGGTCTGTAAACAAGTCAGGATGGTGCCTGGCATTTTGCCAGAGGGAGTGGTTTGTGAAGTAATGCCAGTGAGCCATTAAGTGTGGAGATTCCTTATTGGTTGACTGCTGTATCTAGTTTATGTTAATTAAGATAAGCTGTGTGTAATGTATATATACCCCTTCTGTCCTACAATAAACGGCTCCCACTCCTGCTGTATCAATGTACACAAGTTGCTCATCACCCCCCGGTTATTTTGCTGCAGCCGGGCTGTGACACTCTCTCTCTCCTAGATCAAAACTCCTGGAAAATGCTCTACTGTTCTTAAGTTAGAGTCCCACTCACTGAGGCAGGCCACCTCGGCCTTGCCCACCTCCTCATCATTCTCCTGTCCCCTTCTCTCTATCCCCTGCACAGTTCAGCCTTCTCACACTCAGGGGACTTCTGCCCCACATTATCTCTCATCCCTGGTCTGCAAATAGGGATAAACATACCCCTACTCCGTAGCGAGCTTATGGATGTATAACAGGCCATCTGTACATGTCTCAGGGCAGAATGTGCACCTTGAGCACAGCCCTCCATGCATCAGCCATTACAAATGGAGCTTAGAATGTTTACTCAATGAATGAGTTAAAGAGTCACTGCAAGGCTCACACAGGCACCACAGAAGAGAAGCTACTTCCACACAATGCTGGAGAAGAAGGCAAGGCAGAGAAGTGAGCAACAGCTACAAAACTCAGCTCAGCAGTGGAAGTCCACAGCACAGGCGTTCAGCCCTCCAATAGGCCGACACCCATTGCTCCTCTCCTCAGTCCCCACTTCAACCCAGGCACTAGGTGGTTCCCACACTCAATGTCCTCAGTTGCACCCCCCACACTCTTCATTCCAAAGTAGGAGAAAGGCAAGAGAAGGAGCTAGCCTTGAATGACAGCAGCAACAGTCACTGAGACAGCTACTAGGAGACAGGTGGTGTTCTAAATGGCTGGCATGCAATTAATCATCCATTCTGTTTCCTCAAAGACCCTCCCAATATAGTATGAGGTTTATTACCATTTTATACATGAATTGCTTTGCAGTGATATTAATCCTGCAAATACTAGCTACTTTTCAAGATAAAATATCAAATTTGTAAGGAACATGTGGGAAAGGTGATGGTCCAACCGAACAAGGTGGTAAGCCAACCTTCTT
The DNA here is from genome assembly GCF_047511675.1 of Marmota flaviventris. Taxonomy (NCBI): domain Eukaryota; kingdom Metazoa; phylum Chordata; class Mammalia; order Rodentia; family Sciuridae; genus Marmota; species Marmota flaviventris. The sequence goes on along the minus strand of NC_092503.1, from coordinate 133,208,225 downwards.
CTTTTGATATATTTATTTTCCTGGTGGGATTTGAGTGTGTGTGTGTGTGTGTGTGTGTGTGTAGGGGATTGAACCTGGGGGCATTTAACCACTGAGTCACATCCGCAGCCCTTTCTTTTTCTTTTTCTTTTGAGACAAAGACTTTCACTAGATTGCCTAGAGTCTCACTAAATTGCTGAAGCTGGCTTTGAACCTGTGATCTTCCTTTCTCAGCCTCCTGAGTCACAGGGATTTCAGGCATGCAACACCATGCCCAGCATGGGATAGGATCTTGAGGAGATAATTCCAAAATAATATTAATGAATTTAGGCTCTCTAAAATCCCAAAATAAATCCCTATGTACCCTCAGGAAACTGAGAGAGCAATTACCATGTTCAATATTACATCAAAACAGTGATATGCTCAGAGAAACTGCTAAACATCCACAATCATCCCCAGAACAAGTATTTTCTGTTCCTGTCTGTGGAACTCCAGGTCTGATGCTTAGAGAGCAACTCACACTCCTCTGTGGAAGGCACTTCCATCACATGAGGGTGACACCAAGGGCAAAGTCAGAGTAAGGCCATCAGAAATTTCTCTTCTCCATAAAAGTCACAAGGAAACTGGCAAACACTGTCAAAATCAACTTTTCCTGGGCTCTGAAGATGCACCATACACTTGTATGATTGGGATAGCATTTATACAAGAAATAGAGGAACAGATTCTAGTAAAAAATGGAGACATTTGTGACATTTTAACTTGACCTAGGCCACTCTCCCCTCTCCAGCTCCACAATGGCTTTGAAATATGATACCACCTTCCCAGTAAAAACCAGCACTGTGGGCAGTACAGGAAAGAAAACCCCACTGGAGACTTTTTGCACCCTCATTCCCAAACCATCCATGGTACAGAACTTGTCTGTGGGTTTCCTGGAGGACACCACTTGCAAGGCTGTATGTGTCCTGGCTCTGGGCTCATCTTTTCTATAGAGATGTTTGTCAAAAGCAACTATAGGTGATTGTTTACCTATGTAGCTCTCTGAGGCAGTGAAGAGCATGTTCTTCAAAAATCTTAAAGGGAAAAGATGGATAAGGAGATGACCACAGGGCTTTGGAATACTATGACATGTTCCTTGGAATGCATAAGTATGGCCATTCTCGTCCATAGAAATGTGCACATAACCAGACTGTGCCCACACCCTGGAGGGACCAGCAGACCCTGAGCTCCACCCCCAGCTGACTCTCTCTGTGAATGCAAGAAATTGAAGTGAAGGCAAGTGCCAGGTGCCTGAGTAAATTCCATGGGCTGCCAGCAAGCTGACCTGTTAAATGAAATGCTACTGAGTCATCGGACTGAACTGATATATACTACCATATGGGTGGACCTTAAAACTTTATATTTAGTGAAAGAAGCCCAGACATGCATCTTATGATTCCCTGTATATGAAATGTTCAGAATAGGCAGGAAGTAGATTAGTGGCTATGATTGGAGAGGAGGATGAAGGTTGATGGGGAGTCACTTGGAGGTATGGTGTTGTGTTGCAAGAATGATGTGAATGTTGTAGAATTAGCACTGATGGTTACATAACCTTATACACACACTAAAACCCACTGCATATTCTGAACACTGAGGCAATACCTTTTCTGGGAACATGCTCATGCCTTGCCCCAGGGTTAATATTGTATGCAGGGCTATGTACCAAATGGACATGGCCTCTATGACAGTCGTGTCAATGGGAAAGGACCTGGCAGGATTGGGAACTTGGTGAGAACAAGCACAGGTGGCCTTCTGAGCAGTGCAGGCTCTATTGGGCTGAGGTGCTCCACTCACAGAAGAATCCTCAGACCTGGGACCCAGAAGCCCTGAGTACTCTTCACAGTTCCTCTTTTCCCCTTTTTGTCTCTCAGATGGTCAGGGTCTCTCAACAGCATCTCTGTTAGCTTTCAGTCTCAAGGGGCCAATGAAACTTGGAGAGGACTCAGAGGTAGGAAGGAGGTGAAGATGCACTGGCCATAGGCACCTCCTTTCAGAAGGGAAGGTGGCAGCTATGGCTCCCATACTGGGAACCCGAAGCCCCATTGGATCATGAGAACAGCCCACAGAGCACATGAAGGGAACTGAGAAAGCCAGAGCCCACACTCCATGCCCTGGAGCCATGGACCTGCACAGTAACAGCTCCACTGAATCCCCAGTTCCACTAACAACAACAATAAGAACAAGAGCTCCTACATTAGAAAGTCTCTGCTATGTGCTAGGCATTGGGATTAGGGCTTCATGTGGCACCTGATATAATTCTTGTAGTACATTAACGAGGTTGGTTCTATATTTATTTATCAAGAAGAAAAGAGCAACAAGGAGTCTCTGATAGAGGCCCTGTGCTGCTCAACAATTCCACACAGGCTGCCTCAAGGAGAGCCATGCCCACCCAGGCCTCCTGCTCAAGGGTACGATTGGAGCATTGTGTCCATTACAGAAGGTGGAAACCTTCTGAACATCCACCAAACAGGGCATGGCTCAGCGGGCATGGTACTTGCACACAGTATACAATACTACACAGCAGATAACCTTATGGATTGGATCCGTATATTAAGAGTTAAGAAGAGCCTGAGTGCTTCCACTTCCTCCTCTGTAAATCAGATTTTTTTTTTCCAGTGATTTATAAGGACGACACTCAATAACAAGACTTGCCCATTAGCTCTAGGGAGTGGTTGGCCTTCTCCAAACACTCTATAGTTTTGACCAGTTGAGGTGACCTGTCCACAGAAGATGAGTGAGCAAATGCATTCACTTTGAACTAGAGGATCCAAGAACATAAGTCCCTGTGCCCTCCTTTCTCTGACACACTTGTTGTGGCCACTGGGTCCAGAGTAAGGGCAATGCAAAGCAAAGTCCCCGGCTGATCTCTGTTGGATATAGGGTGTGGGCAAGAATCAACCTCCATTGTTTTGAAACATTACAATCTAGTAGTTACAAGTAATTTTGGGGCATGTTTTTTTTTAACTATTCACTCTCAGAGCAAAGACAAAAATAACTGTAAACACACATTTAATTCTGTCTGGGTTGTTCTCTACAGCAGTGGGGGTCAGCAGTTCCAAAGTTCCTTTAGTATCTAGGAATGAGAAAACAATGTGATGGATAATGAACACCAGGGTTCTCGCTGATGGAAGAATGAGTTTCAAAATGGAGAGGATAAAGAGTCCGGGTGAGCTCTACAAACAAGACCTGGCACGAGCGGCCAGCAGGAGTTCTGGGTGGTATGCCCATGTGTGCATATGTGGAGTTATTGGCCATGTGTGTGTGTGTGCATAGATGTGGCTTTCCCTCAATTCTCTCCAGGGGAAGGGCACAGACCCAAAGGATGACAACCCTTTAGCAGTCAGCACACTTAGAGCCCAGATTGCAGTTCTGAACACCACTCTCCAGAAAAGAAATCAGAAGCTTGGAGAAATGGCCGAGTCACAGACTGAGGCAAGAACTGTGCATAGTTACCAGCTAAAAACACCCAGAAAATAACAGCATGCTAAAGAAAATGCCAAATGGACATGAAAGAGAGGTGAAGGTGCCACTGCAGAGTTGGGACAGTTCAGCATCATGGGAAATGATCCTGGCAGATGACACGAATCTGTGTCCACACCAACATAAGAACACAACTGGAACAAAAATTGTGTCTTAGGATCAAACTCCATCTAGTAAATGTGAAAGGAACCATAGAAGGAGACCACCACCTTCCAATAGCACCATTTATTACCACAGCTGTTTCAGGCAGAATCATTCATGCATTTGACAAGTGATTGAAAGTGCAAGAAAAAAGATATCTGCACAGTGACAGGAGATGTGTTCATTTCAAAGAGGAGAAACAGAAGCTATGTTGTGTGGATACTGCACACACCAGCCACTACAGGCCATCAGTGACATCACTAGTGACAGGTAAACAGACCCTGTGCTCCATAGAGGAGGAGAAGTGAGGCTGATAAGAAACAAGGGTCAAGCCATCCTGGACTGTGGCAATGCACAGAGTGACTGCACTGTAACCTCCAGTGCATCCTAGTCTAAGGACAGAGAACCAAGAAAACCTTCCATATAAAGGGGTACAGATGCAATGCACCATCCAATCCCAGACTTTGGTTGGGTGGTTGCTACAGTGAACATTAGTGGAACACGAAATAAGAATAAAGCCGAAGGATGAGAAAATTCTTGTGTTGATGTTTATTTCTGAATTTTAAGGTTCTGGGGAAATTCACAGCAAAGTATTTACAAAGTATCTGATATGTGTAACTTACTCTTGAACACTTTATTAAAATAATATCATGTGTTTACATTGAGAGAGAGAATATTAATATTTAGGAAATTTTAATGAATGCATTTGGGAAATGCATTTATTCAGACTCATATATACAATGAAAGAAAGAAAGAAAGAAAGAAAGAAAGAAAGAAAGAAAGAAAGAAAGAAAGAAAGAAAGAAAGAAAGAAAGAAAGAAAGAAAGAAAGAAAGAAAAAGACAATACAACTGATGGGACTGGGGATATAGCTCAGTTGGTAGAGTGCTTGCCTTGCATGCACAGGGCCCCAAGTTCAATCCCCAGCACAACCAAAAAAAAAAAAAAAAAAAAAGAATTAATTAAAGATGAACTGATGAACAAATGTGTAATAATACAGTATATAAGTACTTAAAAACAATTAATGAATAATGGCAATAGTTTCTCATAAACCCTTAGATAAGTGATAGGCAATGGCCAAGTAATTTACATGCATTTTCTGTTAATAATAATGCATATTTTTAACACACAGAATGATACATATCAATACCTGCTAAAGCACAAAAACCCACTCCTGAGACCTTCTAAGTGCCTGATATATTTTAACAGGTCTTATTAACATCTTACTTCTTCCTCAAACATTGCTTTTGAAAGGTTACCATTTATATCCCCATTTTACCAATGATGAACTAAAGCTGAAAATCACTCAATGATCTGGCCAGAATCACACTTCTACTAAGTGGCAGAGCCAGGACAGGAACGCAGGTTATCAGCCACAGAAGCCATCACCCGGCCACTCTGCAAGATGGCTCAGCACCTTGCCTATGCAATCAACCTTGCCAAGCCACTCCTTTGCCTAACTCAAAAGAAAGCTTGAAGGATTAAAGGTAGATTTATAGAGACTTTAAATTTTAAAACATCTACAAAGATGTTAAATGCATGTAAATCTTAAATTTTAGTAGGCACAGTCATATGTCCCCAGGGACCCATAACATGGCCTTATGTGGCTTCTTTATGCTCTCCCCAGTTCCTCACTCAGACTGTGATTCTGGACCACAGCCCTGAGATCTGGACACCTGCATGCCCAGGTCTCTGACCCAAGAACACTGGCCTTTAAGCAGGAATCTAATCTGACCACATTCTAGTGGCAGACACTAAACTGCTCATTTTGACAGCTGCAAACTGAATAAGAACTTCACCCAGAGTAAATGAAAGATGCTGGCTTCAATTTAAATAAGGGATTTCAGTCCCACTGTTATGCATTATGTAACGCTGAAACCAGTCCTTCTCCCGTACCCAACATATCCAAGGTATATTTTTAGAATCAGATAATTTATTATGTGCAATGAAGAAAATTATTTTAAGATTCAGCCTTTTATGAGTTCTTGAAAAACACAAAAGGTGTTCCAAATAGGCCAGTGTGCAGAGGATCAGGAGGAGATCTTACATGCTGTCCTAGGCCCCAGCCAGCAGCTGTGGAGGGAAGGTCAAGCGGTAGGGCCTCCCAGCTTCCTCACCAGAGTCCAGAGTGGGTGTTTTCACTCCAGTTGCTAAGAGTAGAGGCCATGTTCCCTAGCTAGTGTAAGAAGAGATCTCTAGCAGGGTAGCTGCTAGTCCATCACAAATACTCAGTCTCTGCAGCCTCTGCACTGGCAGGGGGTGGGCAAGGGGTGGGCCCTGGACCCTTTAAAGCCACAACTCTAAACTACAGCAGCAGAAACCATGCTTGTCTTCCCACTGCCTCCCACACTGCCCAAGGTAAAACAAGATGCCAAATGTTGAATGTAGGTAAAGCTGCCCAACATGACACGGGGACCATCCTTTGGAAACCCCCCACCTCTTCACCCCCATCACCTTGGGAATGGTGACAAGGTGCCAAGTCACCACTTTATACAAAATGGACTTGTCCCCCACCAGTCACCATCAATTGGTCCAGATATGACCAATGAACCTCTTTCTTTAAAACATGAAGAATGGAGATGAAGAGATCTCAGCCTCTGCCTGACTCCTTTCCAGAAAGGAAGACATTAACTGAAAGGCAGTTGCTGGGCATTTGCTGCCAGCAGATCTGAAAAGGAGGGAGGAAGAGAGTTTGATGAAACACTGGCAGGGAGCAGCCTTCCTACAGAGCTGCAAGGCAGGTAGGCCCTAGCAGCCTTTGGATTCCAGGATTCCAGGACATGTCATGTCCTTGTCAAGAATTCACCTAAAGAGCAGCTTCCATAGATCCTATCTGGTTTCTGCTGCTCACCAAAGTCATCTTACCCCATGGGCTCAACTATGCCAGTGTCCTTTGATCCCTGAGTCCTGGGGGAAGACAGGAGCTGCACCCCAAGGCTCCAAGTTTTCAAAATAATGCCAAAGATGTGGCATCCTCAGTTTCTCAAATGCTTCACTTTGCCAGCTGGAGATGGACACGGGATCCTATACCCTTCCCTGGAGGACCCCACAACTGTGGTAGGTCAACATGGAGAGTCCTTCATTTACAGTCAGGAGATGTGTCTGCTGCCTCAGACTTCCTATGTGACCCCTGAGCAAGCAATCATCTCTTCTGTAAAGTGGGCAGTAACATCCAACCTAGGCCAAAGGGTAAGATCAGAGGCTCCCACAGGCATGGCTAGCAAAGCTGGACAGAAACAAGGAGGGTTACACTGCACTAAGAGAGAACCACAAGGCCACAGAGACAGGACAAAGGAGCCACAGATGTGCAAGATGCATGGAGCACCTGCTCTGCCCTGCTCCCAGCCTGCTTCCTCCTCCCTTCCATGTTAGTGGGTCCTGCCCATTCCACACCCCAGCTGCAACACTGAACAGCAGCCATCTGTGTGTTCTCTACTTGCCCTCTATTAGCACACCTCTACCTATGGCATAAACAGCATAACCTGTTGAATATTTCTCTCTTGTCTGAAAAAAAATCTCATCCAGTTTGAGATGAATCAAAATGTAAAACAACTTCCAGTTGCCACACAGCTAGCAAGCAAATGACATCTGTTCAATTTAAACCTAAAATATGGCCCGAGGGCACCAGTGAGGAAACAATTAGCTCTCCTGAAACCCAGGCTTGCAGTGATAACTTTATTTAAATATGAATAAACCCCCTGTATAGTTGCTGTGAAATGACTGGGGCCTTGGTGACAGCAGGGAGCAGTGGGAGACCTGGAAGGAGGCTCCACTTATTGTCAACACTTCAGTCAGGCCCCTGGGTGGATGGATGGATGGAAGGGTGAATGGATGGATGATTGAATGAGTGAATGGTTGGATGAATGAATTGATCCATGAATGTATCAGTGGATGGATAGATAGATGGGTGAATGGATGGAAGGAAGAATGGATGAATGAATGGGTGGATGGATGAATAGTTTGGAAAGGGAAGAGAGAGGAGGTGAGAAGGCTGGGAGAGTAGAGCAAGAAGGAGATGAGGAGGAAGAGATGAAGAGAAGGCAAGAGGAAAGGGAGACAAAGGATAAGGAGGTATGGTCCTAAAGAGAGAGAAAGGAAGAGAAATAGAGAAACAAAGAGACAGATATACAGAGAAAGAGCAGTGGAGTGTGATTAAATGAGAAAAGACAAAGGGACGTGTACAAACTGGAGGGGGAAAACCCAGAGAGCTAGCAGAGCCACCAGGGGAGGCAGACCCAATGGGTTTGCATGCAGAAAGAGAGAAAGAGGCATTGAGGAAGAGCCAAGAAGGAGACTCAGACCTTGCAAGCCAGAAGCCTTCTGATCTAGACAAGCCAAGAGGCTGGTGTGCCTAGTGGTGCCCAGATTTCCCAGGTTAGCCCGTTGACTGCTGCATCCTGGAACTATTAGGCTGAAGTTGCTGAGCTGGGCCAAGTGTGTGGAGCAGCTCCTGACAGAGCAGGGACACAGGGCAGAGTGCCCCTCAGTCCAGGGAGGTCCAGCAAGAACTTTACATTTGTGTCCACTGATGTATCCTGGTGAGAAGCACTTTATCTAAAAAGCTAATTGTTAAGCAAACACTCAAGGTGCTGCTGGGTATGCAAGTGAAAATGATCAGGAGAAAGTGCACACATGCACACCTAGGACTGTGGGCACTGCTTATGTCACAGAGGTTTTATTAACATAATTCTAAGAACAAGTCTGAGGAAGAAGTCAGAGTTCCTATTTTACAGATGAGAGGCACAAACTTTTACACAAAGGCACAAAAATCTCAGCTAAGATCAAAACACTGAGTGCTGCACCTGCTACCAATGCCCAGAGCATGGGGGCTCCTCACTCCTGCACAGTTCTACTTATTAGGAAAACCAAAATCAACACCTGAAAAGTGTTAAGCCACTGAGCTAGGAGGGATGTGAGTCTTTGCATCTCATTAACCTTCAGAGAAAGTCTTTCTCAACTAATCCCAACTCTCCATTATTTTTCCATATCACTTTAGTTAATCAGTGTCTGTAAGCAGGAGGAGAAAGGAATATTTCCATTTTCTTTTTTATGAAAGTTTATATTTAACAGATTTTCACAATGAGAAAAAAATATTTTGAAAACAAATTATTTGCCTGCCTCAATTTCCTCATGACTTGAGTAGAGGAACAGAAAAGAGGTTTCACTCTGTGCTAGGCAAGGAGCAGTGGTCAGAGAGAAGAAAATGAGTTGGGGACCTGAAGCCTTGGATTGGTGTCTGTCCCTGTGACCTCTGACCAGCCTCTGAGATGCTTCTCCCAGCCCCCAAGCACTGGAGTGGGGCACCGAGGAACCTGCAGATGTTGTTGCTTGAACTAATAGGGAAAAATCAACAGGAAGGACTCACAGTAACAAATGCAGTCCCATAACCCCACTTCTAGGGAAGAGCCCCAAGAACACACACTAACTGGCTTCCCTGGTAACTCTGAGCCCACCACAGGACAGGAACAACCAGCTAAGCCATCTAGAGCTTCAGGAAGACACCATGAGTGACTTTCACTGGGCATCTTGAAAACCCTAGATGCCATCAAGGAAAACAGTCTTGCGTTCACTGGAAAGGGGGCCTGAAGTGTCCAGGGGGACTCACTAAACTGATAGATGGATAAAGAGGGTTGGTGAAGGGACAACTAATACCACTTTATGTCCCACCAATATGCATGTGAGTACATAACCATGCTGGGTAACATGTCAATCAGCACACAACCTGGGTCAAACACACCTGCACTCTGATCAGAAAATGCCTGACAATTACTAACCAATAAAGGTGAGTGGCAACTGGGATTTTTTAAAGATTTTAAGTAATACAAGTATCATAAATGGAAAGAGCTGGGCCACCCCTGGGGTAGAGAAGAGTCACCAGGGCCAAGGGCACCCTCCCTGCTTAGGTTGAGGTCCAGACCTCACAGGAGGTGTGGCTGGGCCCTCTGGATGCTGCGGAAGATGGCCAGAGCTGGTCCCTGAACAGTGAGCACCAGGGAGCTTTGTGTGCTGCTCAGAGCTGTGTAGAGAGAGTGCAGGAAATGAGGGCAGAAGCCCATGCCCTCCACGCGGTGCCCTGTCCCACAGTGGCCTCTGCTAGAATATCCCAAACCACCCACCACCTCTGCACATGGCCTGCTGTGTGCACCTAAAGTCCTGGAAGCTGTACCTAGAACTGAACATCATAGCCCATGATGCTATTCGTAGTGTTTGTTTTCTCTTTTCCTCGTGTCTTAACTCCATGATTGACAAGCAACTAGCATATTTGAGAGGGTTTGCTAAATAGTAACAATATTTAATTTGAGCAGAATGTGAATTTTCAAAGGACAAAATGAAAAGGGAGATGTTAAATAGTGTACTTAACCTCACACCATCAGCTAGCAATGAATTAAAAAATAAGATTCCTCTTCAGGACCTGAGCCTCAGAGCATCCATCAGACCTGGGTTTCCTGTGGGTCCTTCAGACCAAGGCAACAGCAGCATTGGGATGCCTGGAGGGCCCTGAAGAAGCTTGTGCCATGTTCCTATAGAGCAGAGGCAGCCAAGGCTTTCCTGGGGAGGTGTCCCATGTTCTCCACTGCTCTCCTCCTGTGGGCACTGGCATAACTGCCTCTTCCTGAGGAGATGGTCCCTGTTCTCTACTCCTCTCCTTCTGTGGGCACCAGCACAACTGCTTTCTATTCATGAAGCCCTGGAGTAACAGCTTCTCAAAGAGCCACTGGACTCACATGGCAGGATCTGAGGGCACCTGGTTCCTGGAACCTTGGAGAGTGGGTGTTTGGCAGAGCTGGGGCCACTCCCTGAGAACCCTGAGCTTCCTTAACAGCAGAGCTGAGCTGATGGACACCTGTGGCTGCCCCACACTCTGTCTGTTAACACACAAGCATAATCTAACTCCATGGTGACAAACAACACATCACAATAGCCACAGAGATAATTCTGTGAAATAACACTCTCCAAAACTGTAGCAGATGTCAAATAATTGACTCTCAGAAACCTTCTTGGGGGCAACAATTTCCTACTGCCTGAAGACCACTTTGAAGGGGCCTCAGATGGCAAAAATGGAGCTGATTATCAATACTTCTATTTCTAATTCATGATGCAATCCAGAACCCCCAAGTGATTTCCTCACAGGGTAACATGAGAAACCAGCTCAGGGGCTCCTGGCTGAAAGTGACCCCAGGGGTGGACATCTCCATCTCAGCAATTCCCCCTCTTCCCAGGTGGGAGCCATTTTATCTTGCCTGGACCTTTGCCATGGCCTCCAACCTACCAAATCTCAATCCTCTGCCACACAGTGGCTGGCCATCTCACAACCACTGCTCAGCATAAACCATAGTCTGCCACTTCAGTGTCAAAGCCCTCCAATGACTTCCCACACTTCACAGAAGAAGTTGCAATCTCCTTCTTTGGCCGTACAAAACTGCAGATGACCCCTGGAACCCCATCTTTGCCACACACACATACACACACACATGTATTTAACATGAATTTGCCTCTGACCCAGAAATTTCACTCTTGAATATTTATCCCAGAGAACTGAAATTTTATGTTTGTGAAAGAGCACACACACAAAAGCTCACAGAAACCTTGTTCATCCCAGTCAGACATTGCAACCCAGCTGTTCTTCTAAGGAGAAGGGCTGAGCAGCTGGAGTCCAGCCCACCATGGAGCGCCATGCAGCAGTGAAGGGAAATATCACCAACCTGCAGAACACCTTGGCTGGGTTTCCAGAGAATTTTGTTGAGGAAAACAAGCTAATCCCAAAATGTTACCCACCAGATGACTCTGTTTACAGCACATTCTTCAAATGACAAAGTCATAGATATGGAGGATGGATTAGTTGTCATGGGGGTCAGGGAGGTAGGGCCAGTGGAGGTGAGCAGCTGAGGCCAAAATGGACAGCACGACAGTGACAGAATGGTGGTATGTGTGATCACGAGGGGTTACACAAATAGGCAAGTGTAATAAAATGGTGAGGAGGAAACACGTAGGAGTGCGTGTGAGACCAGGCAAGCCCAAGCAAGGGGCTGCCCGGGTGAATGGATGATTCTGTGAGAAGCCACAAGCTGAACTACAGGAAGACATGGAGCTGGCTGTGCTATTTGTTATGACTGCACCTGAAAATACAAGAATCCAGAATCAAAGGCTGAACTTAAAAATTTAAATAGAAACATGGAAGGGGAAGGGCTCACAGGTGAATCTGCCATCCATGTGAGGAATGCCCTTGATGAGACATCAGCAGATCCAACACTGGAGAAGAGAAGGACACCCCAGGTCAACACACAGAGGAGGGGCATTTCAACACATGAGGAGCACACCAGGCCGTCAAGGGCTACTCAAGTGACCCAACATCTAGGCAACTAGTCTCCAAAGATAGGTGAGGACAGAGAGCAGGAAGGTTTGGCATTGAAGTGTCCCCAGATGTGATGAGAACAATAAACCCCAAATCCAAGGAGTCAACAAATCCCAACAGAAGAACAATGAAGTAGATGCAAGAAACACTACAGTGGGTCACAGGAATCCAGCACAGAGTGGAAACCTGGAAATCAGCCAGGGGGACATCTAAGTTTCAGCAGTATCAGAAACCAGGAAAGGGCGAGCTTTCTACCAGAAACAGGCAGGTAAAGGGGGGCAGCCAGCACCTCCCAGATGCAGGCCAAATGGCACCTCAAGGACCTCTACAGCCAGTGGAGGGGTCTCTTCACCAAGTAAAGGCAAAGCAAAGACTGAGAGAGTCATGGAAACCTATCAAAATGGGACTAGCAGATTTCCATCATAGGCATGTTACAGGAATACACTGGTCAGGGAGAGATGAGCCAGGTGCAAACTGGTCTGCACACCAGAATGCAAAGCAAAGACAATGGTGTCAACATGGGGAATAAATGAGAGCTATGTAGAATTATTATTATTGACTATTCAAAAGAGTGTCCAATGTTTACACAAAAATAATAACCATGCAGCATGCTTGTGACACAGCCAAAGGTGCAATGGTGAAGCTTCAGCCCAGGTACCAAGAGGGGAGCAGCTCAGGAGACTACTGTAGCATTGTCACTTGGGACCAGGTGGCAGTCAGTGCTCAAAGGCCGACCATGGCAAGCTAAAGGCTCATGATAAGCCCTAAAGTTACTGCAGAGTAAGAAAAAGAAAGCTATAGCTCACATGTTAATAAAAGTGACAAAACAGAATAAAAAAGAGTTGATTCATCCAAAAAAAGGCATAAAAGAGAAAAGGAGACTAGAGAACAGATGGGACAGATAAAAATAGACAGCAAGGGTATGTCTGAACCCTGGCCACACACACAACAGTGGGACTGGGAATGGCCTGAGCACTCCGAGAGTAACATCAGAAAACAAAACACTAAGTGCTTCCCAGGACAATTCTACCAAACACAGAGAGGTGAAAAACACAAAGGACATTTCTCCATCTACCTGATGCTGCATCAGTCAAACACACTGCAGTGGCCTTCCCAACATCAGAAAAAGGGAACTTCATAGCACATGACACCACTATGAGCAAATAGGTCTATATAATAAAGGGGAAAGGGTCAACTCTCAAGAGACCTAACAATCCCAAATGTGCTACACCTAACAACAGCTTCAGAATACATGAAGTGACAACATCCAGTGCTACTGTGGAAAAAAGCCAGCTCCCCAGTGGTGGGAGGGCAACACTTCTCTCAGTCATTCACACAACAGGTGGAAAGAACTCAGGGGACTTGAGCCCCTGGCATCCCTGTGGAACAACCCACCCAGCAGCAGAACACCCTCCAGGAGCATATAGCATCAGCAAGAAAAATCCTCCTCTGTGGTGAGCCGTTCCTATAGACCGTGGCCGCCATTAGAAGATGGCGCCGGCTTCCACTGTGGCCTGTGGTAAACAACTCCTTTTATGGAGAGATTGGCACGCAATCCCTTACCACCCTATGAGAAAGATCCACGTGGCAGCTTGGGATTGGTATGCGGGAGGCTTTATTAGGCTGTGCTTGGGCGCTCGGCGGGGGGTCGCTAAAAGATGATACTTGAATCAAGGCCTGAATAAACTGCTGAAAGAAGAATCCTGTGTCATGTTTTTCCCTTGCCAGCGAGGGGTCGCGACAGTCCTCCCACCACGAAGCGGGTCTAGGCAGAGTGAAAGGACTCAAGTCCTTATGGTGTGTTCTCTGATCACGTAGGAATAAATACCAGAAATCACAGCAGGGCCTATGTGGAAAATTCCCCAAACACTGAAAAGTACCTAACACCTTTTTGAACACCATGGATCAAAGAAAAGAGTCAAAAGCAAAATTAGAGCATACTGTGAATCAAATGAAGATGAAAATATGGTGTATGAGAATGTGGGGGAATGTACAGCACTAGCTCTAGAGAGAAGAACCAGGTTTAATCTATGACCTCAGCTTCCACCTTATTGTCTACTGGAAAATGAGCCAATTAAATCCAAAGTTAGCAGATGAAAGGAAATATTAGATCAGATATCAATGCAATGTAAAAAGTAAGAAAAGTAGTAAAAATCTATGAAACCAAAAGCTGATTTTTTGAGAAGATCATAAAAAATTGATAAAGCAGTAGCCACAATAATCAGGAGTGAAGGAAATGGCCAAAATGGTCAATGCCAGGAATTAGAGAGGATGTCACTGAAGGTTGGAGACATATGAAAATGACATAATTTCATGAGAGACCCATGGGGTCAGACCCTCTTGGTGGAAAGATGGAGAAGGATGGAGCCTTTAAGATGGTCTGTAGGCTGCCAGGCACAGGTGTGGCCGGATCACTTTGGAGAGTGCTAATTCTGAAGGAGACACACAAAGAAGTCATGGGGATGGCTGGGGATACCACTGCCATGCAGAGGGGATTTTATCTGACCTAAGACCTGAGTGAGGGGCTCTGGCATCCCAGTGAGGTGAGAGTAAGTTGTGCCCCTACCAGGAAAGAGGCCAGTGTGGCCCCTGAAGGGGGCAAGAAAGGAGGGCTAAAAATAGTGATCAGCATGCAGCGGCCTATAGTAACCAGGCCACTGGTAGATTCCAAAGGCAGCAAGGTGCACAGAATCTGTCATGAACTAGAAGGACTGCCTGGCAGGCAGGCAGAGCGGCCAGAGAGGTAGCTCCAAGCATGAGTGGAGCCAGGAGGCCAGAGGGAGGCTATAGCTGCCTTCCTGGTAGGACAAGGAGGTAGCTGGGTGTGTGCTGCAGGAGGAAAGGGTGCAGTGAGGGGCTTCTGGGCATATTTTGGAGGTTAGAGCATTCAGGACTTGCTGATGGCCTAGAGACACCAATTGGCCATGCAGAAGCCACCAGGCAATCCCTAGGTTTTTATTCTCAGCCACTGCGATAAAGGTGGAGCCCTTTGCTGATAGAGGAGGGACTGACAGGCAGATTCTGTCTATCCACATGACGAGTAGGACTCAGAGAACCTCATGAACTCTGGAATCACCAAAAGCTGGGTAAACCCTTCCCAGAGCAGGTTCCAAGCCAAATGCCACAGGCAGAGTTAACTTCACTCCATGTCACTCAGTGACAGCCTCTGAGCTGGGACGCCATCAGAATTGAGTCACCAGCCATGGTCTCGGAGCAGAAAGCCTAATCCATTGGCAGTGGAATAAGAGTGAATAAGAGTGAATTCCTGATGCAAACACCAGCGGCCTCTGTCCTCATGACCAGCAGCTCACTTGAGCCGCACTTGTTTGTCTGCCTCTAAGGAAGCACTGTGTCCTCCCTGTGTGAACACAGGGACGACCACCCAACAGAGGCTGTGGCTGGGCACAGGAGACCCTCCCAAAGCTGCTCCTTGTCACAGGCAAGGGACAGGTGGGCTTTTGGGTCAGTTCAGCCTCTGCCTGCCTGGGGGTCATAAGCAAGTTCTCTCAGAACCAAGGTAAAGCTATCTCTCAGGCCTTAGTTTTTCTCAGAGATTGCCATAACTAGATGATCTTCAAAGTCTCATTCCAATCAAATGCAGTCTGGAACTTTCTATATTGAAACACAGCTGGTCAAGACTGGAATACAATCTCCCGAGTCCACAAGAGCCATATGTGCAGATGTGTGACATGGGACAGGCTGGGAACCAGACAATGGTCAAGCCTGTGCACTTGGAAGCTACACTGCAACTGACATACTGTCACTCACTTAGAAGATGGAAACGAGGCTCAAGGACAGCCATACACTTGCCTAGGTCACAGCCAGGAAGTGGGAGCAGGAACTTGGACCCACATCAGCTGGACTCCTGCTCCTCCTGCCTCACCTGCTCCATCTGCTCCCACCACTGTGCTTCAGCACTTTGCTATCCACTGTCTCTCTGATACACCCTGATCAAAATGGCCAGGACAGCAGTGGACAGAAGTCCCCATCAAAGGAAGAGATGATCAGTTTTTCTCTCTGCCTTTATCACATGGAAACAGCCAGGGTAAGATCCACCAGCCATTCTACAGTTCTCCCTCCTTCCTCTCCCAACCATGAAGCTCAGCCCTAGAGACAATGTTTATAACAGGCTGCACCTCCCCACAGATGGCATGGAAGACCCCAGGCCAAGGGTAAGCACTCAGGGGTCTCAGGAAGGCCACCTGGGGCAGCAGGAACACAGGGCTTTCATTGACTTGGAGTCTCATGCACTGCAAGCTTGTGTGTTTATTTTGCTTTCAGAAAATGAACACCATCTTTATGGGGAATTTTAAATGTCTAAACACCTTTTGAAAGGTATTACATGTTCTTGCTTAAAAACAAAATTAGTCCCATCTTGGTAATATTGTCTTTCTCAAGCTTGGTTTTGAGGAATGAGTGTCCAAGCCACAGCTGTTCTCCCAGGATAATCCCCTACCTCACATCCTTAACTTATTGAGACTTGCAAAGCCCCTTTGTCCAGGCATAGAAATACCCACGGGTGCTGGGGATTGGGGAGTGGTCATCTTTTGGGTCATCACTCTGCTCACCAGTGGACATGTGGTTTTGCCCTTCATGAGGTGTAGCTATTCCAAATGATTCCTTAGGTAGAGAACTGTCCCTGGACTCTGGTGGTAAGGATGAAGAAGGAGTACCAACTGGGGCTTCCAAGTGCCAGGTGGACTTTAAGCACCAGCACCCGTGACTCATTTGATCCTCTCTGGGTTGTGCAAGGAGGGAACATTCTGGGCCTCCATACTACAGATGAGACACCTGGCCTGGTGTCAGAGACTGTTCGGTTCAGCAGCTGGATTCTTATCTGGGCTACGAGGAAGCAGAGTCTGTTTCACCACATTCAGGATCAGGAAAGCCCACCTGGACATAGCTGTCCACTGGTCACAACAGTGAGATCCAGATGGGAGGACTCAGCCAGAGGCCCCAAGTGGGACACCATGGTGCACTCTCCAGAGCCTAACAGAGATGCCATGGCATGAAGAAGGAAGAGGCAAGAAAACCTACACCTGGACAAAGAAGGAAACTCAACGGAGGCAGGTCGACCGGACTCAGGGCAGTCACTGTGGAAAGAAAAGAAAGTAGATACATCTCCATAAATATCCACTGCCGCAGTCTGGCTGGGCACAAATGCCACAGTCTGGCTGGGCACACAATCACGAGCCACCACACAGCTTGTAGATTCAAACAGCAACTCTTTATTCCCGAACTCACACCAGCCGTCTACAAACACGTTCTGGGGAGATCCACGTTCTCTGCCCAAATCCACGTTCTCTGGGCTTCTATCTCCAAAATATACTGTCTGAATCCCGTGAGAACTCAAGGGGAACTCAGGCAGCAGGATACGCCCTATTCCCAGCAGGAATAATCTTAAACCTAATCTTAAACCTTAAACCTGGAACCTAAACCGGAACGCCCTAATCCGCCTTGGTCCTTGAGCAAGGTCACCTACATTCAATGTCACTGCAACATGGGGTACGCTGGCAAGGAAATTGTCATACCTACTTGGCTAATGGCTCCCAGCAATCCACATTTATAGATTCCCTCATTAAAAGAAAAATACAAACACCTGCTACACAGAGCCCAGGATCCTCCAAGGCAGCTTCTGTCCTGCGTGGATGGCAAGGGCTACAACTATGCGGCACCAGCCGCCACTCCTGGTGCCCCGCCAGCCACTCAGACAGGCCTGGTTCCTGTGTGCTTTTGAGTCACAAGTGTCTAGCACAAAATATTTCACTCTGAACACTAATGGAAAGCAGTATAGATTGCTCCAAGGGCTCCCAAAAGTTACCATGGCAACATCCTCTAAGAAATAAGTGTGAGGCAACAATAATTCACTATTTCTTGTTTATTGCATTAAAAAAAACACATCCATATCAACACTTCAACACTTGTTTATGAATCTAAGCGACCACATTATTCACAAGAGCCAAAAACTAGAGACAACCCAAATGTCCCCCAGCTGATATCAGCTGAGTGGACAAGACCAGTGCCACACATGTGAGCAGCAGTAACAGAGGTTATCAGGGGGACATCCCAACACATGCTGCCACATATTTCATGGATGAGCCTGGAAAACATCACGCTGTGTGCAAGAAGCCAGACCCCAGGGCCACACGTCACATGAGTCCTCTTACATGAATTGTTGAGGACACACCAGTTTGCACAGACAGAGGAGGATGGAGCGTTGGTGGTGGGAGGCAGTAGAGAGTGACTGTTTGTGAATATGGGGTCTCTTTGGGGAGAACAAATCAATTTCAGTGGTGCTGTCCCCATCCTATGAATGCTCTGAACCCATTGACCCATAGACTTTAAACAGCTGAATTTCAGGGTATGTGAGTTTCCTCTCAATAAGTTTTTGTTGAAGAAAACAACTGAGACTAGTGCATCCACCAAGACACTCAGCATGGCTAGACATAGTGACACTTGGCTGCTGCTGGGAGAGTGTGACCATCAAGAAGTGCTGGGCAGCCTCAGGCCCCACATACACCCACCCACGAGGCCTGGGGATCCCTGTAGGGTTGCCCCATCCCTAACTCAAAGCTGAGCAGGGCAGCTGCAGGCTGCTCACAGCGTGTCATGTTGCCCAGGCCTGGGGTCACCCAAAGGGTTGGTTACTTAGGGTCCATTTGGGACCACAGTTAAGCTTGCTTGGGCCAACTCAGCTGCCCTGCTCCCAAGTCTAAGACAGCAAGGGCAGCAGCCCAGACCCCAGGACCACATGTCACATGCATCCTATTACATGAAGAGTTGAGGATACACCAGTTCACACAGACAGAGGAAGACGAAGGTGGGCTAGGACAAGGAGACTTGGTGGTGGGAGGAAATAGAGAGTGACTGTGTGAATATGAGGTCTCTTTGGGGTGAACAAATCAGTTTCAGTGGTGCTGCCCCCACACTATGAATGTTCTGAACCCACTGATCCATGGACTTTAAAGGGTAAATTTCAGGGTGTGTGAGTTTCCTCTCAATAAGTTTTTGTTGAAGAAAACAACTGAGACTAGTGCATCCAGCAAGATGCTCTGCATGGCTAGACACAGTGCTGCCTGGCTGCTGCTGGGAGGCTATTACCATCAAGCAGTGCTGGGAAGCCCCAGGCCCCACATCTGCCCATACATGAGGCCTGAGGCTCCCTGTGGGATTGCCCCATCCCTACCTCAAAGCTGAGCAGGGCAGCAGCAGGCAGAAAGGAGGCTGCTCACAGAGTGTCATGTTGCCCAGGCCTGGGATCACCCACAGTGTTGGTTATTTAGGGTCCATAAGGGACCACCATCTCAGCTTGCTGGGGCCAACTCAGCTGCCCTCCTCCCAAGTCTGAGGCAGCAAGGGCAGCAGCCCCTCACTGCCCAGCCATTGAACTATGAGCACTGTCCCAGAACACTTGCTGACCTCAAGAGCAGCCAGCCAGCCCCAGGACATGAGCCTGTCCCTCTTTTGCTCACCCTGGATTCTGTGGAGGACACAGAATGAATGGCAAGGAGGCCCTGCCCCAGAAGGTGCCACTCCCCTCCACCCCACCCCCAAACCTGCCACCCCCTGTGCACATAGGTCATTATTACCTTCTTGAACCTGAGCAATTAAAAATGGAAAATGCTCATCTCCTTCCAGCCTCCTGGCCTGTCATGAACATCCAGAGGCTTGGGAAGCCCTGGGCTCTGCCTCCTGCAGCAAGAGGGGATGGGCTGAGTGACACACCCCCCTCAGATAGGAGAGAGCCCTCGGGCCCCTGCCTCCACTACCCCCTTTCCTCTAGACCCAGGTCTCACTCAAATGTGAACTGGGTTCCCTAGAGAGTTTGCAGTACATGAATCTTGACTTGCTCAGCACTTCAGAGAGCTTCTGACCCTGGGCCCATCTCAGGCAGCTTGTGAAAGACCAAAGGACCAGCCATGGGGCCAGCTGTAGCCAAACTGCTCTGCCTCCCTATGATACTCCACACTGGAGCAATTCAGGTGGACAGCATGGTCCCTAGGGAATGGTGCGTCTTAACCACAGCAGCTCCTGCTGGGCTGTGATTTGTGACTACACTATGGCACCTTGCAAGGAAGACACACATAGGGTCAGCAGCACCTCACAGGACGAGGACCTCAACACCCACATCCTCTATCCTCAGAGCTCAGAGGCATCACAAGGTCATAGCCAGCCTTCCAGGCTGCATGTGAAAAAGGGGGCTCCTTGTGCACAGACCCACCCAGCAGAAGCCAGCCTGGCTTTCTATGGTTGTTTCTCAATGGGACCTGGGAATGGACCAAGGAGAACTCACAGGGAAGTCTGGTGGGGACACAGACCATCCAGGAGGATAGGTTGTATTGTGCCCTCTCATACCCTGATTCCTTCACCCACATTGTCCCTTCCTGTAGAGAAGGCTGGCATCACAACCAACACCAGCCAAGGGCAGATCTTCCCAGAGTCACAGTAGTTTGGGGGAAGGTGGGAAAGGTAGGCAAGTCTGCCCCAAGTCCACAGCAATGTCTCTCGGCCTGCTATAAATGTTCTCATTTCTTTCCTCAGAAAAGAATCCAGCAGCTTCTCCAGTTTTGTCCTATGAAACTATGGATCCCTCACTCTGCCTCAGGACATCAGTGTTCAGAGCTCTATCCTGAGTCCTAGGCTAGCATCCCTCCTTCATCACTAAGGAGATTTCACAAAAATGTAGAGTTCTGTTCCTGGGCAGAGAGCTTAGAGATGACCCTGATGTCAAGAATTGAGCCCCTCACATCCCAGCCCCCAGCCCAGGGGCACATCAAAATGTGTAAAGGAGAGAATGACCATCTGCCCTGAAATCTCAGCATTTCATGCTCACCAAGCACTGGGGCAGGAGTGTCTTCCTGTTCAACACGGCAGGCTAACCACATGATAAACTTCCTTGTCCTCCCTCAAGATCTCATTGATATAAGACTAAAGGTATGCAAAAGTATAAAGCTCTTGACCAAAAGGAGCCCCCAGTGACAAAGAGAAAAGTCCTTTCTGGATCAATAGGAACTGGTTTTGGAAGCAACACTCTGAACAATGCACTGCTGCTGAAGTGGAGGCCGTGCCATATCCCGATGACTTGCAGACACATGCACATGATCAGGTATTACACGTGTCACTTGGGATGTATCTTGTTAACTTTAATCATCACCAATACCTATCCATGCAAAGTGTGGGAGCCTGAGGTGCTGCTTGTTCCTCTCTGAGGCGGGGATAGTCAACACCCGCACCACCAAACACCCTGTCTTGACAGGTATAATGTCCTAATCTCCAGGGAAATGTGATTGCCACTCACCCCCAGGAGCTGCAGAGCACTCAATATGTGGCTACTGCCACTGAGGAACTAAAATTTTATTTAACTTTACTTGATTCCAATTGTAATAGCCAAAGATAACTAGTGACCGCTAAATTGTATAGTGCAGATGCTACACTACAATTAAATGGCACCTCTTCCAGAGTGGACACAGCTGTCATGGTGGTAGTACTATTGATGTTAGTAACAGTAACAAAGTAATGGCTCCAATCACTAACCTGTTTTTACCATAAAATCATCCCCCTAATCATGGTGAGGTGTTTTAAAATTAGTACCTTGTGGTGGTTGATGGTTTTTGAAGTGCAAGAATCTCACATTAGATGTCTTGCCTCCTCTTAAGTAGAAGTGAATGGGGTACTTGACATCACACTGAAGAGTCCATGTGACCCTTTTGCATATGGGACAACCCAGGCAGACCTGCTGTAGGCACAGTTTCAGCAGAGGGGGAGTTCGGAGAGGAACTGAACAGCTTGACTTGGCTTGAACACATACATCTCCCATGTCCCCAGCTGCTGGAGTGTCAGCCTAGGCAGGATGGCCCTATGTCTACCCTCTGCCCTGGGCTCACCTGTTTTTTTCTTAGTTGTGGATAGATCTTTAATTTTTTTTATTTATAAATGGTGCTGAGAATGGAACACAAGGCCTCTGACATGCAAGGCAAATGTGCTATAGCTGAGCTACACTCCCAGCCCATGTGGCAACTTTTTAAAAAATGTGTCAGAGATATAATTATATAGGAATATGTATACAGATATGTAAAATTATTTTTAAGAAATAAAACACAAGAGGGACTGGGGATGTAGCTCAGCAGTAGAGTGCTCAACTGGTATAGGAGAGGCCCTGGGTTTGATCCTCAGCACCACATCAAAATAAATCAATTAAATTAAGGCATTGTGTCCAAATACACTCCCTCAAAAAAAAAAAAACTAGTAAAAATATATTTTATATATGCATGTAAAATGATTACAGTAGACCACTTCTTGGTAAAATTAAAAAATTAACCACAGTACTAATGAATGACTTATTTAAATTGAAATTCTTGGGCTAAAGGTAGGCATGCACTTTAAATTTTGGCATATTTTCTGAAACTTCTCTGCAGAAGAGGTATGACAATTTTGTATTGCAATTATCAGAACTTGAAAATTCCATTTTCCAACACTGTTGACATTAGATTTTCTCACTATCTTGATTCTTTGTATTTGATAGGCAAACACACACATGTACTTTATGTTTCCTTTGGATTCCTCTATTGTGATTTGGATTACTCAATTTTTGATATGTCATCTTTTATAAACAGCAGATACTGGGTTTTCCCATTTTTGTAGGCTATTTATTTCTCCCTATTGACTTGTAGGAGGTCCCTATGTTATTAAGCTCTCGGAAGCGGGGCAGACACCCACAGAAATATCACCAAAAAAACTGTTTTCTAGCAATTGGCCACAGTTTTGCCTCTTGCAGAGAGCTCTTTGCCAGCTTGACCTGAGAACTTCCTGTTACCCTGGCCTCTCAAAACTTGCACCACCTCCCAATCACCTTGCCCTGTGGACCAAGCCTTGAACATAGGTTGCCTTGAGAATCTTCAACATCCCAACCAGATACCCTTCACTGAGTACAGTGAATCATGTAAGCTCTGTTCCCAGGGGAGAGAAAGTCCATACCGCTGTGACAGTTTCCTATGAATAGGTGTCTGCAACTCTGCTTATTTCAATATTCACTATTATGTGGTCAAATGGAAATCCTGGAGAAAGTTCCAGAGATTTTGTGGAATGGTTTTTATTAACTCAGAAAGGAAAGATAGGAAATAAAAATAATTACTAAAATTTAATCATTCGTTAATAATTAATAAATGCAATGTCTGACTGGGAGGATAAAGGTTGCTGTGAGCGTTTGTGTGTGTGCTCTTTTGCAAACATAAAATTTCAGTTCTCTGGGATGAATGTCCAAGAGTGAAATTTCTCTTTCAGAGACAAATTCATGTTAAATTGGTGTGTGTGTATGTGTGTGTGTGTGTGTATGAGTGTGTGTGTGTGTGTGTGTGTGTGTTTGGCAAAAATGGGGACTGAGAGTAGAGGGTCTGCAGTTTTGTAGGGCCAAAGAGGGAGATTGCAACTTCTTCTGTGAACTGTGGGAAGTCTTTGGAAGGCTTTGGCATGGAGTGGCAGGCTATGGTTTATGCTGAGCAGTGGTCGTGAGATGGCCACTCACTTTGTGGCAGAGGATTGAGATTTGGTAGGTTGGAGGCCATGGCAAAGGTTCAGGCAGGATAAAATGGCTCCCACCTGGGAAGAGGGGGAATTGCTGAGGTGGAGATGTCCACCCCTGGGGTCACTTTCAGCCAGGAGCCCCTGAGCTGGTTTCTCATGTTACCCTGTGAGGAAATCACTTGGGGGTTCTGGATTGCATCATGAATTAGAAATAGAAGTATTGATAATCAGCTCCATTTTTGCCATCTGAGGCCCCTTTAAAGTGGCCTTCAGGCAGTAGGAAATGGTTGCCCCCAAGAAGGTTTCTGAGAGTCAATTATTTGACATCTGCTACAGTTTTGGAGAGTGTCTTTTCACAGAGCTGACCCTGTGGCTATTGTGTTATGTTGTTTGTCACCATGGAGTTAGATTACATTTATATGTTAACAGAGTGTGGGGCAGCCACAGGTGTCCATCAGCTCAGCTCTGCTGTTAAGGAAGCTCAGGGTTCTCAGGGAGTGGCCCCAGCTCTGCCAAACACCCACTCTCCAAGGTTCCAGGAACCAGGTGCCCTCAGATCCTGCCATGTGAGTCCAGTGGCTCTTTGAGAAGCTGTTACTCCAGGGCCTCATGAGTAGGAGGCAGATGTGCTGGTGCCCACAGAAGGAGAGGAGTAGAGAACAGGGACCACCTCCTCAGGAAGAGGAAGTTATGCCAGTGCCCACAGGAGAAGAGCAGTGGAGAACATGGGACACCTCCCCAGGAAAGCCTTGGCTGCCTCTACTCTACAGGAACATATCACAAGGTTCTTCCAGGCCCCCCAGGCATCCGGATCCTGCTCTTGCCTTGGTGTGAAGGACCCACGGGAAACCCAGGTCTGATGGAAGCCCTGACACTCAAGCCCTGGAGGGGAATCTTATTTTTTAATTCATTGCTAGCTGATGGTGTGAGGTTAAGTACACTATTTACATCTCTCTTTTCATTTTGTCCTTTGAAAATTCACATTCTGCTAAAATTAAATATTGTTACCATTTAGCAAACCGTTTCAAATATGCTAGTTGCTTGTCAATCATGGAGTTGGGACGTGAGGAAGAGAGAAAACAAACACTGTTAACATCATCAAGGGCTATGATGTTCAGTTCTAGGTACAGCTTCCCGGACTTCAGGGGAACTCAGCAGGTCATGTGCAGAGGTGGTGGGTGGTTTGGTATCTTCTTGCACAGGCCACTGTGGGACAGAGCACTGCATGGAGGGCATGGGCTTCTGCCCTCATTTCCTGCACTCTCTCCACACAGCTCCCAGCAGCACACAAAGCTTCCTGGTGCTCACTGTCCAGGCACCATCTCTGGCCACCTCCTGCAGCATCCAAAGGGCCCAGCCACACCTCCTGTGAGGGCTGGACCTCAGCCTGAGCAGGGGGGGTGCCCTTGGCCCTGGTGACTCTTCTCTACCCCAGGGGTGGCCCAGCTCTTTCTATTTATAATACTTGTGTTACTTAAAATAAAATCCCAGTTGTCACTCACCTTTTATTGGTTAGTAATTGTTATCTTAGGCATTTTCTGATCAGAGTTCAGGTGTGTTTTGCCCCAGGCTGTGTGCTGACTGTCACATTACCAGGCATGGTTATGTGCTCACATGCATATTGGTGTGACGTTAAAGTGATATTAGTTTTCCCTTCACCAACCATCCTTATCCATCTATCAGTTTAGTGAATCTCCCTGGACACTTCAGGCTCCCTTTCCAGTGAATGCAAGACTGTTTTCCTTGATGGCATCTAGGGTTTTCAGGATGCCCAGTGGGAGTCACTCATGGTGTCTTCTTGAAGCTCTAGATGTCTTAGCTAGTGGTTCCTGTCCTGTGGTAGGCTCAGAATCCCCAGGGAAGCCATGTTAGTGTGTGTGTTATTGGGCCCCTTCCCTAGGTGTGGGGTTGCAGGACTGCATTTGTCACTGCAAATCCTTCCTATTTTTTTTCCCACTTAGTTCAAGAGACAGCCCCTGCAGGTGCCTCAGTGCCCAGCCAGTGCTTGGGGGCTTGGAGAAGCATCTCAGATGCAAGTCAGAGGACACAGGGACAGATGCCAAACCAGGGCTTCAGGTCCCCAACTCATTTTCTTCTCTCTGACCACCACTCCTTGCCTAACACAGAGTGAAACCTCTTTTCTTTCCCTCTACTCAAGTGCCGCAGTCTGGCTGGGCACAAATGCCGCAGTCTGGCTGGGCACACAATCACGAGCCACCACACAGCTTGTAGATTCAAACAGCAACTCTTTATTCCCGAACTCACACCAGCGTCTACAAACACGTTCTGGGGAGATCCACGTTCTCTGCCCAAATCCACGTTCTCTGGGCTTCTATCTCCAAAATATACTGTCTGAATCCCGTGAGAACTCAAGGGGAACTCAGGCAGCAGGATACGCCCTATTCCCAGCAGGAATAATCTTAAACCTGGAACGCCCTAAACCCAATTATCCTAAACCGGGAACACCCTAATCCGCCCTGGTCCTAGAGCAAGGTCACCTACATGCAATGTCACTGCAAAATGTCCTATTTCCACGAGTCCTTCCACTAAGCAACATGGGGTATGCTGGCAAGGAAATTGTCATACCTACTTGGCTAATGGCTCCCAGCACTCAAGCTGTGAAGAAATTGAGGCAGGCAAATAATTTCTTTTCAAAATATTTTTTTCTCATTGTGAAAATCTGTTAAATATAAACTTTCATAAAAAAGAAAATGGAAATATTCCTTTCTCCTTCTGCCTACAGACCCTGATTAACTAAAGTGATATGGAAAAATAATGGAGAGTTGGGATTAGTTGAGAAAGAACTTCTCTGAAGGTTAATGAGATGCAAAGACTCACATCCCTCCTGGCTCAGTGTCTTAACACTTTTCAGGTGTTGATGTTGGTTTTTCCTAATAAGCAGAACTGCACAGGGGTGAGGAGCCCCCATGCTCTGGGCATTGGTAGCAGATGCAGCCCTCAGTGTTTTGATATTGGCTGAGATTTTTTTGCCTTTGTGTAAAATTTTGTGCCTCTCATCTGTAAAATAGAAACTCTGACTTCTTTCTCAGACTTGTTCCTAGAATTATGTTAATAAAACCTATTTGACATAAGCGGTACCCAGAGTCCTAGGTGTGTGTATGTGCACTTTGTCCTGATCATTTTCACTTGCATACCCAGCAGCACTTTGAGTGTTTACTTAACAATTAGCTTTTTAGCTATACATCAGGATACATCAGTGGACACGAGTATAAAGTTCCTGCTGGACCTCCCTGGACTGAGGAGCACTCTGCCCTGTGTCACTGTTTTGTCAGGAGCTGCTCCACACACTGGGCCCAGCTCAGCAACTTCAGCCTAATAGTTGCAGGATGCAGCAGTCAACAAGCTGACCTGGGACATCTGGGCACCACTGGGTACACCAGCCTCTTGGCTTGTCTAGATCAGAAGGCTTCTGGCTTGCAAGGTCCAAGTCTCTTTCTTGGCTCTTCCTTGATGCCTCTTTCTGTCTTTCTGCATGCAAATCCATTGGGTCTGCCTTCTCTGGTGGTTCTGCTAGCTCTCTGGATTTGCCCCCTCCAGTTTGTACAGGTCCCTTTGTCCTTTCTCATTTAATCACACTCCACTGCTCTTTCTCTGTATATCTGTCTCTTTGTTTCTCTATTTCTCTTTCTCTCTCTCTCTCTCTCTTTAGGACCATACCTCCTTGTACTTTGTCTCCCTTTCCTCTTACCTTCTCACCATCTCTTCCTCCTCATCTTCTTGCTCTACTCTTCCACCTTTATCACCTCTTCTCTCTTTCCTTTCCAAACTATTCATCCATCCACCCATTCATTCGTCCATTCTTCCTTCCATCCATTCACCCATCTATCTATCCATCCATTGATACATTCATGGATCCATTCACTCATCCAACCATTCACTCATTTAACCATCCACCACCCGTCCACCCAGTCATCCATCCATCCATCCACCCAGAGGTCTGACTTAAGTGTTGACAATCAGTTGGGCCTTGTTCCAGGTCTCCCACTGCTCCCTACAGTCACCAAGGCCCCAGCCATTTCAGAGCAACTATACAGGGGGTTTATTCATATTTAAACAAAGTTATCACTGCAAGCCTGGGTTTCAGAAGAGCTGGTACCCTCAGGCCACATTTTAGGTTTAAATTGAACAGATGTCATTTGCTTGCTAGCTGTGTGGCAACTGGAAGTTGTTTTACATTTTGATTCATCTCAAACTGGATGAGATTTTTTTCAGACAAGAAAGAAATATTCAACAGGTTATACTGTAGTTAGAGGTGTGCTAATAGAGGGCAAGTAGAGAACACACAGGTGGCTGGCTGCTGTTTAGTGTTGCAGCCAGTGTGTGGGGTGGGCAGGACCCACTGACATGGAAGGGAGGAGGAAGCAGGCTGGGAGCAGGGCAGAGCAGGTACTCCATGAATCCTGCACCTCTGTGGCTCCTTTTCCCTGTCTCTGTGGCCTTGTGGTTCTCTCTTAGTGCTGTGTCACCCTCTCTGTCTCTGTCCAGCTTTGCTAGACATGCCTGTAGGGGCCTCTGCTCTTCCCCTTTGGCCCAGGTTGGATGTTACTTTCCACTTTACAGAAGAGATGATTGCTTGCTCGGGGGGTCACCTAGGAAGTCTGAGGCAGCAGACAGATCTCCTGACTGTAAATGAAGGATGCTCCATGTTGACCTACCACAGTTGTGGGGTCCTCCAGGGAAGGGTATAGGATCCCATGTCAATCTCCAGCTGGCAAAGTGAAGCATTTGAGAAACTGAGGATGCCATGTGTTTGGCATTATTTTGAAAACTTGGAGCCTTGGGGTGCAGCTCCTGTCTTCCCCCAGGACTCAGGGATCATAGGACACTGGCATAGTTGATCCCTTGGGGTAAGATGACTCTGGTGAGCAGCAGAAACCAGAGAGGATCCATGGAAGCTGCTCTTCAGGTGAATTCTTGACAAGGACATGACATGTCCTGGAATCCTGGAATCCAAAGGCTGCAAGGTTCTACCTGCCTTGCAGCTCTGTAGGAAGCCTGCTCCCTGTCAGTGTTTCATCAAATCTCTGGCTCACACCTTTTCATATCTGCTGGCAGCAAATGCCCAGCAACTGCCTTTTAGTTAATGTCTTCCTTTCTGGAAAGGAGTCAGGCAGAGGCTGAAATCTCTTCATTCCCTTTCTACATGTTTTAAAGAAAGAGGTTCATTGGTCATATCTGGACCAATTGATGGTGACTGGTGGGGACATGTCTGTTTTGTATAAAGTGGTGACTTAGCACCTTGTCACCATTCCCAAGGTAATGGGGGTGAAGTGGATGGGGGTTTCCAATCGATTGTCCCCATATCATGTTGGGCAGCTTTACCTACATTCAACATTTGGCATCTTGTTTTACCTTGGGCAGTGTGGGAGGCAGAGGGAAGACAAAACATGGTTTCTGCTGCTGTAATTTAGAATTGTGGCTTTAAAGGGTACAGGGCCCACCCCTTTCACACCCCTGCCAGTACAGAGGCTGCAGGGACTGAGTATTTGTGATAGACTAGCAGCTGCCCTGCTAGTGACCTCTTCTCACACCAGCTAGGGAAACTCACGGCCTCTACTCTTAGCTACTGGAGTGAAAACACCCACTTTGGACTCTGGTGAGGGAGCTGGGGGCCCTACAGCTTGGCCTTCCCTCCACAGCTGCTGGCTGGGGCCTAGGACAGCATGTAAGAGCTCCTCCTGACCCTCTGCACACTGGCCTATTTGGAATACCTTTTGTGTTATTCAAGAACTCATAAAGAGCTGAATCTTGAAATCATTTACTGCATTGTGGATAATAAATTATCTGATTCTAAAAATATACCTTGGATATGTTGGGTAGGGGAAAAGGACTGGTTTCAGTGTTACATAATGCATAACAGTGGGACTGAAATCCTTTATTTAAATTGAAGCCAGCATCTTTCATTTACTCTGGGTGAAGTTCTTATTCAGTTTGCACCTGTCAAAATGAGCAGTTTAGTGTCTGCCACTAGAATGTGGTCAGATTAGATTCCTGCTTAAAGGCCAGTGTTCTTGGGTCAGAGACCTGGGCATGCAGGTGTCTAGATCTCAGGAATGTGGTCCAGAATCACAGGCTGAGTGAGGAACTGGGGAGAGCATACAGAAGCCACATAAGGCCATTTTATGGGTCCCTGGGGACACATGACTGTGCCTACTGAATATTAAGGTTCACATGCATTTGGCATCTTTGTAGATGTTTTAAAAGTTAAAGTCTCTATAAATCTACCTTTGATCCTTCAAGCTTTCTTTTGAGTTAGGCAAGGGAGTGGCTTGGCAAGGTTCATTGCATAGGCAAGGTGCTGAGCCAACTTGTAGGGCAGCTGGGTGGTGGCTTCTGTGGCTGATTGCCTGTGTTCCTGTCCTGTCTCTGCCGCTTAGCAAAAGTGTGATTCTGGCCAAATCACTGAGTGATTTTTAGTTTTAGTTCATCATTGGTAAAATGTGGATACAAATGGTAACCCTTCAAAAGCAATGTTTGAGGAAGCAGTAAAATGTTAATAAGACCTGTTAAAATATATCAGGCACTTAGAAGGTCCCAGGAGTGGGTTTTTGTGCTTTATCAGGTATTGATATGTATCATTCTGTGTGTTACAAATATGCATTATTATGGACAGAAAATGCATGTAAATTACTTGACCAGTGCCTATCACTTATCTAAGGGTTTAAGAGAAACTAATTTCCATTATTCATTATTTTTTTAATTACTTATATACTGTATTCTGTATTCTTACACATTTGTTCATCAGTTAATCTTTAATTAATTCTTTTTTTTTTTTTTTGGTGTTGCTGGGGTTGGAACTCAGGGTCCTGTGCATGCAAGGCAAGCACTCTACCAACTGAGCTATATCCCCAGTCCCATCAGTTGTATTTTCTTCCTTCCTTCCTTCCTTCCTTCCTTCCTTCTTTCTTTCTTTCTTTCTTTCTTTTTCTTTCTTTCTTTCTTTCTCTTTCTTTCTTTCTTTCTTTCTTTCTTTCTTTCTTTCTTTCTTTCTTTCTTTCTTTCTTTTTTATTGTATATGTGAGTCTGAATAAATGCATTTCCCAAATGCATTCATTACAATTTCCTATATATTAATTATCTCTCTCTCAATATAAACACATAATATTATTTTAATAAAGTGTTCAAGAGTAATTACACATATGAGATACTTTGTAAGTACTTTGCTGTAAATTTCCCCAGAACCATAAAATTTGGAAATGAACATCAACACAAAGAATTTTCTCATCCCTGGGCTTTATTCTTATTTCTTGTCCCACTAATGTTCACTGTAGCAACCAACCAACCAACCACCCAACCACCCACCCAACCAACCAAAGTCCAGGATGGTGCACTGCATCTGTGCTCCTTGATCTGGAAGGGTTTCCTGGGTCTCTGTCCTTAAACTAGGATGCACTCTGTGTAGTGCCACAGTCCGGGATGGCCTGACCCTTGTTCCTTATCAGCCTCACTTCTCCTCCTCTGCAGAGCACAGGGTCTATTTACCTGTCACTAGTGATGTCACTGATGGGCTGGAGTGGCTGGTGTGTGCAGTATCCACACAACACAGCTTCTGTTTCTCCTCTTTGAAATGAACACATCTCATGCCACTATGCAGATATCTTTTTTCTTGCACTTTTAATCACTTGTCAAATGCATGAATGATTCTGCCTGAAACAGCTGTGGTAATAAATGGTGTTTGTGGAAGGTGGTGGTCTCCTTCTATGGTTCCTTTCACATTTACTGGATGGAGTTTGATCCTAAGACACAGCTTTTGTCCCAGTTGTGTTCTTATGTTGGTGTGGACTCAGATTCGTGTCACCTGCCAGGATCATTTGCCATGATGCTGAACTGTCCCAACTCTCCACGGACACCTTCACCACTCTCCCATGTCCATTTGACATTTTCTTTAGCATGCTATTAGTTTCTGGGTGTTTTTTTTTTTAAGAGAGAGAGAGAGAATTTTTTAGTGTGTGTGTGTGTGTGTATATATATATATATACATATATATATATATATATATTAATTTTCGGTGGACACAACATCTTTGTTTGTTTGTGGAGCTGAGGATCGAACCGGGGCCACATGCATGCCAGGCTAGTGTGCTACCACTTGAGCCACATCCCTAGCCCAGTTTCTGGGTGTTTTTAACTGGTGATTATGCACAGTCCTCACCTCAGTCTGTGAATTGGCCATTTCTCCAAGCTTCTGGTTTCTTTTCTGGAGAGTGGTGTTCAGAAATGCAGTCTGGGCTCTAAGTGTGCTGAATGCCAAAGGGGTGTCATCTTTTGGGTCTGTGCCCTTCCCCTGGAGAGAACTGAGGGAAAACCTCATCTATGCACACACACACACATGGCCACACTCCACATATGCACACATGGACCTCCCACTCAGAGCTCCGGCTGGCTACTCATGCCAGGTCCTGTTTGTAGAGCTCACCCTGACTTTTTTTTTTTTTGTAGTTTTTTTTTAAATTTTTTATTGTTGGTTGTTCAAAACATTACATAGTTCTTGATATATCATATTTCACACTTTGATTCAAGTGGGTTATGAAATGGGAGTTCACCCTGACTCTTTATCCTCTCCATTTTGAAACTCGTTCTCCCAGCAGAGAGAACCCTGGTGTTCATTATCCATCACATTGTTTTCTCATTCCTAGATACTAAAGGAACATTGGAACTTCTGACCTTCCCTGCTGTGGAGAACAACCCTGACAGAATTCAATATGTGTTCACAGTTATTTTTGTCTTTGCTCTGAGAGTGTATAGCCAAAATAACATGCCCAAAGTTACTTGCAACTACTAGATTCTAATGTTTCAAAACAATGGAAGTTGATTCTTAACTCTTAATATACGAATCCAGTCCATCAGGTTCTCTGTTGTGTACTATTGTATACTGTGTGCATGTACTATGCCCGCTGAGCCATGCCCTGTTGGGTGGAGGTTCAGAAGGTTTCCACCTTCTGTAATGGACACAATGATCCAATGAGTACACTTGAGCAGGAGGCCTGGGTGGGCATGGCTCTCCTTGAGGCAGCCTGTGTGGAATTGTTGAGCAGCACAGGGCCTCAGTCAGAGACTCCTTGTTGCTCTTTTCTTCTTGATAAATAAATATAGAACCAACCTCGTTAATGTACTACAAGAATTATATTGGGTGCCACATGAAGCACTAATCCCAATGCCTAGCACATAGCAGAGGCTTTCTAATGTAGGAGCTCTTGTTCTTATTGTTGTTGATAGTGGAACTGGGGATTTGGTGGAGCTGTTACTGTGCAGGTCCGTGGCTCCAGGGCATGGAGTGTGGGCTCTGGCTTTCTCACTTCCCTTCATGTGCTCTGTGGGCTGTTCTCATGATCCAATGGGGCTTTGGGTTCCCAGGATGGGAGTCATAGCTGCCACCTTCCCTTCTGAAAGGAGGTGCCTATGGCCAGTGCATCCTCACCCCTTCCTACCTCTGAGTTCTCTCCAGGTTTCATAGGCCCCTTGAGACTGAAAGCTAACAGAGCTGCTGTTGAGAGACCCTGACCATCTGAGTGACAAGAAGGGGGAAAGAGGGACTGTGCAGAGCACTCAGGGCTGCTGGGTCCCAGGTCTGAGGATTCTTCTGTGTGTGGAGCCACCTGAGCCCTTTAGAGCCTGCACTGCTCAGAAGGCCACCTGTGCTTGTTCTCACCAAGTTCCCCATCCTGCCAGGTCCTTTCCCATTGACACGACTGTCATAGTGGCCACGCCCACTTGGTAATAGCCCTGCATTCAAAACCAACCCTGGGGCAAGGCATGAGCATGTTTACAGAAAAGGCATTGCATCAGTATTCAGAATATGCAGTGGATTTTAGTGTGTGTATAAGGTTGTGCAATCATCAGTGCTAATTCTAAAACATTGACATCATTCCTGCAACACAATATCATACCTGCATAGTGACTCCCCATCAACCCTCATCCTCCTCTCCATTCACAGCCACTAGTCCACTTCCTGCCTATTCTGGAAATTTCATATACATAGAATCATAAGATGCATGTCTGGGCTTCTTTCACTATATATAAAGTTTTAAGGTCCACCCATATTGTAGAATATATCAGTTCAGTCCGATGACTCAGTAGCATTCCATTTGATAGGTCAGCTTGCTGGCAGCCCATGGGATTTACTCAGGCATCTGGCACTTGCCTTCACTTCAATTTCTTGCATTCACAGAGACAGAGTAGGCTGGGGGTTGAGCTCAGCACCTGCTGGTCCCTCCTGGGTGTGGGCACACTCTGGGCATGTGCACATTTCTATGGACGAGCATGGACATACTCATATGCATCCCCAGGAACATGTCATAGTCTTCCAAAGCCCTGTGGTCAATTCCTTATTCATCTTTTCCCTTTAAGCTTTTGGATGAACATGCTCTCCACTGCCTCAGAGAGCTACATAGGTAAACAATCACCTATAGCTGCTTTTGACAAACATCTCTATAGAAAAGATGAGCCCAGAGCCAGGTCACATACAGCCTTGCAAGTGGTGTCCTCCAGGAAACCCACAGACAAGTTCTGTACCATGGATGGTTTGGGAATGAGGGTGCAAAAAGTCTCCAGTGGGGTTTTCTTTCCTGTACTGCCCACAGTGCTGGTTTTTACTGGGAAGGTGGTATCATATTTCAAAGCCATTGTGGAGCTGGAGAGGGGGGGAGTGGCCTAGGTCAAGTTAAAATGTCACAAATGTCTCCATTTTTTACTAGAATCTGTTCCTCTATTTCTTGTATAAATGCTATCCCAATCATACAAGTGTTTGGTGCATATTCAGAGCCCAGGAAAAGTTGATTTTGACAGTGTTTGCCAGTTTCCTTGTGACTTTTGTGAAGAAGAGAAATTTCTGATGGCCTTACTCTGACTTTGCCATTAGTGTCACCTTCATGTGATGGAAGTGCCTTCCACAGAGGAGTGTGAGTTGCTATCTAGTCATCAGACCTGGAGCTTCCACAGACAGGAGCAGAAAATACTTGTTCTGGGGATGATTGTGGATGTTTAGCAGTTTCTCTGAGCAGCTCACTGTTTCGATGTAATATTGAATATGGTAATTGCTCTCTCAGTGTCCTGAGGGTACATAGGGTTCTACTTTGGGATTTTAGAGAGCCTAAATTCATTAACATTATTTTGAAACTATCTCCTCAAGATCCTATCCCATGCTGGTCATGGTGTTGCACACCTGAAATTCCTGTGACTCAGGAGTCTGGAGAAAGGAGGATCACAGGTTCAAAGCCAGCTTTAGCAAATTAGTGAGACTCTAGGCAATCTAGTGAAACTCTCTATGACAAAATAAAAAGTAAAAGAAAGGGCTGGGGATGTGACTGAGTGGTTAAATGCCCCCAGGTTCAATCCCCTACACACACACACACACACACACACACACACACACACACACACAACTCAAATCCCACCAGGAAAATAAATATATCAAAAGAAGAAGGTTGGCTTACCACCTTGTTGGGTTGGGCCACCAACTTTCTCACATGTTCCTTACAAATTTGATATTTTATCTTAAAAAGTAGCTAGTATTTGCAGGATTAATATCACTGCAAAGCAATTCTTGTATAAAAAGATAATAAAGCTCATAGTATATTGGGATGGTCACTGAGGAAACAGAATGGATGATTAATTGCATGCCAGCCATTTAGAATATCACCTGTCTCCTAGTAGCTGTCTCAGTGACTGTTGCTGCTGTCATTCAAGGCTAGCTCCTTCTCTTGTCTTTCTCCTATTTTGGAATGAAAAGTGGGGGGCCAACTGAGGACATAGAGTGTGGGACCCACCTAGTGCCTGGGCTGAGGTGGGGACTGAGGAGAGGAGCAATGGGTGTCGGCCTACTGGAGGGCTGAACGCCTGTGCTGTGGACTTCCACTGCTGAGCTGAGTTTTGCATCTGTTGCTGACTTCTCTGCTTTTCCTTCTTCTCCAGAATTGTGTTGAAGTAGCTTCTCCCCTGTGGTGCCTGCGTGAGCCTTGCAGTGGCTCTTTAACTCATTCACTGAGCAAACATTCTAAGCTCCATCTGTAATGGCTGATGCATGGAGGGCTATTCTCATGGTGCACCTTCTGGCCTGAGACATGTACAGATGGCCTGTTAAACATCAGTAAGCTCCCTATGGAGTAGGAGTATGTTTATTCCTATTTGCAGACCAGGGATGAGAGGTAATGTAGGGCAGAAGTCCCCTGAGTGTGAGAAGGCTGAACTGTGCAGGGGATAGAGAGAAGGGGACAGGAGAATGATGGGGAGGTGGGCAAGGCCCAGGTGGCCTGCCTCAGTGAGTGGGACTATCTTAAGAAGAGTAGGGCACTTTCCAGGAGTTTTGATCTAGGAGAGAGAGAGTCTGTGCTGGAGATCTTGACCACTATGAAGAGAGACATAGGGAGAACCCCAAGGCCCTCGCAGCTGTCCAGGTTAGAGATGTTGGGAGAGCAGAGGATTTGGTAGAGGTGACAGCAGGAAGTTGACAGATGAAGATGAATGATAATGATAGAATCTATGAACCCCCATGGGTCACCAGGGTTTGGAGGAGAATCTCTGGGGGCTGAGAGGTGAGGGAGGGGCCACGGCGCTCAGCTCAGCTGAGCAGAGTTTTATGATGTGACTAGTTCTTCTTTGTTTTTGTGCTCTTAGTTTTCTTCTTTTGAAACAAAAAAAATAAGTGGGTGCTCCCTTTGTTAGACCAGAAGAACAGGCAGTCACTGCCCAAAGGAACCTCAAGCCAAGTCCTGGAGAATGCTGGAGAGAATCTTATGTCAGGCCTGAGACCAATGCAGCTGGAGCAGCATGTGGGAGGAGGTGTAGGTCAGGGAGTAGTTTGGTGCTCTCTGGATAGGCTGGGCACCAAGAGAGAGTCTGGCTGGACTCCTGCCTCATGCAGTTGCATCCCTGACCAGCCTCACCCAGCTCGCCAGGTTCCAAGCTCACTCACCTGCACCTCTTCCCTCCTTTAGGACACAGACGTTTTGAGCACAGCCATTCTCACTGGAAAATCCTTCTCAGTTCCTGTCAAAATCGGGGCAGTTCAAGAGGATATTTCTGTGGTGGACATGTGGGAATCTGTGGAGTGCAGGTTGGCTGATGAGGATGTTGTGAAGGTGTGAGTCTTCATCTGCCTGTCTCCCAAGTGCACATGGCTTTCATGGCTCACTGTGCCTAGCCTCCAGATCTGGTGAGCACCCATGCTCCTGGGGCTGTGGGTAAAAATGACCTCACTAAGCAGTAATTGGCTGAATCAGAGACACCTGGGTCATATGGCAGCTGCAGGGGGCCGAGCTGTACCCTCTGCTGAGCCAAAGTCCCAAGGGCAAATTTGTGCTCATTCTCAATTCTTTCTATCTCCATTTTCTTCTCTTCCCTCTCTTTCTTCATGGGATAATGTTTTCTTAACATCAACAATCCCCATACCAACTCAAGTGTTACCAAATTGCTGTGCCCAATAATATTATTTACTTAATATATTTTCTTTAACTGCCATGCTTTCTTGGAGTGGCTGGTTGGCTCAGCTACTGGTTAGAGTGCAGTATTAATAAATGCCTCCCTGTTTCAAACTTAAAAACAGATTTAGTCTCATTATAGGATAATAAATCTCATGAGCTTGATGTACTAAGTTTTTGTTAGTAACATTATAATATGTGACTATTAAAATTTCAAATAGCTCATCCTGTGCTACCTACCTTAATTTGAATATAACCTGAGGAAGATAGCTCAGTTGGGGTGTCTGTCTAAGGAACATTTTTACTGTGTGTTTCATTCTAATTAGCTACATTTCTGACTCCAAATTCTGCCAGGAAGAAGTCTATGTTTTCAGTTTTCCATGGTCTTTACAAAGTTCTCTTTGAACTACTAAACTTGGTGTTTCTTCCCATTTTTTCTTAGTACATTGGTTGCTGCTTTATTTTGCAGCAGAGACCTGAGGGAGAAGGGACTTCAGTCTTGAGGATGATCCTTCCTCCTTCAAGTGCCGAGAGAGGCTTTAGGTTCACTATCCATGTTTCAGAAGGCAACAATACCCAGCCCTTCCCTTCCTCACCTTCTCCCAGCTCTCATTCAGACAGTTAGGGAAACAGTTCAGTCTAAAGAACTTCATGGCAAACAGTAAGGCCTTCATGAGTTCCCCACATAGAAAGGGTCTGGGAAGATTTTATTTCTACACAGTGTGACCTGCAGGCTGCTGTGTCTTGGTCTACAGACAGTTTAGTAAGGAAGAAATGGTGTATTTGTGAGATCTAGTAAAAAACAATGAGCCCATAGAAAACTCACCTTTGGTGTTGGTTGTTTCCTGGGCTTGGAACACTAATTCTCTCTGAGAAGAAGTCTGGACTAGCTTAAGACCTGTACACACAGCCCTTCCTTGGGCACCTGGTTATGGAACAATCCCAGGTCTTACCTTCTCAGCTCAGGGAGACCAATTGCTTGCAGGAGATCATGTGCATGGATAAAACATTGACCATGTACTGCTCCTGGCTGCCTTTGGCCATCCACAGTCCTTACCTTCCCCTGACTTCCAAAAAGCAGGGGCAGAGATGGCTCTTTATGCTTATGCCATCCTGGGTCCAGGTAAGTGAATCCCTCTAGGTCAGTTTCCTAAGCCTTCAGTCCCCTCCTGAGAGCCTCCTCTGTAGCCCCACACTGGATCCTTTTTCTTCTGTCCGGAGAGCTCTATTTGTGGGAGGCCAATTCAAATATAAGTTCATGGATCCTGCTAAAAATATCCTTGGCCCATCCTGGTAGATATAGTTTTGGAAGCAAATGGATTTTTCCTATTAACTGTTGCAGCCTCATGAAAAAGCAGAGTTCTTTAGCAAATGATTGTCCACTCATCCAGGAATGAAATGGAGCCCACAGATCATCAAGCTCAGACCTATAGTCAGACAGGTCCTGCAACTGT
Source organism: Marmota flaviventris (assembly GCF_047511675.1). Taxonomy (NCBI): domain Eukaryota; kingdom Metazoa; phylum Chordata; class Mammalia; order Rodentia; family Sciuridae; genus Marmota; species Marmota flaviventris. The sequence continues at coordinate 133,169,828 of NC_092503.1, read as the reverse complement.
CCTTGCTGTCTATGTCAGTGGGCCAGACTTAATTAAACAGCTGTGATGCACAGGCTGTGGCTAAACTCTTAAGGTTCATAGTAAATTCTGCCATGACTCCAAGATGGATGGATATGTCCACAGATCCCTGTGCTGGCCTCAGCTTCATACCAGGGACAGCACCAGACATTGAATAGTCATTAGCACCCTTAGGAGAACCCCCTCCATCTCTGGGGCTCTTGCTTACTTGTGCGTTCACAGCATAGGAAACACCACAGGGCTCCAAGGAGGAGTTTGCTGGGTCATCAAAGATCTTCATGCACTGTAAGTTCAGTGGCCTGGGTCTGGGATTGTGATATCAAGAAATTGGGAATTCAGCAAGATGCAAATTGTGGCAATGCACAAATTAGCTTCTTAGACCTGGGATTTTATGACTTTTGAAAAACAGAATCTGAAGGCATAAATATTTTAAAAAAATATTGACCCCGATTAGGCAAGATTGGAGAGCATAAATGCCAAGTTTTAATTCAACAATTACTCTGAAGATAAAAATAAAGAAAAATAGTAAGTGTTGCCGCTTAAGAGAGAGAGTGTGTGCGTGTGTGTGTGTGCGCATGCACACGTGTGTACATGCATTGTGTACATGTACATGGATGGCTGGATTTTATTTTTTAATATGTTACAGTCATGTAAAAATTGACAAATTTGAACTTCTAATGCAAAATCACAAGATCATGTGGTCCTGGGCCCTGGGATTATGTAGGCTTCACCTGGAGTTGAGTAAAGGTTACCCTTTGTGTAAGGCCTGCACCCCCCAGTTCACCACAGTCTCCACTACTCCCTCATCTACCCCAAGGAGGTAGAGGGACATTTGTCACTTCACATCATACTTGTGAGGCTGGCTTTCTGATCTTAGATTTTAGATGAAAGTGAGTTTTTCTTGTAGTGTGGTCTCATTCTATCTTCCTGATGGAGATTTCTATATCTTTATAGCCCCTAAGAGGAGAAAACTGGATTGTGTTCTGCCAAGCAATGTCTGGGTGGTCAAGGGTTCCTGAAATCAAATCAGAAGTGAAAAGACTACAGAAAATGTGAGTATTTAGTCTTGTGATGAGAAGAAGAGGCCCAGGGGTGAGGTGGTGACAGCACTGTTATGTCTTTCAAGGGCCATCATGTGGAAGAGGGAGATTTGTGCTTTTTGCATTCCTAAAGTGGAAGTTAAAAAGAACCATTTTTAGTTCAATATAAAAAAAGGGCTGCAGAGATAGTGAGTTCTTTGTTTAAGCTTTCAGACAGACGATGGTGTCCAGATCCTAACTTCACTTCCCTTACCACTAGACCTTGGGCAAATTCCATAACTCATGTGAACTCAGATCCTTATCTACAAATGGGGATGATAATGATATAGTAAAAAGTTACCTTCTATAGAGATTCCTTCTAATGTCATTGTGCAAGGAAGAATGAACAGCAATCAAAATAGTTTTGGAAAGTCCTTTAGAGGAGACTTGGGTTTTGGAAGTTCAAAAACCAGTTGATTAAAAAAGTTTTTTTTTCTTGCTTTAAGCCACAGGGAAAGGGCAAGGGTTAGTTTAAAGGAAATGCTGAGGGGAGCTGAGCTAAGCTGCATTAGGTAGCACCCTCTTTTTCTTCTCTGTGTCTTCTGGTGGAAGTTTCATCTGGTGGCAATCTAGGTATTCTGAGCATGTCTAATTAAATTACTGTTTGTTATATCTCTGTGTGATAAAGTCTAATGTGGAATTTGGGAAATGATTAAATGAGAATGTATATCTAAAGAGAGTTATAAAGTGTTTGACCTGTCATATGTCAATGTTGCATTGATAGATGTGCATATTTGTATCTATATCCATATACATGTCCACATTCACGTCTACAAATCTTAACCTCTACTTGGTTGTAATGGCCACATATCTATGGCTGTGTCTATGCTCTTCCCAGCCCTGAGCACAGTCTGGAACAAGTAAATGTTGTTTAAAATTACAAATGAGTGAACGCTAGAGATTCCTGGAGGTGAGAGAAGATACCATGCATGAGTGGTTTTCTCATCTTTGTGGGGCATCTCCACCAAATTTCCTGTTACTGGAAACCTTCAAAAAGAGGTGGAGGGGGCTCTAAAGCCATAGGACTTGGTGATGGGTGGAGACGTGTGCCTGGCCTGTGGTTCACCTTCTTCTGCCCTCCTGGGGATATTCCATTCTGCAACAGGTCTTGATCATCTGCTTCTGGGGTGCAGTGCATATAGAACCACAAAAGCTACCATGATGGAGCGTGTGTGACATGTCCCCTTAGCAGTTTTCAACAGCACATGAGTATTAAGAGATATTATTTGTTGAACATTTACTAAGGGCCAAGTACTATCATAATAAGGACATTAGTACTGTTGAACCTCTTCATTTTCACATGGGCCTTTGTGCTAGGCAATATCAGGGCCTGGAGTTTGCACACAAGTAAACAGCATGTAGAAGGGTGATGGCACTCCCTGGAGCTCAAGTGGAGTCTCTCAAGTGGAGAGCTCAAGTGGATGTGGAGATTGCAGTCCCTTCCAGGGCCTTCAGACCTGTGAATAATGAGTGTCACTCTAAAGTCATGTACTGCATTGTGTGGGGGAGGTGGCAGTGACCTTCAGGGAGTCACTAGATGATGGCTTTCTCTGGATCATACATGCCTGGAGGGCATGTATGTTAGTCCCTGTGGTTGCTGTAGCAGATCACCATGAACTTGGTGGTTGCCTGTGGTTCTGGAGGTGGGAAGCCTGGGAGAGGCTTGGAGAGCCACCTCCTCCTCCTCGAGGCCCAGGGGACACCTGTTTACTGCCTTTTCCAGCTTCAGAAGTAGGCTACCTTCCCAGATCATGTCTCTCCTTCATCTCAAAGTTAGCAGTGTGGTGCCTTCACCTCTCTCCATGGCCTCTGATCCCACCACCACATCCTCTTTGGCTATAGCTCTCCTCCTCCCCTCAGGAAGACCTGCCCCAAAACTGCCCCGTCAAGGTTCTTAAAGGCATTTCTGACATTCCTTTGCTACACATGTTGCTTTCCTAGGGCTGGTGTCACAAGTTATTATAAATATGGTGACTTAAACAATAGAAATTTATTCTCCTGTAGGTCAAAAGTCTGAAAGCCTTGCTTCCTCCAGTAACTCTAGAGAGGGTCCTTTCTTGCCTCGTGTGGCTTCTGGTGGCTCTGGACATTCCTTGGATTATGACCAATTCCCTTTAATCTCTGTTTCCCTTGTCATTGAATTTGGATTCATCCTGATTCAGGATGATTTCTTCTTGAGATCCTTAAGGTTTATAACTGCAAACCCACTTTTCCAAACAAGGTTGTGTTTTATTGCATTTGCAATTGTATTGTGTCAATGAGTTGTGGCTTCCAGAGCCGCCGAGGACAGTCAAGTTCCTTAGCAGGGGATGAACTCTTTCATGCTCTCAGAGAAATCAATATAAGCACAAGCAGACCTTAAAATGGTGCCTCCAATCTATGGCTGCTATCACTATGTTTCTGGTCTTCAGGTATCAGCTGGACTCATAATAATGAGATGTTAAAGGGCCAATGAAAGAATATTAACATGTGAAAGCCTTACCTACCCAGGAAGGATCTTGTTTCCACAGGTGGTCTGTGAGGGGTCAGGTAAGGCAGTGGACATCAGAAGAAACAAAGTCTGCCACTCAGTAGCCTGTGGGCTGCTGGCCACCAGACAAAGCCTAGAGGGTCCAGGCAGCACCTGGAAAAGCAGCCTCACTCCTTGGATCATTGTATCCCTTTGAGTGCTGCAAGGAGTTTCTCCCAGAGACTGTACTTTCAGACAGGATTGGCTGGATGATTGTGTGTTCTCAATGGGGCCCTTACAGAGAAAAAATGGCTGAGCCAGGCACTTCAATCTTCAGGTATGAGTGGTACTGGTCAAGGTGGCAGGTCATGGGCTCAGGCAGAGCTAAGCTGTACTCCCTGTTTGGTATGGATTGTTTTTGTTGTTGTTACAAATAAGAGAAAGCCCATCCAATGGCCCTCAACTAATGCTAATTCTACTTGGAAGAACAGAGAAAAATTCCAAAAAAGATCAAATGTTATTCTTTCTCATTTAGCAATGCTTCACTAAAATTCCTCTTAAATCCTCAGTTATTCTATTTCTGGGCATGAATTTCTTCCCTTCACACACTGCCAGGAGCCATGCAGTTCAGAAGAAGTTGTCAGGCAGTTTGGAAGTTATTGCCTAATTTTGTCCTTCATTATGGAAGTTATTGCCTAATTTTGTCCTTCATTATGTTGGACTTTTATTGCTCCATTCTAATTGGAGACCTGTCACATATTTCCTGTTGGCCAGGGATGGGCACTGCTGCCTTCTCAACCTTCTGTTTCTGTCAGCTTCACTGTGATTTCAATATTAATCAGATCATTTTTTTCACCTCTGTCTTTGGCATCTCTAATTAGAATTGTTTCTGAAGAATTCAGGGAGATCTTGGAGCAATCCTGCATGAACCTACACACCTCTGCCTTCACTTGCCCAGGATGCATGCCCATGGTTCCTCTCTCCCCTTCTGGGGGACGCTCATCTGCTCTTCTCTGGCAAGGCCCTGCTTGCTACAGGGTTGGGGTTTTGCTGGAGATGTGGGGCTTTGATTGTGCTGCAGACTTCAGGCCTGGACAGGTACAATCCCTAGTGTCCTGTGTCTTCTGAGGACATATTTATTCTGTGATCAGTAGGAGGAAAGGGAGCCCTCCATTGTGCTTTGGTTCTTGGTTCACAATTTAAACTCCTGCCATGCAGCTTTGGTGGTGGGAAGGGTGTTTCAGCTTCCCTGAGCCTCCAGAAATAAACTCAGAGGAGCTAAGCAAACTTCATAAATTAACTGGATCACACAACTGTGACACAGGGAGGCATGGATCCAGGCACACAGGCCATGTGATGAGGCTGCTGCCTCCCTCTGCCATTTTTCTATCTATCAGCTTTAATGCAGCACAACTGACACTCAATGAACTGCACATATTTAAGTGGATATTTTGGTACATTTTGTTGGTTTTGTGGGTGCAAAATCACCATCAAAATTGAGGCAGTGAACATATCTTTAATCTTTGATTTTTTTTCTTCATGCTTCTTTATGACCCCTTCTCTTTTGCCCCTCTCCATTTGTCTCAGGTAATGACTTATATGCTCTTTGAGCCTGAAGATTAATTTTTATTTTCTGGAGTTTCATATAAATGAAACAATAAAGTATTCTTGCTATCTCTATCTTCACCCCCCCCATCTCTCTCTCTTTTTTTTTCCCCTCATCATGATTAACTTGAGATTTATCCTTGCTGGTATGTGTCTCAATGATTCCTCTTTTACTGCTGAGTCATGTTCCACCATGTGAATATATCAGTTTGTCCCCCTGTGGCTGGACATTCAGGTTGTTCCTGATTGGGATAATGCTGCTGGGAGCGTTCATGCAAGCTTTTGTCTGACATTTCAAGCTGTCATTTCTCTAGGATTACACTTAAATTCATGTTGATCTCCTTAGGAAACTGCTAAATTGTTTCCTGAAGTAGGTGTGACATTTACATCCCTGCCCTGGGTGTCTGAGAGTCCCATTGCCTCCACAGTTTTGTCAGCACTTGGTTTCATAGTCCTGTTGATTGTAGCCATTCTGATGGGTCCAGAGAGGTGTGCCATATTGGTTTTATTTTGCATTTCTGAAATAATTAGTGCTATCAAGCTTACTTCCAAGCACTTTTTGACACGTAGTGATATTTGGTAAAGCGCTGCTCAAATTTTTTGCCTCATAAATTTTTAAAAATAGTTGTGATTGAGCTTATCTCATATGATTTGAGAGACTTTATCCCAGATTTTGACCTTTCATGCACTTTCATCTTTTGAAGTGCATAAAATTTTCTCTTGATGAGATATAATATATAATTTTTTTTCTTTTATGAGTTAAGCTTTTTTCCTGTAGAACCTAAGAAGTAATTGCCTAGTACATATTCACAAGATTTTTCTCAAATACTTTTTATTTTATTTTATTTTTTAGTTCAGCTGGTACATTTAGGTCTGTGACATAATTTTTCTGAGTTAATGTTCCTCTATGGGAGGTAAAGGTTTATAGTCATCTGTTTAGCATGGATTTTCCAGGAGTCTCAGCACCATTTATTGAAGACCATTCTTTCCATGTTGAATATCCTGGCATCCTTGTTCTCTATTAAAACAGAGTTTTATTCTGCCTTTCTTGCCTGGAAGGCTTTCATTGTCGTGCATAATCACCCTGTGAGGTTTGCCTGTAATGAATTGCTCACAAAGCCTTGACCAAGTGTCATGAATGTCCTCCCTGTGCTTGGCCCTGGGGAGAGGACATTTACCTTGCTCCAGTATGTTTAACTCTAGCTGTTCTGTTGCTCTTCAAGTGGCTTTCATTGAGTTTGAGGAATTTCCCTTCCATTCCTGCTTGTCGGTTTGTTTGTGTGTCTGTTGAGATGACTGCATGGTTTTTGTCCTTTGTTCTATGTGGGGTTATAGAGAAAAAGAGTTTTGAAGTATTTTGAAATTGTTTTTCTTCACAAAGTGGGAGATGACAGCACTGTAGGCCACCTCTTTTTGGATCATGTTTAAATTTCAATTTTAAGTTAAATTTTTGCTTGTTTGTCACCTAATTCCATAGAAGAGTGGGGAAGTTGCACCAGAACTGTCTTTGGTTATTTAACAACACTGAGAAGGAAAAGCTCTGTGAGCAGGTTCTTTGGTGAGCTGACGAGCTCCTGAGCTCCCGAGGGCAGCAGACATATCCAGCTGTCACACCCTGTTCCAGCTCCTCCCCTGTCACCTGGGGAGCAAGCACTGCTGGAGGAGTGTGTGAATCGCACTGTGAATGTGCCAAAGGGAACATGCAGCAGGAGTTTGGTGTGGCCCTCCCCTGAGACACAGTGCTCCCTGCTCAGCTCTCTCCCATGTGCAATGCTGCTGTGATTCCCCCTTCTGAAAGGGCCTGGTGGACAGGCTGTGAAGCTCCTCCCCTCAGCCCTCCAACTGGGCAGGGCATTGTTCATTTGTCTGCTCAGTGCACCTGGTCACTGAGCCTGGCACCAAGCATGTGCTCTATGAATAGATGCCTAGTGCAGCCTCTGGATGATTACTGGGGCCAGAAGAGGGCAGCACTGCTGTGGAAGAGGTGGGGCTGTGCAGTCAGGGGACGTGGTCTAAATCTACACAGGCTTTGCTTTAGGGGGATCCTAGGAAGGCTGCTCTTTGAAAAGAATTCTTTTAAATTAAACATAACAGCAGAATCCATTTTGCATAATTATACAAGCATGGAGTGTATCTTATTCTAGTTAGGACCCCATTCTTGTGCAAGGTGGTGGGGTTCACTGTGTTATGTTCATATATGAACTCAGAAAAATTATGTTATATCCATTCCACTGTCTTTCCTTTTCTTGTGCCCCCTCCCTTACCTCCATTCTCCTCTTTCTAATCCCCTGACTTTTACCCTCTTTGCCTTTTATTGTGGTTTACCTTCTACATATCAGAGAAAATTTTCAACCTTTGGTTTTTTAAGATTGGTTTATTTCACTTAGCATGGTAGTCTCCACTTCTATCCATTTGCTAGCATATGCCATAATTTCATTCTTTTTTATGGCTAAGTAATAGTACATTATGTATATGTACCACATTTTCTTTATCCATTTATCCATTGATGAACACCAAGGTTGGTTCCATAGCTTAGCTATTGTGAATTGAGCTGCTGTAAAAATTGATATGGTTGCATCACTGTAATATGCTGATTTTAAGCCCTTTAGACATAGATCAATGAGTGGAATAGCTAGGTCAAATGAGGGTTCCATTCGAAAATTTGCAAGGAATCTCCATACTAATTTCCAGAGTGGTTCCACCAGTTTGCAGTTCCACCAGCAGTGTATGAGTGTAACTTTTCCCCACATCCTTGCCAACATTTATTACTTCTGTACTTGATCATTGCCATTTTGACTGGAGTGAGATGAATCTCAGTGTAGTTTTAATTTTCACCTTTCTACTTGCTTCAGATATTGAACATTTTAAGTGAGCCTCAGAGTTGGACTCTGTAAAGCCTTGGAGCTACTTGGCACCCATGCATTTTACATGCATGAGTTCATGCAATACTGTGCTCACAGTGTCTGAACCTCACATAGCCTGGCTGTAGAATCCACATCTTACAGGGATGCCAACACATGGGGAAGTCAGTTATCCCCAAATGAAGCAAGCACAGTGCAGGGTCTTGCCTCTGAGCAAGGTTCTCAGGCTGCTTTCTTTGGTGCTCCTTGACTTCACACAGAATGTACCCTGGGCCTGGTCTAGCTGCTGATCTTTTGGGTGGGCTGTTCTCTCCCTACTCTTAGATTCACATTGGTCATTTTGAACCTACCTTGAGAGGTTATGATTATTACCTTCTGCAGATAAAGGTGTGTCCTCTTTTTCTCTTAAATATCTCAAATGTATACAGAGAAATTCACTCATGTTAGGAACTAAAGAACATCAAAGGAATGAAAGACTGGAACACCTTTTGTAGCTAAAGTCCTGGCATGAAGGAGACATGATGAACATAAATGAGAGATTCAGAGACTCTCACATGTTTTCCCCCAATACAGGGAGATTAGCAGGAGCAATTTATTAGTGCTTTGTTGATGTTTCTCAGTAGAATGTTATGGACTCTTGGAAGTGATTGCTGCCTGTTCAGCTGGTAAAATATGAATTCTATCTCAGAAGAAAATAAGGGTGTGAGCTTCTTTGGGGAGCAGGCAGAGGGGATTGCATGGTCTGCTGTTCATCAGACATGGGCTTGTCACTTGCATTTCATTGTCAAGAGGAACGGGCTCCCAGCAGTGAGAGATCCTTTTTCCCACACACAAAATCTTCTCATCCTTCTCTGATTATATTGTCTCTCATGTGCTCTTGGTTCTCTCAGCCCTCTTCTACTTACAATAATGAAAGACCTGAGACTGGGTAGCTTTATAAAGAGAAGAGGTTTCATTTTGCCTCATGGTTCTGGAGGTGCAAGGTCAAAGGATTCCATCTGATAATGACCTTCTTGCCAGTAGAGTTCTGAGTTCATGTGACCAGAGACAAAAAGCACACTTTGAAAACTTGCTACTTCATGTAGAAGTCACAGTAACCCCTTTGGATAACAGGAATCTTACCTCTGTGAGAAATGTGTTCTCCTGTCCTAACCCAAAGAATGGACTAAGAGTTGCAAAGAATCACAAAAAGCCAGGCTTTACTGACAACCATGCAAGCCTGGGTTTCAGAGGACACAGGCACACCCCCTACTATTAAAACCAGCATTTTTTCCTCTAGAGGTGCAAGGTCTCTCCCCAGCTCCTCATTGCCTGAGAACTATGGGGTGCACAGTCTTCCTGAATGTCACCCAAATTTTATTCTCCCCTATTGGTAATTTAAAGGGATATAACTGGAGTTTCTCCATCTCATTTTGTTTTCCTGGGCAGGAAGGCCTTTCTAGGATTGGTCTGTCCTGTGTGAGGTTTTTTTCTGTTGGTCAGGCTGGGCCCTTTACCCTCACCTCCTGTGTGTCAAGTTTGTCTTGTTTCCTCACTCAGGTGTTAACTGCTGGTAACCACTTGTTTGGTTTCCTCTTTGGCTGATTTACAGTAATTTTGCATTTAAGACTAAAGGTTGCATTTTGATAATGGACTGCTGGACTTTCTATTTCTCACCTCCACTGCAGAGATGAAGAGACTACTATTCCTAGAGGTAAACTGTCCAGGCCCACGCATGTGTGAAGGAAGGCACAAGAAGCTGGAGCCCAGGTTCAGGTTACTCCAGAATCTGCACTTCACTGATGATGTGCTGCCAACATAGATGTGATCTGTAGAATTTAAGGAAGATTTAATGAATCTGGAGGATTCTGATTTGGGAGTGGGATGTCTGGGGTGCAGGGTGTGGGAGGGCACAGTTCTGCTGGAGGACATTTTGATGAAGGGTGTTATGGTGAATCAGAGCCCTAAAAGGAAACTGCAGTCTGGAGAGATGTCAGCAGCACTGAGTAAACAGACTGCAGTCCTGTGTGAAGCCCAGGCCACTGGTCTCTTGAAGGTGGGGAGAGAGTGCAGCCTGCACAGCTATGTGGCATCAGGAAAGCCACTGCTCTTGAGGAGACCATGAGGATGAAATTGGAGGTGACACCTGATCCCTGAAATTCAAAATGTGGATCATTAAGAAATTGATGACCATCCCCAATCCACAACAGTTCCTGGCCCAGGCCCATCAAACAGCAGAGGTGGCTAATGGCACAGCACAATACAGCCATGGCATCCTGGCCGAAGGAGGCCCTTCTAGGGCAAACCAACAGGTGCGTACCTGCAGCCTGCCTAAGAATGAATTCTTTATGGAGTCTTATTTGAGTCAGGGCAGATGGGTATGGAGCTTGAGAAGAGTCCTTAAAGATGGAACTGGAACATCTATAAGAATAGAAACAAAACAATATAGGAGAATCCCACAAAAAATGCTTCTTTTGAGATGTGCACTTTGCCTTGGTAAGCTAGGTGGGTTGTGGGGTGGCCTGGGTGTGTGGTGGGGTTGGCCTGGTCACTGTCCCCAGTGAAGAAGCTGAGCTCTGTATCTCTGGAGGCTGAGGCAAAGATGTGTTAATCAGGACTGTGGCTCTGAGTGGCAAGATCCAACTACTGAGTTCCCCCAGTAGAGGGGTGTGATGGTAACATAGCAGACAGTGGGAGGCATGGGGTCTTGGTGATGGCAGCAGCCAGAGAATGGATGTGTTCACTATACTTTCTGTTCTTGTAACCATGCACCAACTTTTTTCAACTTTCACCAACTTTCAGGATCACAGCTGTTTTAGTCTCAAGTCACATCTATGTATCATTGTAAAAAGAGAAGAGAAGAATCTTTTACCCTCCTGTTCAAAAACTTTTGAGGAAGTCTCCTGGACAGTTGAGAACAATCCAACTCCTCAGCTTTGTGATGGGGCTGGTGGAGGAATCTTGTCTGGGGTGGCGATCGGGGGCAAGTAGTGTGTGCATGCTCAGGGAGTCGACTGGGCATGCCTAGGTTACATATTTATCTGGCAAGAAGAATCTTAGGACATAGGAACAGGCTAGAGTTACTAGGTAGATGAATAAGACAAGAGCCACTCTGCAAAGATTTCTGCTTTATAAGTTAAAAATTCAAGTGTGTTTCCAGACCTAACTGTTGGGTCTGGGAAATCCGGAAATGCAGGTGATATTCTAAGTTACCAATGGCTTCCCTCAGAATTCATTTGTGGAAGAAAAGCAAGCTTAGCACAGGAGATGTGAGCCCTCTGTTGTGAACTTTGTTCTTGATGGTGACTGAACAGTTCACCAGGTAGTCCAAGAACACCCAGGTCCTCCTGGCAGGAGAAGCTGGCAAAGGCAGATATGCAGAACAGTAGGGCATAAGATCACAGAGAGCCTGGGAGGCAGGCAGCAGCTTGGTTGTGAAGGACATTCCAGCTTCTATCCTGACATCACTAGAGGATGTTATTTTATTAAGTGAGAATTTTAGAAAGTAAACTGAAAATAAAGGTGATTTTGGCAATAGGGTGAGGGATGGGTGAGAGGTAGGAAAAGGCCCTTGAAGAATACCCTTCTATTTCTCCATTAAGAAACCAGAAATGGTTCAGACCAGCAAGAAACAGGTCAATGAAGCTGAGTGGATTCATTATGAAGAGGACCTTGCCATCCTCATGGTCCACACTCTCCTAAATCTCCACCCAGTCCCACCCAGTCTCTCTCTATGCCATGTCCTTATTGTCTTCCATACCATTTAGCTCTGGTTGACATTGTGATATTTATTTGCTGTATTTATTATTGGCATTTGAAAATTTGCTGCCCCATGTCCCACATCATTCTGTGAAATGACAGTGTGTCTAAATTACTAAGCAAATGTCTGGTCAAGTGATCATGAGGCATGATTTTCATCTTGCCAGGAACCCATGATGTGACAGGACATTTCCCAGGAGCACCCACCCCTGGAGAAGGAAAGTTTTCCTCTCTGAAGTGTGTGCCATAAACAGGGAAGAGCACTATGGAATGTCATGCCTGGCTTGGGGGCAAGTTTTGCCCCCCAAATCATAACTTTGGTCTCATGAGCTTATAGCCAGGTCACAGGAGTGAGGCTCTGTGAGAGATGCTCCTGAGACTCTCATGCCTTCTCACCCCCTTTGAACCATATGGAAAAAAGGATGTGTTCAGAGCTGTTTGAGGGGAGGGGAGCAGTAGTTGGCAATGCAAGGGAGAGCAAAGCTTGGCCTACAGACAACACAGTGGGGAAAATACTGCTTGGGTGGTTCTTGGCTACCGTGAACCTGGTGTCAATCATCTGTAATGAGGAAGCAGCCTGTGTGCCGACCTCTCTCACCTAATTAGACCAACATAGGAGACACCTGTGTGAGTCTGCACAGGTTGATAATTATCTTTCCCCCATTTTTTCTGTAACTTGCTATTTGGGGTGATACACTTCACTGAGCCATACTCCATGCTTTTGTGTTGTTGGCTTGTTTGTTTATTATGGTCTGTAATTAGAGCCTCTCTCCTGTCATGTGTGGGCTTCTTGCTGCTCCTCAGAGGGCACAGCCTTGGTCATGGTCATTGCCTTCTGGTAGGACAATGGGTTAAGTAGTGCTCTTCCACTGCCTAGTACTTGAAGTCTCTGCTAAGCAGTCTAAAATTCAAATTCTGGCCTTTCAAATCAATCTACAGATATTGCTTCAGAGTTTCCTCAAGCATGGCATGTGTGCCCTTCTGGTACATAACATGAGACTTGGTGGGATTTAAAACAAGTAGCTATCAGATTGTTTTAAATGTACCTCAGGAAATGATGTATTTAGTGCAAGGAGCCCATTCCTCATGAATGCATTTTATTGGGGGCTGAGCTGCATGGGCAGAACTGAGCTATTACTGGTCATTCCCAAACTGAGACCTGGAGGGACAGGAACAGGTCGTGTCTGTGAAAATTATGAACCTACAGCAAGTGACTTCCTACCTGGATTGTTGGAGAGATGGAGAGACTGAGGGTATGGGTCACCAGCAGTGTTCCTCCTGCTCTCATTTGAAAGCATTCAAAGGTCCACTGGGCTGTCTTTCCCGGTGGGAAATAAAAGTTGTTTATGAAGAAAAGACATGGCAGAGACTGTGACCATGCCACACAGATAACTGAACTTTGGGAGACTTGGCCTGAGAAGTCATTGGCTCAAACCACACAGGAACTTAAATCTCCATTATTTTTGTTACTTTATAAACACATATTGTGCTGCCAGGTGCTAGAGTTGCACAGGTGATTAAGGCCTGACCCTTAGCCTCACAATTTAGAAATACTCCTTTAAAGCTGTGTGCAAACTGATATGGGGACAGGAGAGTCATGGCTGACAGGCAGTAGTGACTTCCTGGAGCAGGTGGTTTGAGGGCTGTATCTCAAGTGATGGCAGGAGGAATGCAAGTACATTACAGTAAGAATCCCTGTAATTTCACCCCCGGGGGGCTACTTCTCAGGCCATCCCTCACCAGAATTGTAGCCAGTTTTCAACCAGCAATTGCCATGCTAGAAAGCAAAGAGTCAATCAAGGGGTGGATTCTGGTGACTAACTGGGCCACCAAGGCCTGCCCAAGCACCAGGCTTTCCTCTCTGACCCTGGTTGGGTGCTGGTTTCCCGGACTGCCTCAAAATCTTCACTATGTGAGAATGGGTGTCCAGACATCTCTTGGCACAGAAAATAAGTCTTGCCTCTTCCAGGTGTTCAACATGGACTTTTCTATGAACTGTAGTAGGTGATTGGAGGCTACTTTTCTCCTTTTCCTTAAATCTCAGAGATAAAAATTCTCAGCTTCTGATTTTTACAAGTTAAGTTTACAGTTCACTCCATTTACACATTTACACCATTCTTTTTGTAAAACTTTATCTTCTTTAAAAAATTATTTTTCATTGTGGTGGTACACATCTGTAAACCCAGTGGCTTGGGAAACTGAGGCAGGAGGATCACAAGTTCAAAGGTAGCCTTAGCAACTTAGAAGACCTTGTCTCAGAATAGAAAAATTAAAAAAAAAAAAAAAAAGATGTGTGGGGATGTGGTTGAGCACTCCTGGGTTCAATCCCTAATACCTCCCCACTAAAAGTAGTTTCAAAACAAGTTTGAAAAATACACATAATTCTATCATTCAGTATTCCTTTACTTTCTGAGACCATGCTAATCCTGCAAAATATTTGTATTTTATATGAATGATTTATAAACCCACCATGAAGACTTAAGCTCATGGTCCCAACACCAGTGCATGTGGCACATGGCACCTATGCTCCAGAGATACTCCCCAGAAGCCCTGTGCCTGGTTACAACTGTGCAGGATTCTGGCAACACCATGTGCTTCTGGGCTCATCAGGTAGAAACTCTGTCCTTCCAGGCATGTGAAGCGTAGGACTCCTATAAAAACCTGTAAGTGCTGGTGGTACATTTTATGTCTTCTCTGTGAATGGATAAAGTGCTTAAATGAAGTCATCTCATAGATAAGCACATGAGAAGGTTTGCACCAAAATTATAACCTTGGGCTTTGGTTGCCGGCATAGTCTTGATAAGGGGCACCATTTTGGTAGTGCTTGTCTAAAAAGGTAGATTTGAACTTTGCTGAATGCAATTTGGGCAGGGATTTCTTTACAAGAAAAAGACTGGCTTTTTTGTCCAGTTTTTTTTCCTCTATAGAGGTGGTTCAACAATGGGGGATGAGGGGCATAGAGTCTCTTTCATCAGGAGATGTCATGGGCATCTCAAATTAAGGTAAGCAGCATCCCTTTATTTGGATGGATTGAATGTAGCCAGCAAGCCTGGGCATCTCCTAAGCACAGAGAGTGCACATGTGATTCCATCTAGATACAATTCTAGAGAATCCAGAGAAGTCTACAGTGGAAAAATCTCATCAGCAGTTGCATGAAACTAGGAACTCAGGGAGTGATGGATGGAAAAGAGGCACTCAGGGCAACAGAAATTTTCTGAGTGTAGGGTGGTTTCATAGATATACACAGTATCAAATTCACAGACCTGTACCCTTTAAATATATGCATCATATTAATTATACATTAATTATAAATTATATCTCAGCAAGGGTGGTTAAAAGTCCCCCTGTGTGCATTCACCTTTCCCCATCAGCCTATGGTCCTCTAAAGCCAAGGCCACGTATTCCTTGTGTGGGCTGCACCAAGGTAGCAAAGCATTGCACCCAGGAGGCCTCTGACACAGAGCCCCAGTGTGAACACACAGTCTGCATCTCCCAGCTGTGATCACTGGAGAAGCAGACTAACCTGAGCTTATGTTTTCCCATCCATAACATCGGGACACAACTTCTAATATACATAATATTGGGAGAGTGTAATTGGTATGATTCTAAGTAAACCTTTGAAAACAATTGTTATGCAATAAAAATACATGATAGCTATTATTATTCGTTTTTTATTATTTGGCAAAAATTCAAGGTAAAATAAATAGTTTGGGATCTATTGTACCTTAGAGTGAACTTTGTTAAACAGTAATACATACAAAGTGTTCAGATTTCAATTGAGTAGTTTTTTTTTTTTTTTTTTTTTTTTTTGCTGTCTTGATATGAAATTTCAATATATTCTGTGAATTTTGTGAGAAATATACTACCTGATTCTGTAGTGTTCTTTCCTTCTAACTTAGTGGCACACTTCTAAAGTTGTAGAAGGTGTCATAAGGAAGAAGTTTAATCCACAATCTTCCATTTCAAATGGATGGGTCAATGGTTTGGCAAACACAGGGCATGGGTAATACAGAAGAAATTCCTGCTGCTCTCCCGAATAGAAAACGAAGATAATTATGTGTTCTCTGAACCACTGTGTAGAGAGTACACACACCCATCTCATAGGCTTTAATCTCAATCCTAGAAACAGCCTGTTCTATTAGAGTCTGTTTTCTTTACCCAGGAGACAATTCAGAAGTATTAAGTGAGTTGCTTAATGCTGCACACTACTGTGTGCCAGAGTCAGGATTCAAAAACCCTGTCCTAATGGAATGAGCCTCCTGACCCATGCTGCACTGCCCTTCCCTGTTCTGGTCTTCTATGCAAGAGCTGAAAGAAGAAGGCAGTGTCCATCCCCATGGACCTTCTCAGCTGGGGATATGTGCGTGGGACACGTGACTCAAAGTTTTCACTGCAGTGTACATCTTCATCAAAGACCAAAAATAATCTCAGGTTGAGGCTTTTGGGTTACAAATAATTTACAGATACAGAATCCATGAGTAATAGTGCCTGCTGAAACTTGGTGAATAGATGGAGTGGGGAACTCTGTTTTTTGTATATCTGATATGGCCCCTGTATGTTATCACATACTCAGATGTTAGCACTCAATATGATGAGCTGTTTTTTGAGTTACACAAGGATGGAGAACATACATATATAAAGGATATTTATATTTTATGAGAGATATATGATAATAACATACAGAATTGCTAAGGTTATTCACTCTGTTACACTTTTTGTTAATGAATGAATGAATTATTTTTCCATGTCATTATAGATCGATAACTGAAATACATGGCAGGGTTAAATCTGTATGTGCTCTGAAAGGATGCAGAGTCACTGTGTTATGATTTCAATTTGAATGACAGAAAAAACTTCAAGGTTTCCAAAGATGATGTGTTCCTGGTAGTGGGATATAGTTCAGAGTGATCTGAAGTGGAATTAGTTGTGGGTGGAAAGCCATTGACAAAGAAGAACCAGAATTTTCCATAAACGTAGGAGAGTTGAGGTCTGTACTCTAGAAGGTAGGGTTGGGAAAGTCCCAGCAATAGGTGACAACTACCTGTACCAGGGAAAAGGTGAGTACAGAATGGAACTTTCTAGTGTGTGCACTGCAGCCTTCTGATTGGCAGGGAACCCCATTCTCTGGAGTTGGTCTGCGTGGCATGGACAGATTACTTTCTTTTTCTTGCTCCAGAAGAAAGGTTCTTCTTGAACTTCAACTTGCCCCAGAACAGTGCTCTCATAGGAAGAGGGTTTACTCTGCAATGGGACTTCTGTTACCATTCCTAAGTATCTAAATGGATGGCAGCCAGGCTAACATATGTGTCAGCATCATGGGATTTAAAAATAAGAGCATGACCTTCCATTCCATTTTTTCTGCTCTAAGTGGAAATTGTATTCTGATTGTTCCCTTTACAATACTGGACAAAATAATACAGATTCAAGTCGTTCAAACATGTCCCCCCAAACTGCTGATATTTTGGGTATTCATTTTCTCCCTTTTGAAAAAGTAAAGCAAAGAAGATAGAAAAGTATTTTCCCCCTCAAATTTGAAGAATCAAATAGATGCCCTCTTTAGCTCAAACTGGGATTATGGGGATGAAAGACATGTTAGTTACCACTATACACTATTAACTTTAAAAAAAATTAATTTGTTCTAATTAATTATGCATGACAGTAGAACACATGGTTTATAACTTCTCATTCTTCTGGTTGTACCTGATATAGGGTTATACTGGTCATGTAATCATATATGCACATAGGGTTATAAAGTCTGATTCATTCTACTCTCCTTCTTGCCCCTACACCCAATCCCCTTTTTACTCCCCCTATCTAATCCAAAGTACTTCCATTCTTCCCTAGCCCCTTATTTTGAATTAGCATCCACATATCATTCAACCTTTTGTTTTTTGTGATTGGCTTATTTTGCTTAGCATGATATTCTCTAGTTTCATCCATTTACCAGGAAAGACCATAATTTCTTTCTTCATTAAGCTGAGTAATATTTCATTATGTCTCTATAACACATTTTCTTTATCCATTAATCCATTGAAGGGCACCTAGGTGGGTTCCATAGATTATTAGAAATTGTGCTATTATAAACATTGATGTGGCTGCATCACTGTAGTATTATGATTTTAAGTCTTTTGGGTATCAAGTGAGGATTGTGATAGCTGGGTCAAAAGGTGGTTTATTCCAAGTTTTCTGAGGAATATCCATACTGCTTTTCATAGTGGTTGCACCAATTTGCAGCCCCACCAGGAAAGTATGAGAGTATCATTTTCCCCACATCCTTGCCAACATTTATTGTTGCTTGTATTCTTCATAATTTCCAGCATCATCATTTGAAAACAGTATTATTTTAATTTTACAAATTTATATATAGAATATAATGTTCAAATCAAAGTAGTTAACATTTTCACCTCAAACATTTCAAACTTTAACACAATAATCTTACATATTATGTGCAACAGTATAATATTTCAATACATGTGTGCATTGTGTACTGATCAAATAAGGACAATGAGTATTTATGTTCCTCTCATTCCTCATAATTGGGGCCTTTGAGCTCTTCTCTGGTTAGACATAAAACAAAATAAGTTATTACAAAGAATTGTCCCCTGACTCTTTTGTAGAGTACCAGAACTTATTACTTCTATCTAACTCTGTTTTAGTACACATTATCTAACCTCCCATTACCCACACCCTCAATGCTTCCCAGCCTCTAGTAATCACTGTTATACCTTAAGATTGACTTTTAAAAACACACACATATAAGAACATGCAGAATTTGACTTAATTCTCTGAATATAATATCCTCCAATTCCACCCATTTGCTGTAAATGATAGAATGTTGTTCTTTTTTTAAATTTTCAAAATATTTTTTTAGTTTTAGTTGGACACAATACCTTTATTTACTTTTATGTCATGCTGAGCATCAAACCCAAGGTCTCACATGTGCAAGGTGAATTCTCTACCACTGAGCCACAAGCCCAGTCCTAGAATGTCATTATTCTATGGCTGAATAATATTTCATTATATACAACTGTGTGTGTATATAGTACAGTATTTTTATCCATTCCTCCACTAATGGGCATCTGGGTTTATTCCATGTCAGCTATTGTGAACAGTGCAGCCATGAACACAGGTGGCAGGTATCTCATTTCCTTTGGAGATATACTCAGAAATGCATCATATAGTAGATCAACTTTTAGTTTCTTGAGGAAGCTCCATCTGTTCTCCATATGGCAGTGTTAGTTTGTGTTCCCATCAATAATGTTTGAGAGTTTCCTCTCACTCATATCCTTGCCAGAATTTGTTTTCTTTTTGGTAATAGCAATTCTATCTGGTGTGAGATAGTATATTTTACTTCTTATTGCCATGATGGCTAAGTAAGTTGAGTGCTGTTTTTTTCTTTTTCATTAATTTGTTGGCCATTTGAATTCACCTCTTTAAAAACAGACATGCAGAACAGTGGAACCGAACAGAGTCAGAAATAACACTGTGTATTTTTTTTTATTGGTTGTTCAAAACATTATAAAGCTCTTAACATATCATATTTCATACATTAGATTCAAGTTGGTTATGAACTCCCAATTTTACCCCAAATACAGATTGCAGAATCACATCGGTTACACATCCACCTTTTTTCATAATGCCCTATTAGTAACTGTTGTATTCTGCTACCTTTCCTATCCTCTACCATCCCCCCTCCCTCCCCTCCCATCTTCTCTCTCTACCCCATCCACTGTAATTCATATCTCTCCTTGTTTATTTTCCCATTCCCCTCACAACCTCTTATATGTAATTTTGTATAACAATGAGGGTCTCCCTCCATTACCATGCAATTTCCCTTTTCTCTCCCTTTCCATCCCACCTCATGTATCCGTTTAATGTTAATCTTTTCTTTCTGCTCTTCCTCCCTGCTCTGTTCTTAGTTGCTCTCATTATATCAAAGAAGACATTTGGTATTTGTTTTTTAGGGATTGGCTAGCTTCACTAAGCGTAATCTGCTCTAGTGCCATCCGTTTCCCTGCAAAATTCTATGATTTTGTCATTTTTTAGTGCTGCGTAATACTCCATGGTGTATAAATGCCACATTTTTTTTATCCATTCATTTATTGAAGGGCATCTGGGTTGGTTCCACAGTCTAGCAATTGTGAATTGTGCTGCTATGAACATCGATGTGGCAGTATCCCCGTAGTATGCTCTTTTAAGGTCTTCAGGGAAAAGTCCAAGAAGGGCAATAGCTAAAGCAGTATGGAGATTCCTGGGAAAGCTGGGAATGGAACCACCATTTAACCCTGTGTATTTAAAGGCAAATCATTCTCAACAAAGGTGCCAAAAACCTGTGTTGGAGAAAGGAGAGTATCTTCGATAAATAATGCTGGAAAAACTGGATAGTCACAAGGGGGAGATTTAAATTTGTCCTCTATTTCTCACTATGAAAATCAGCTTGAGGCCTGAGGTTGTAGCTCAATGGTAGAGCAATTTCCTGGCCTGTGCATGGCCCTGGTTTTATCCCTGGTAACACAAAACAACAACAACAAAAATGACAATGAGAACAGAATGGTCAAAAACTCAAATGTAAGACTTGAAACTCTAAAACCACAAGAAGAAACCAGAAGAAATACCTTGTTACATTGGTATAGGCAATTACATTTTTCATAAGTCCCCCAAAATACAAGGAATAAATGTAAAAAGAGATAAATAGGATTAATCAAGCTAAGAAGCTTCTGCACAGCAAATTTGTCATAGAGGGAAGAGACAGGCTGCAAAATGGGAGAAATATTTTGCAAACTATTAATGTGACAAAGAGTTACTATGAGGAATATGTAGGAACTTAAAACACTCAGTAACAACAACCACATCAGCCACATCATCAACAAAATATACTCCACAAATAATCCACTATAATGCTTGGGAAGATATGCTGCTGAGAAGAGCATATCCTGTAGAGAAGAAGACTTAGATAGACCCAATTGCTCTCTGGCAACCTCTGTGCATTGCTTTGTGGACCAGGGTTATCCAATCAGGGTCACTATGATTTCAGCTGATCTTCTACTTAGTGACTTAAGTGAAACACACTTAGAGATTCCTTAAGATGATACTGATGTTGTGAAGTGGAAATGCCAATTGTCCTTCTCTGTGACTGGGATGAAGGTGAGAGTTTGGTTTTAATCAATGGTCAACTACTGCTTCCAGAAACATGACTGGTGGGTAGTGGGAACCCACCACTTCCTCCTTGGGGAGTACATTTGTAATGGTACCATTTTGCTGAGGAATGTGTTAACTTGTCTCAAAGGACCTGGAAGTCTCTGTGGGTGTGGGAGTTTGTATTTCTGGTATCACTCTTGAGCCATTCACCTGATGATCCTTAGCAGGCAGGTGGGCTCCTGGTCTGAGGCTTGGAGGAGAGGTCTGAGCTTCAGCTCCAGATCCAGGTGAAGAGGGGATGAAGGGAAGTGTCAGGTTCTAGTTGGTGACTTGTCAAACTGGCTGTGTGGAGACATCATTGGTTGAATTGTGAGCCTTGCCTTATGTCCCAGCCTGACATAGACTTTTAAGAAAACAGCTCAGCCAATTTTAATCAAGACTAATTTTTGGACTTTTGACTTCTGGCACTTCAAGATAATAAACTTATTTTAAGCTTTAAAAGAAGTAGTCAGTGAGGCTGGGTTTGTGGCTCAGTAGTAGATCACTCGTCTAGCACATGCAGGGCACTGGGTTTGTTCCTCAGAACCACATAAACATAAATAAAATAAAGCCATCATGTCCAATTATAACTTAAAAATGAAAAAAGTAATCTGTGACCTTTAGCCAATTATGTCATATTGCTAGCCTCAGTTTCTTCATCTGCAAAATGAGATCATGTCCCCTTTGCAGTTTTTTGATTGTGTTGTGAATTGATGGTTTATTTCTTGATATCTCTTCATGACATGATGCCTATGTATTCTTTTTTGCTTATCTATACATTTTCCTATTGGAACAGGAGAGCAAAGCAGTAACACTTTATTTGCGTATCCTGAAGATGAAAATTGAAATGGAGCTTATATTGCCTAAGTCTGAATCTGTGAATGGATCAATTAAAGGGTTGCCTCCAAATGCTGAGTCAAAAGACCAGGCTAAAGTGTTACATTCTTACCAATATCCTGCAAAATTATAGTTTAATGGGGAAAAATAATTGCATCTATATTTCTAGCACATTTCATGAGTGCTTTGCCTCTTGGATTTACCAGGATTTTAATCTAGTGCAAAACTCTTTTGTTTTTTTCAGAAGATCCTCTTATGGCTTGAGTTAAATATGTTTTTATGTGACAAAAGCCTTTTGTGCATCTTCTAATATGGTGCTGCCAGAGTGAAATAAATTGCACCTGGGGTTTGATTACTGGTGTTTTGAGTTAATGGGAAAAGGTAGGGAGAAGAAAAACCACACTGCAAGGTTATGTAACTTTATTAAATTATGTTTACAGGTTTACTTGTCACAATTTTGTATCAAAATGTTTTTATGGCATCTGTTTATCAGTATTTGTCACTAATAAGTGCCTGCAAATTACCTTTTATGCTAATCATGTTCCTGTGGTCATACTGGTGTCTAATAAATCACAGCTGTCACAGCTCACATGATTTGCTGTTGTTAGGTTTTGCTTGTGTTTTTCTGGTGCATCTGCTGGTTCTCTCTCCTTCCCACATGTTTCCAACAATGGTGACTTCAATTTTTGTGAATGGGAAGGAAATGAAGAATAAAGTGGAGAGGCCTTGATTGTGGCTCAGTGGTAGAGTACTTGCGTAGCATGCATGAGGCACTGGGTTTGATTCCCAGCACCACATAAAAACAAACAAATAAAATAAACTGTGTCCATCTACAACTAAAAAATAATAAAAATGTAAAGTGGACACAATAGTGAATTTTATTCACCAGCACCCTGGGAGGTGGACGTCATTGTCTCTTGCAGATTGAGATCTTAGACACAGAGCTGAGCCAGATCAAGGGCTAGAGGAATCTGGTGGCTTCCAACAGAAGTTAAGGACCACACCACAGTGGGTTACAGTGGTCTGTGCTTGAGGTCAGATAAATCTGACTTGGGACTCACTCACACTTTAATATTAACACCTCCTAGATTAGTTGTGGGGATGCAGTGAGATGACAGATGCAGCTGGCATGAGACCTGGCATTGACTATAGCTGTTTTCCATCCCCATCTCATTCCTGTGTTCCTCTTTTGCAGTCCCCCTGCTAGTGGATGTTGACAATTTTTTATGGACACAGTGCAGAGATTAAGACTGTGAGCACTGGAATGAGGCTCCCTGAGTTTAAACTCTGGTTTTCCCTCTTAAAGTTCTGTGAACTTGTGGCTTCACCTGTCCATTCTTCAGTTTGTTTGTCTAAATAATATTACTGAAAATTTGTCCCAATAATTCAATGACATGATGCATACTTCAGTAGACAGAATTCTAAAGATGAACTGCTTGCTCTCTAAGAATCCCATTTCCTGCTTCACCAAACACTGATCTGATAGTGTGGTGAGGGGACTTCACAGAAGTAACTACAAATAACTTATCAATGTTATGAAGAGTACCCTTGTGGTCCAGACCAATCAAATAAACCATTTGAGAGCAAACATTCTCCCTAGCCTCACGGATATGCCATCCAGTGTATGGCCCACAGGCTTGGTCCAAAAGTGTCCTTGGCTTCTTCCATTTCATTTACTTAGTTACTCACTTCCATTGTATGTGACACCAGTGTCACTGTGCAACAGTTTGGACAGGCTTAAAAGTCACCCTTCAGCCTGGAGACAAGAGAAGCACTGGACTAGTTGTCCTGTCACTACACAGCATCTGGGTGTTCCCTACAGAAAGACATTAGGAACAGCAACTCTTTCTAGCTCCTTAACAGCACTCAAGACTGCTTCTTCTACACTCACACTGCCATGATGTATATCAACACTAGCCTTCTGAAGACAGAAATTGGCAGTGATAGAGAAAACTTGCGTATCTTACTCTTTGGCAAATACTTCTCCAATAAGTCCCAGAAATTGATGGTATTTATTAAGTTCATCTTGGCTAACCTATAGAAATATGAAAACTTCCTCCTAAATCTGATAAGGAGCTAGGGAAGTAGCTCAGTGGTGAGTCTGCACATAGCATGCAGAAGGAGCCTGAATTTGACCCCAACAGCAGTAAATATTTTAAATATTTATTAAAAATTTAATTTTAAGCAACTTCCCATTATGGTACTATCCAAAGGGAAACAAAAGATTATACTGGATTCCCCATCTGGCCCCAGAGCATGACTCATGGAAGTCAAAGCCAACCTCACAGGTGCTACAGACACAGGAAGTGGGTCAGATTCCACTTTCCACCTCCATCTCCCTCCCACACAGGCAGGTCTACTTCTGATTTCCAAGAGATTTCTCATCAATAAAAAGTCATGAGGCCAGGCCCATGAACAACGATCTTGTAGATGCCCTGGTCTATCCCCTGTTTGCTGCTTACTAATTGTGTGTTCATTGCCAAATCCCAGCACACCTTGGTGTTTCTATTTTCTCTCCTATACAATGCAGATCACCTTTACCCAAGGTCCTTAGGAGGATGGCAGAGCACAGTGAATGCAAAATCCTGCCACTGGGGACAGCACACAGTGGTCACCAGGATCATCCCCTGAAGCTGCTGACCCACCACTGACAGCAGCTCCCTGAGCTGAGGAGTGAGGGACTGGGCCTGAATTCAACCAGGTTGACCCACTTCTGAGATGTGTGACTTGGACAACTCACAAGTTGTCTCTTGGTGACAATTTATTTTCTATTACATATGATTCTGCTCATGCCATAATCTAGCTGTGATACTCAGGAAAGGTCAGAAGTTGCAAAATAAGAAGGAGCTATCTGTATCAGATTGTATCTCTGCCCTTATCCACACTCAGGGCCTGGAGAGCTTAGCTACCACCTCTTGATTCATACCAGTCAGTGGCCAGCAAGATTGATATCACTGCTGGATGCACAAAGACCTGAACTGCTCTGGTCTTCTCTGCTTCAGTCACCACTTAGCAGTTGCCACTGCATGAAGATGTGGCTTTTGATCTATGGCTATTGAGCAGTGATGGCTCATGAGCTGGCGGGTCCAGAGCCCTGCCTCTCCTCTTGCCATCTCTCACCAAGTATCCCAGGAAGGTCTTCAAAGGTGTTTTCAAGCTTCCCCACACCTTTTGTACCCATAACCAACAATTTATCTACAATGTGCCAAATATGCTTTCTCTAGCCCAGGTCAACAGGCTTCTGGGTCAGTCTGTAGCCACAAATGACAGTGGATTTAAAGGAATTCCTGACTGCACCCATCACAACCCCACTGTCAAAATGGTCTAAAAGAAAACATGCAGGTGATTCCTATCACTGCAGCCTCTCAAAACAAAGGTGTCCCTTTGCAGAATTCAACTAACCTTTAAAGTTTCCTGGGTCACCTGGGCCTTGGACAATAGGTGTGAGAGATAAAGCTGATTCTGTTACCAGTGGGCAAAGGAAGGGAGAAAAGTGAGTGGCTGGCACCTAGATAGCCTTCCGCCTCCATCAAAGTGTAACTATGACCTCAGGGAGGGAGATCCTGGGCACAAGGGAGAAACACCTGTCTGGCAACAAATGATAAGACTCAACCCCATAAGTTACAGCCCAAAGGTGTAAGCTCCAAGAGCACTGCCTTCTGTAGGGTCAATGTAAAGACAGCCTGCTTGTAAGGCTGAATCTCCTGCCTGAAGAAACTCCTTCCCAATTCCAGGTACTGCAATCTAAGCCCTCATTGAACTTGAGGGTATAGAGGTGGGATGGAAGTGAAATCATCCAAAATAAAGGGCTTGAGGTGCCCTAGAGAACAACCACAACCCAGAGATATGGAGTGAGGTGAGGACCTGGGATCAGGGCTCAATGCCCTAGATTCTGAGGCCATTCAAACTCTCTGCATCTTAGATACTAGAGGTGCTTCCAGGGAATTGGTTAGAATAGCCAAGAGAAAGGAGATCCACCAAGGGATCCAGATGTCGAGTTCTTCCCCCCTCAAACTTTTCTCCCCACCAGGAAACAGTCTGAAAAGTAGTCAGCTGCCAGGCAGGAACTTAGGAACACTTGTGATTGTAGGTAGAAAGCTGCTTACTGCTAACATCACTTGAAGTTATTTCTTTGTTTCAGAAACTGCTCTTTAGTAAAGGCCCAGAAGAACCAGCTTAAACCAATCAAGATATACAGCTCTTCTTTTAAGTGACCTGGGGTAAACTTTGCTCGCTCTATCTCACTATAATACTAAATTATCTGCCCTAAATGAAGTGCATCTGCCATTTGTTTGGTTTGGTACTGGGAACAGAAGCCAGGGGTGCTTTAACACTGAACTACATTTTGTGGTACGTATTTCTCAGAACAAAAGAAAGAGAATATGATGTCGTCTGTATCATTGTGAGCCCTCTGGAAATCAGTTTTGAACATTCTTGATATTTTGTAGTATAGAAATAGAATTCCCAAACAGGAATGTGTATTACCTTATTAGTTTTCTTTTATATACTAGATAAAGGCTAGTATGTAAAAGAAAACTAACCAGAATATTATAAGGGATCACTTCCTACACTAAATGCTCAGCCTTTGTATAAGAATTCACTGAGGCTGGATGCACACAAATAAACACTGCTTCCTATTGAATACTCTGGTGTCCATTGTCTCTGTGTGAGAATCCCATGCAACATTTTATTCTGTTTTCTTTGATCCAAAAAAATCACTTATCTTATCCTTCTCATTGCTATATATTTATAATGACCAGATTGCTTAGAAGTATTTACATCCTATGATAAGTGAAAAAAAAAATCTGAAAAAAGATTTTGATGACTCTTAAATAAAGAGTAGTCTACAAAAACTGACATGAATACCAACTCAAGTTTTAAGCTCTTTCTTTTAAGAAACATTATATCTGCTGTAGTACTTAAAAATAACTTATCAAAACTGATTTGTGCCCATGTTTGCACTCCTCTAAAATTACTTTTAAAATAGTCTAACACAAGATGTTTTCTATGTCAATAATTCACATGGCTTCTATAGAAAGTGTCAACAGGCCTGGAGATATAGTTAAGTGCTAGAGAGCTTGCCCAGCATGTACTAGGCCTTGAAATTTAACCACCAACACTGCAAGAAAAGGAACAGGAGAAGGAAGGAAGAAGGAAGGAAGGAAGGAAGGAAGGAAGGAAGGAAGGAAGGAAGGAAGGAAGGAAGGAAGGAAAGAAGGAAGGAAGGAAAGAAGGAAGGAAGGAAAGAAAAAGATAGGGAACAGGAGGGGAGGGAAAGGAATGAGTCATTAAAACAAAAGGACAAGTGGTACAAATATAAATATATGATGTATTATCTCTTTAAAATTTTACAGAGCTTTAGAATGTTAGTGACATCAAAGTGGGTGATATTATGACTGTACAGAATGGCACATAATAAGTTCTGCCTTGGTCTGGCCTAAACCAAACCAAAGGGTGGGTGACCTGGGGAGGATTCCTCTCTGGCTTGATTGGGATAGGCTTGAACCTGTGATGCTACCAGATTCACAGCATAATGAAGGGGCCAAGACTTCTCTGACAGGCAGCGTGAATGTGCTAGGCCCCTGGGAACCCATGACCAGGGCTCCCCATGCCCATGCTCCTCCCCCCCACTTACTGGTTCACAATGGTCTGCTCTGTTGCCTGGTGCAGGTTTCTTCCTGACCAAAGGCCTGAGTATTCACAGCCAGTTTTGGTGTGGCTGAGCATGGTGTGGTTGTGGAGGGAATAGCCAAAGTAGCCTTAGTGTGAAGGAGAGGCAAGAGCTGCCCTTTAGCCCTACTTGGTGTGGTCCTGAAAGAAGTAAGGAGGATTGTTGTCTGCCTTGTTTGAAGACATGGAAACACACCTAGTCCTTATGGCTTTCCATGGGAGTTAGTGATATGTACAGGTATTGCATTTTCTGTTGTTCTTTTGTTTTTGTGGAGAAGTTATCTGTCTGTAAGGAGCAGGCGTTACATGAGAAAAAAAAAGTTGCTCTAAAATTTTCTGGACTAGTTGAAGAAAAATGTGAACTACTTGAAAATGTTAGCCTTGTCCAAAGAGAGTATGAAGGCTTAGAGTCTTCTTTAAAGGAAGCCATTTTAGAGAAGGAGTCGATAAAAGCAGAAAATTTGGAGACAATATATGAAAACTTGGATAGGTCCAAATCTAAACTTGAGGATGAAAAACGCTTTCGAGAAAAAGAGGTAAAAATAAGAGAAAACTAAACATTTTCAACAGGATGAATTGATGGTGGATATGTTCAAAAGAATTAAGTCCCTAGAATATGAATCAAAATCCCTTAAATCTCAAGGTAAAAAACAAAAACAAAAACAAAAAAAAACCTCGAGAATATTTAAAATGAATAAAGAAGCAGTTACTATAGCAATAAAAGAGGCTTTGAATGCAAATTCCCAACTTCAGGAAAGTCATTATCAGCTTTTACAAGAAGTTGAGGTATGGAAAGAAAAAGTGAATGGCCTCAATATATAAAAAATGACATTTGAACACTCTAAAGTACATGCAGAACAAGTTCTAAGAGATAAAGAAAATCACATTAAGTCTCTGAACACTTGATACATATGAAAGATTGGGTTTCTGTGGTTGGAGAAGACCTAATAGATGATGCTAACTTGGAGTTGGAAATGGAGAGTGGATGAGAAATTGGTACTCAGTTAGAAGATCAGCCAAAAGGGGCTTTGAAGAAACTGATTTATGTTGCTAAGTTAAAGGCCTTTTTTAAACCCTTAGAAAGAGAAATAAATCAAATTTTAATTTATTATCTGAAGTAATTGAAACAAAGGAAGACATTATACAGCATATTAAAAATATTGACAGAACAAGCATCTTTGCAAGCAGAAAATACACAGTTTAAAAGTGAGAATCAGAATCTTCAGCAGAAACTTAGTCATCATGGAACTATATCAAGAAAATGTAATGGAACTGTAAAGGAAATTAATAGGAGAAAAAAAATTACCAGGTAAAGCAAGAAGAGAAATTTTCCAAAGTGGAAGCAAAGATCAGCCATACAACTAAACCACTGGAGACCTACAGAAAGCGAACAAATGATCTTCAAGAAGATTGGAGAGAACCATTCATTTTTATCAGGGGCATGTTATATACTATGAGAAAAAGCAAATGGTAATGAGTTGGCAGCTCAGAGTGCTGAAAGATACCTCAATAATTTAAGGAAACAAAATGCTCACAACAGACAAAAATGAATTGAAATGGAGTTAAAATTTAAAATTGCAGAAAAAGATCCTTCTGTACTTGAGGTTTCAAATATAGCCTTTGGCAGAGAGCATTCCCCAAATGGTCCCTCACCATTGGGTCAGCCTTCATGTGAAATGAGACCTTCTTATGTAGAAAAGAATGGTCCACACATACTCTCACCTTTGATGCCAGTGGTAGAAGGAAGAGGCTCAAAGGGCACAGAGAATTCTCTGCACCATCCTACCAGCAAGGAAAGAAGATAATCAAACTGTGATTGGTTAACTGATCCTCAGAGAGCACCTTCTGACACTAGGCCCCTGGCACCTCCATGTCAACTGGCCCATATGATAATGATCCCTCCACCAGACCAACCATATTCTGATCCAAAGATTCCTCTTCAAAAGCAAGATGAGTGTTATTTTAATTCTGGTAGACCATCTGTATCAGCAGAATTCAAAAGTTCCATTATGCTGCCTTAGGGTAAAATTGATGGGTCTATTACTTCAGATATTTTATCCAGTATAAATGATACCAAAGTTGATCTTCGTGATTCCAATGTGCCTGATTCATCTCTCCCTGCTGAAAAACAAGAAATTGGCTCTGGTTTTGCTTTCTCACCTTTCCCTCCAATCAGAAGTCCATCGTTTCCAATGGATCCAAGGAGTCAGTTCATGAGAAAAGGCCTTTTTCCCTCTCCACCTCCTCCAAGAAATATGTATGGAGCATCTCAAGAATATTTTCCATGACCCACTCCATTCCCATAGTGTTTTCCTCATTATCTCCCCCCAAGAGGTGGATTTCTTCCCCCACCTCCCACCCCTGCATTCTGAAAACAGAAGTGAGTTCCCTTCAGGGTTGATTCCACTTTCAAGTGAGCCTGCTACTGAACATCCAGAAGCACAACAATAAATATTGACAATAAATATTGACAATATTTTGTATCTTCTTTCAAAAGTAATTTATCTCTCATTTATAGTTTAAGTAACAGCTTTTATGTAAGTGTTTATACTTTTGCTCCATTTGAAGCTTAACAAAGATATAATTTTTAGGATAGTATTTTGTAAATAAAAATGGTTTAAATATTAATCTTTTGAGCAAATTATTTCCATTTTATCTTATTCTAGAGTATAACATTTTATTTGATTAATGTACTATTATATGAGCAACAAACAGAGTTTTATGTATGTAATCTTGCAGTTGGGGATATTTTAAACTCCAAACAAAGGCTGTCCCTTTATACAAAGAAACATATTTACTGTGATTGTAGCAAATGTGAAAGTAACTTTATGCTTAATGAAAGATTTTAATTGATTTAAAGTCTTGTTTGGCATTGATAATAAAAATCAGCTAGTTTTTCCATAAAAAAGAATAACTAGAGCATATTAAGAGTTAATCAGAAAACACAACTATAAAGGTCATGGAAATAGGAGATTTCAAATACAAAAAATAAACCAGTTATCAGGAAACTTGTAGAAATTGGAAACCATAATATAAGTTCACTCTGTCCCTGTTTTCCCTTACAACTTCTTTATTTTATACCCCTTTTTCTGTGGTTCACTGATATGGAGAGTGTCCTTTGTTTTGTTTTCAGGGAGACATATTTAAAATAGAGATGAATTATTAGGACACTAAAAGGAAGAAACAAAGACATAACTCCAAATTTTGTTATTGTTAGATTAGATAGTCATAAAATGACTGCAAAACTACTATAATTGTTTGATGTTCTTAATCTCAATTTCTTTATCATTGCCAATAAGTAACAATTTACAATACTGCACCAGTCCAGAGACGTCACTTCAAACAATATTTCACTGAAAGAAACCAAGAAAGAATATTTATTAAAATACCCTAATTAAGAATTAGTGGTTAAAGCTTTTTTTCAAGTGTTAAATATGCTCTTCAGTTTTTTGTAAAGAGTATATATTTAAGTCTAAAATAAATGCAGTAATATAATTTTCTTCTTAAGTATAAGAAGCAGTTTAATCAGAATTGATAGTCAGTGAAGACTTTCAATGATACTTGAGCCCATGATTATTTTAAATGAGAAAATGGGCATTGAAAAAGAATCTCTACAAGTTCAATAAATCTAATCTGTTTTCCCTCAATAGTAACACTGATTGTTAAATCAATCCTATAATTTTTACTTACCAGCATAAAATATTACTTGCTCTAAATGAGTGGAAGACAAGTCTTCATTTGTGGTCTGTATAAAATGGACTGATGATCCCTTACTGATGTTAATACAGAACTACTTCTGCTTAAAACTGTATCATGGTATTTAGGCATTTCAGTCCTGAAAACAGGACTGAATTGCCTAAATACCATGATACAGTTCTTTAAAAAGTTATAGCTTCAGAAGGAAAACCTGAAAGGCCCTTCTAAATATGACACCATTTATTGAATCAGGTTGCAATTTTGTGTACAGCTCTGAAAATGTCAGTTCAATAAAATAAAACAATATTAAAAATTGGCAATTTATAGAAAAATAAAGAAATATTAAGTCCAAAAATGAAGTCATACACAGTACATATTTATATGCACCTAAATAATTGGGCTGTTATTACAAAAATCAAAATTCTCCCAACTAAAGAAGAGACCTGCTCCTGATATTTGAGCTGTCATAATTAAAGGAATGGTCTATTTTACATGATTTATGTAGAGAAATATAGCACCAGTGAATGAAACTAATAGGTACATGATTAAGTGTTTTACTTATAAATATTTTTTAGTTGTTGATAAACATTTACTTTATTCATTTATTTATATGTAGTACAGAGAATCAAACGCAGTGCTGGGCAGGAGCTCTGCTACTGAGCCAAAACCCCAGCCCATAATTATGTCTTAATAACCACTAACAATAATCTAAAAAGGAAATGAGTATATCTCTATTATCAAGGAAAAATAAGCTAAAAATAGATAATAACAATAATTAGACCTAAATTACTTTGTAATGTTATATTCATTACAGGGATTCTTTGATTATATAGTGGTTTTATCAAAGGCCTGAAATATTTCCTAGCACTTGGCCAGCATCTACTCTTCTACAATAGAGAAAATGGGTATGGTGGAATTCATTTACTGAATTAAATTTATATATTCAGGGATATAAATATTCCTCTAATATGCTATGGCCCTGAGAGTACTGATATTGAGTACAAGGATTGTGTTTAAAAAAATTGAGGGCTGAGTTTGTGACTCAGTGATAGAGTGATCACCTAGAACCTGCAAGGTCCTGGGTTTAATCCTCAGCACCACATATAGATAAATAAAGGTATTGTGTCTATCTATAACTAAAAAAATATATTTTTTAAAAAATATGGTTAACACGGCATATTCACATCATGTATATTTTAACCACAATAAAACATTTGAAATGAAAAACAAACAACTGAGGGGTATCAGTGAGAGAGCTGTGAGTTCTCACTGAAGTGGATTCTCAGTGAGGATGACAGGTGGCCTGGTTTCAATAGGTGGTTTAGGTGATGCAACATCCTGGGATATCCAGTCTGGTGAGGTGTCCATTTGAGGATTAATTTGGGAGGGCTTTGTTGGTGATGGAGTGCTACTCATAAATCCTTGCCTGAAATTTTGGATGAATGAGTCATTATACCATTAGCTATATTAATATTGAGTAAGAGGACAACTTGCAACTTTTATTTTTTTGTCTATTTTTTTCAACATACAACTTTATGAAGGTCAGAAATATGACAAATATGGCATCCTATTCTTAGAGTGTTTTAAAGTGACAGATTCCTAGAAATAAGAAATGACAACTTCCTTTGAGATATGTAAACCTCTATTCAAAATACGAATATACTTTATGTACCCATAGGAAAATTCTGTGATATAAATTACATGGTGCACTTTTTCCTGAGTCACCTCTCTTCCATTAGCCCACGCCTCTAAAGATAGCACCTCTTGGAGGCTGCAGGGCCTGCTTCCTGAGAGCAGTGAGCTCTTCCCTGAGCAACCTTAAAAGTGGCTCTCTGGTGAGGTCCAGAGGAAGGCAGGAATAGAGAAGTCTAGGCAGGGCAATGGCATAGCAAGACAAGGAATATTCTGGAAGATGCTGCCTTCTGTCTGGATGAACTTCTGGGGGAACAGGTGTTGAATGGAATTGTGGCCCAAGGGAGCTTGGGGGAGGAACCATGGAAAGCATGCTGTGAAACCTGGCTTCTCCTAGGAACTTTTCAGTAAGCCTGTCTCTAACTGTACCTAGAGATGTGAGTGGCTGTCTGCACATGGGACAATGTGCCAAGTCACCTTTCCTTCATCAAGGATAAAATCAGGGCCTTCAGCAATTTAATTAGACCCTGTCTTTTTGTGACTGGCTTCTTTGAGTTGGCCTAATATTTTCAAGGTTCACTTGTGTCATAGCATGTTATCAGTACTCCATTCCTTTCTATTGCAGAACAACATTCCATTAGATGGATATTCCATATTTATTAATCTATTTTGTTAGTTGACTGAATCACTTGTACTTTTTGGCTATTTGAATAACACTGCTGTGAATGCTCATATACAAACTTTTGTGTGCATCTCTAACTTTGTTTCCCACACCTAGGTGTGGGATTGGTGGGTCACTTAGTAAGACTCTGTCTAACATAGAAGGAATTATGTGCTAGAAAGCAGCCACATCCTTTACTTTTGCTTCCCCAGGTCACTGTGTGTCTTTGTCCCTGAGAACATATGCTATTGTCTGTCTTTGATTGTAGCCATCCTTCTAGCCATTAAGTTGTCTCTTGTTATGACTTTGATTTGCAAGACCTTAATGATAAATGATAAATGATGACTGTTTTGCAAACATACTGATCTTTAGAGAAGTGCACATTCAAGTGTTTTGGACAATTTTTTATTGGATTTTCTTTGTTGCTTAGTTGTAACAGTTCTTTCTATATTTGGGATAACAGTCATATCTGAGTTATAATCTATGATTTGCACATATTTTCTTCCATTCGGTGAGTTGTCAATTCAATTTCTTAACGCATTCTTTGATGCTCAAAAGCTTTTATTTTCTACAAAGTTCAAGTTACTTATTACTTCTTTTTTGCTTAGCTGGTGCCTTATATTAGTAACCACTACTAAATGTAAGGCCAAAATGATGTATTACTATGTTTTTTTCTAAAAGTTTGTAGTTTTACCTTTGCCTTGAGTTCTGTGATGTATTTTAAGGTTGTGTGTGTGTGTATGTATGTGTGTGTGTGTGTGTGTACACGTGTGTGAGTGTATGAAGTGAGGGAGGGAGTCTGACTCCATTCTTTTCTATATGTTTATCTGTTCTCCCAGCACCCTTTGTAGAAAAGGTCTTTTGTCATTGACATGCCCATGCATTCTTGGTGATACCTTAGCACATCATAACATTGTCCATACATACAAGGACTTTCTGCCAAAACTCATTCATCATTTGCTATTCAGAAAAAGGAGCCATGAAAGCTCCTCAGTGACAGGTTTTCTTTCTGTAGCCTTCCCAGCTCACTGTACTCTGCACACCCGCAGGTATAGGTACAGCCTGCACTTCAGAGGCTGGGCTCTCTCTGGGCCTCAGTCCCTGAGGACTTCACTTCTAATGAGCTCTCATGCCCATACTTCTGTGCCCACATGATAGATTAGCAGCTCTGCCAGATGATACCCTAGTTGCTACTTGACTAAGCACATGTCCATCTAGACTGGCCAGAGACCCAGGCACATTGAACCAAAATGGACTGTTAGTCCCCTCAAGTGCATAGCTCCAGGTGGCTATCACACAGGTCTATTTTTAGGTTGTCATCCAAAGGGGCACAGCAGCACATTCTGTCCTAATCCATCTATGTAGCAACCAGTTATTGATTGTATGGGAAGGGGCCTTGACACTTTGGACCTCAATTCCTCTGGTGAGGGGAGTGGAATATGTCTTCTGAGTTGATTCCTTTGAGGCATGGGAAAGGTTTGGATTGGCACAGGGAGGAATTAGCAGCCAATTAACTGGGCCCTTGTAGGCTGGATGCTGTGTGAACATTCCCAAGACCCTGAAGGGGTCCTTCCTCCTAGGATGGCACTTGGAGCCCTCCTAGCCACAACTCAGGACTCTATGAGAGATAACTCTGTACCATGCACTTGTTTGTCTCTTGGTACTGATGGCCCATTCATTTTTGTGCACAGAAATTTCTGCTCCATTTCTGTCAGCATCCACTCCTTGGCATAAATGCTGCTCTCTTTGCTCACTTTTCCCCTCAAAATTTCCAGAGACAAAAATATGATTTCTATTTTTGGTATAATTTGAGTTATATAATCATGCAAACTTTATTTCTCTGAAACATATTTTATGTATGTAAGTATGCCCACAATTGTATTTGTATTTTAACTTTTGTTCAAAATTTCACTAACAGTTTTATATGTCACAGCTCAGAGAGCATACTAGGCTTCACAAACATTAATAAAAACACAGTTGTATCTTAAATATTATTGTTTTTTCAAGATGTGAATAGGTCTTAAATGTAAATATCACAGACTCATAATTATATGACAATTAACAAGCTTTTAGTTTCCATCCCCTACTTTAAGGTTAAAGGAAAATCCCTTAGACATGTTGTGTTTAGTGGAGTTTCTTAAGCAAGGAAAAGAGAATGGAAACAAAATGACCCACTTACTTAAAAAGCCTCAGGACTGGAATAGCTTCACAGCACTTATGCCTCCCACGTGTCAAGGCAGTGTTGATGCACAGGAATGGTGAGGCTGAAAACAGCTTCCCAGGTCACACAGAACCCTATTCCTAGGCTCCCATAATTCACAGGCTCAGCATTGCCATTTCTGAGACTCTGCCATGTTAAGAGTGTCCTCTGCACTTGGCTTTCACTAGGTAGGGTGAGCATTACCTTCATTGGCAGATCCCAGACTCAAGGGTGGAGTCGTCCTCAGGCCAAACCTAATTTAAGGCAATATGACAAAGTTTTAAGAATAGAGTAGCACATCTGGTTGCTACAAATTATTTTAGAAAATGCCCCTTGAAGATTGTAAATAACATCACTTTAATATATTTTTGATTCAAGTCTAAATTACTAACAACTTATAGCTGCACACAGTGGTTTGTATTAACAAACAAAATGAATACATCATGTAATAAAAGAATTGTGAGAAGTGCAGCTAAGAAACTTCCCAATGATAAATAATTCTTGGACCTGTATTTCAGAAAAAACCTACACTGTAGATAGTAATACATAGAGAATTCAAGTTGAGTGCTAAATATGTATGATATAGAGCATTTTTTTGGTACTAGGGATTGAATTCAAGGACATTCAACCACTTAGCCACATCCCCAGCCTTGTTTTATATTTTATTTATACAAAGAGTCTCACTGAGTTTCTTAGTGCTTCACTTTGGCTAAGATTGGGTTGGAACTTGGAATCAGCCTACCTGAGCTGCTGAAACACTGTCACACACCACCGTGCCTGGCAATGTGGAACACTTTTTAGTGTATTCAAGGGCATGGGCTCAATTTCTAGCCCTGTAAAGAGAGAGGAAAATTGATTTAAGTTACATATTTTGAAAACTTGGGCTAGGATTGTGGCTCAGCAGTAGAGCACTTGCCTATATGTACAAGGTCCTGGGTTCGATCCTTAGAACTGCATGAAAATCAATAAAATAAAGATATTATATCCAAGTATAACTTAAAAAAATAAAAATAAAACATTTTGAAAACTCAATATCTATATGAAACATATTTCATACTTCAAAGTATTTTAGTGCAATGATCATTAAAAGTTCTCATTTTGCTAGAAACAGTGGCACATGCCTGTAATTTCAGTGACTTGGGAGGCTAAAATAGGAGAATTACAAGTACAAGGGCACCTTCAGCAACTTAGGCCCTAAGCAATTTAGTGAGACCATGTCTCAAAATTAAAAAAGAAAAAGGGATGGAGGTATGGCTCTTTGGTAAATGATCCTTAGGGTAAATTAACATTATCCCCCCCAAAAAAAAAATCAACTGGGTGAATTTTAACACCTATACAATCCTGCAATCCCAGTTACTTTGGAAGCTGGGGAGAAAATGGAAAGTTCAGGGCAGCCTAGGCATCATAGAGAGATCTTATCTCAAAATAAAAAATAAGTGTAGGGACGTAGCTTAGTGGTAGAGTACCCCTGGGTTTGATCTCTAATATAAATAAAAATCACATGAGACATGTTATATGCCACATGAAATTAAAATAGCTCAAATGTAAGTCAAGCATAGAAAGAATTATGAACACCATATCACAGAAAAAATTTCTCAAATACTTGATCTCTTAGATGATCTTGTACCTCTTTGAACTTCAATGACAGTGTATTTACATTTATTGCAAAAGAGATCAGTGCTATGAGAATACTAATATTCACTGAGTTAATTTGATATTTATCTTTAATTAATATTATCAAGATCAAGGATGCTTTCTAAATTCAGGTCAGTACATTCAAGAAAAATTTGGGATTGATGGTAAACTAACATGTTTATTTTACAACAATACAACTGCTTAAATCTTTGTTCAACAAGATACCATTATCAGGGCTGGAGTTATAGCTCAGTGGAGAGCACTTGCCCCTCACATGAGTAGCACTGGGTTCAACCCTCAGCACCACATAAAAATAAATAAAGATATTGTGTCCATCTTTTAAAAAATCATAAACAAAGATACCATTGTCTTCTGAAGCTGTACATTTCTACTCATACTGCATGTTGAATATCACTGAAAATCAGACATTTATTTTTCTTTTAATGAATTAGCTGTAATGTTGATTTATGTTGCTGATCACTTTGTATATAATCACACCTAAATCCTAGGAATGTTTATCTTCCAGCAAGTTATATTCCTAAACACTGAAATAAAGAATTGTTCTTATGTTTGATAGAAAACTATTCAGAATAAATTTATGCTGATTCATCAGAGAACTGTATGTTTTAAAGGAAATGTGAATAAATCTTTCTCCTTTAATGGACACCTAATAAATATCTGATTCAGCTTTGATATTAAATGTTATATACTGATCAAATCCATTAATGAATTCATATTTGTAAAAAG
The DNA here is from genome assembly GCF_047511675.1 of Marmota flaviventris. Lineage (NCBI taxonomy): Eukaryota > Metazoa > Chordata > Mammalia > Rodentia > Sciuridae > Marmota > Marmota flaviventris. The sequence goes on along the minus strand of NC_092503.1, from coordinate 133,131,823 downwards.
TGTTAGCTTTCATTAAATATACCAGGTATTCAAAACCATTAATATCAAGTTGACTTTGTAAGATGGTGGTATAAACTGGGGTAAAAAGTCCTATTGTCCCCCAAACCCTCCACCAACTCCTGTCAGTGAAGATAGCAAATAGACTGTCACCAATTTACCCTGCTCACAGGCTTGGTGAATAATCACTAGCTCAGTGATGACTGGCTCACAGCAGTATATTTTTGGTCTGTCTATTTTTCTTAATAATAATCTAGACCTAATGTTAGTATTAAATACCCTTGTCATACAATAATGATGATTTTTGTCCCCTGCTATACTGAGGATTCCAGGGCCTCTCACATGATAGGCAAGTACTCTGCCACCATCCTATATTCCCAACCTCCTTTAAATCTTATTGTGAGATAGGGTTTTCCTATATTGCAGTTTGGACTCAAATTTGTAATACTCCTGCCTCAACTTCCTGAGTCACTGAAATTACAGGTATATTCTACCATGTCTGGCATGATGAGCCAAATTTATTATGAAAGTTCAGTAAAAGCTTGGCAAGTTTTTGACCTTTCTATACTTTACTAAGCATGGAGAAGTGAATATGATCTATAGTCATCATAAAATGATTAGCAACATAGCCACAATGCAGATGTAGGGGGCACCTGTGAAGTCACATCAGTTAAGCTTGGTTTTTAACACTGCTATGCTATTGTTCAATTGGCCTTAATATCATAGCTGCCTTTAGGTTAGACACAAAGATCTGAAAGTCAGTCAAACATTTCAAAATCTTGAATATATACCAAGTGTAAAATGGAAAACAATTATTTTGAGCAGGTCAGTTAAGATCATAAGCCACACTACTATCCAAATGTAAACTCTAGTTAGGTGAGTGTTTCCTTCCAATAATGTCAGATAGTGAATTACTTCACTATACATGTCTACCTTTCAATCCTGCCTCACCTTTTTGTCAAATTTCCTGCTGCTTTCCAATAATGATGAAAAAGTTATGATTAGTTTCATAATTTGTAAATTTGAGCCTGTTTTCAGAGTTACTAAAAGTCATATTCCTTTTTTCCTTCAGTGTTATCTGCAATAGAGTAGATTATTTTAAGAAGTCAGTATATATCTCCCTATGATAATATGGCAGAACACAAACTCAGTTGCATTTAATCTGTGAGACAGCATTCAAATTGAGAGCATGTAATTTTAAAAGCAAGCTCATACAGTGTTGTTGCTTTTTATGTTATCAGGTATTACCAAGATCATAGATTTTTGAATGATAACTCAATGATTAGGCTTTCATGGTGACATGATAAAGTGTGATGTTGGTTGTCATTACAGGAGTTCATTTACTGAGCAGGGAGGAAGAAGAGAGTTGAGGCTTCACCAATCAGCATGAACTAAAGTTTGCTGAACATTAAAACCCAATAAAGATTGCTAGGATGTGACATTCAGAGTGGAGGCTGATAATCTCTTCTCCATATTGAAATCATCATTTTCAACCTGCCTGCCTCTCACTGGCCTCCTGTACATATTGGATAAAGGAGGTAAAGTGAATTCAGAAGGTGTGAAGTACCTGGATGAATTGACAAGACAGTGACAGTGACCATGGGAATGAACTCATGCAGCCAAATGTTCCCATATGAATAGGAACATGGCCCACACAGAAGAGAATGAAAGGCCTCCCACTGGACCTGCTTCAAAAGGATCCCATGGTGTCCTAGCAACACACCATGTTGTCAATACTGCCTGGGAGCCACTGCCGATTTCACCTGGGGCAGACAAAGAGTGGTTGAGGGAGATTGAGAAGAGGTGTGAGAGGAAGGCAAAAGGTGGATGGGCTCAATAAGCCTTCACATCCCCCTCTCCTCCCTCCATGAGGACTCCTGCACTTCCCTCTCAGAGGCCCAATCTTAACTTACAGAGGTGGGATAGCTGGGGTCACAAGTAGCTCAATGGACAATTCTGGTGGGAGCAGCAGTAGCAGTTGGGAACCCCACAGGAACACAGACTCCTGGATGTTACTCACAGACAGAGCTCAGATCTTCTGCCCTGTGTGTCCACAGCAGCCAGTGAGGGGGAAGGATCCAGACCCAATATTGTCTGATTATGAACTCAACTCAGGTCATCAGCATCCTGGGAGCATCAGATGGCTGTCAGGGCCGTGGGATGCTGGAGGTCAAACTGAGCTGGAAAGAAATGTGAAAAGACCAATGATACCTGCCAGAGCCAAGAGGCCTTACTGGAGATCATTTTCCCCCAGTGACCCAGTGTTGATGAGAAAGGAGAAACCCAGAGAAGAAAAGGGATTTTCTCCAGACACATGGTGAACTTTAGATTAGGCCTGGAATCATCCTTCTGTTCCTTGCTCAGACCCAGCTTATATCCTGGAAGACTCCCTGGGTGATACCTGCTGGCCAGAAACACTGTAGGTGGTGAAAATCCAGACAGGACTTTTCAGGGGATTTTGGTTTACTAACAGCACCAGAATGGCCTCCAAGGCCACATGGGTGTGCCCTGTTTCTCTTGCTGAGCACATCTCCAGCTGCTTTCCTCCCTACTGCCTTGCTACTTTACCAGCCACCTTACCACACCTGTGCAATCAGTAATGTGCACATCACAGACTTTGGGCCAAATGGGCTTTCCCCTGGTATTTTCAGGCCTTCCATCTCAGATTTTTTACTTAAAGTCACCCAAAAGTAACACTAAATGATGCAAGAGAAATTATATAAAATTTCTAATTCAGTGTCCTTTTAAAAAAAATCATTGTTGGAGTACATTCATACCTGGTCAGTTAGGGGTTGTCAATGTCTCTTTTTCAATGACAGTGACAGAGTTGAGCAGTTGCCACAAAGGTCATATGACCCTAAAAAGCTGCAATATTTACTATCTGGCTTTTGAAAATAAAGAGTTGACCACCTGTTCTCTGGGAAGCCTCTGCTTGTTCCCATATCAGGAGCATTGGAATAGTTGCCCTCTGACTGGGACACTCTGCCTCTGATGGACACATGACCTTTACTTCCCATTGTCACCTCTTCATAGGCTCTGTCTCTGTCTACCTCCCTGCACTTCTATGTATGCTCTTAGATTATTTACCCCCTTTTCTCACATGGACTCACAAACCTGCCTTTGACTTCCAAGATTTGTAATAGTCTCACTAATATCTCAGTTCCTTGAGAGCAGTAACATCATCATTCCTCAGGAAATTATCCAGAAACTAACATTGAACTTAAAAAGTACAAGTGCTCAGTGAATAATTATTGACCGAATAATTGATGTCACATGACACAAAGTGCAGGCCTAGGAGCCAGGAGCCAAAGGCAAATTCAACCTTCACAAAAGAAACCTAACTACACTGTGGTAGTGAAACATATGTATGATGGGAAGAAGTGCTGCCATGAATTCCTCTGTGAACAGGAGACAGTGGGGTGTGGGACATCAACACGAATGGGCACAGCACATAGGATACAGCATCTCAACCATGAACCTGATCATAGGCATCTCCAGCAGGAAACACAATGAGATGTTCCAAAGGCACCTGGGAGGTAGAAGGTCACATGACTGCAATCTTGGCAATCAGAAGAGACCATCCTCCCAGGACACAAGGATTGATTATGGTCTGTGACCAGTCAGGCTGCATAGGTCAAGACTCAAGGTGGAACCATCAGGGAAGGTTGCAGAGGGAGGTAGTGTTCATCCTGTCATAATGAAGGCATATTCCTAAAAAAAAAAAAAAATGACACCCAATCAGAAGTCAGCAAGCAGGTCAAGAGAGATCACTCCTGCTGACCTTACCAGCAACCAGATGAGCTTTGCCTCAAGCCATCCGCCACTGGACTTCTTACTTTCTTAGATCATTCTCTCTGCATTCTTTGCCTGCTCTGCCATAACAATTTGAACTAATTTCTGTGTCACTGTTCATCCAAAGATTCCTGAGAGTTTCCACCAGCTGTGTAAATGGAGAACTCTGGAACATTAATTATCACCAATAAACCTGAATGGTGGATTCAGCAATTGTCAATAACAAAAACAATCAACATGAACTAGACCTTTCTTTAGTAAAGCAAACCACAAGTGTCAACTATATTATCCACAGTAGTAATGACTGTACTGGCATCAATTTGGGGGCAGTGTTTATATAATCCCATTAGTTCTGAAGGATAGTAAATATACAATTGATTAGGTAAAAAAGAAAACATTTTAGGAAGTTATAAAAGAATCTTCAATTTCAAAACATGAACAGAGAATGCAGAAGAGATACGGCATACACTCTCTCTATGGAAGGAGGGGGTAAATAGAAGCAGCAAGGTATTGGGAAACAGGGAAAGAACAACAGAATTTGGCCCTTAGTAAAAGAAGAGAAAAGAGAAACAAGAGGAAAAATACCAAAGGACACTAGTACAAAATGAAATCAAAATATATAATCCAAAACCCAAACACCTACTAGAGAATGCCAGGAAACAATAGGTACATTTAAAAATGGTAAAAATTAGAGAAGAAATAAGTATATGTATATATGTCCCTGAACCAATCAGGATAGCCAGAATTCACATGAGAATGCACCCACATTTCTACCACTATTTTTTTGTGAGAAAAAAAAATAATGAAAATTAAAAAGAAATGAAAATTTAGAAAACCCAACATCTTAGTGTAGAATGAAGAAACTGTCTTCACTGAGGTGGTCCAAAGAGTTGTACGGATTCAGTGGTCACTTTCTATGCCCTAGTATCTTTCTTTTCATTTCTTCTTGATTTAAGTACTGACAGAGAAGGGGTGGGAGGTGTTAACACCATTGTGTCTTTGTGTTGCTCTGTGAGTTGCCAGTTAAAATGGCTTGAGATTGAGGTGTTTGATGTAAGACTCAGCTTTCCTTCTACCAATATAAGGTGGGTGGATTTATGAAGTACTGTCAGGGGTATTTTCTCCATTCACCCCAGTTTTGTACTCTGGTACACAGTGGGGCATTCAGTTTGGGTATACTCAGGGTACCACTTCTGCAGCTCTCAGTGAGAGGAGTTCTAGCAGGTGGAGCTCAGGTATAATCAGACTTAATGGGCTTTGTTAGGTGGTGCCACCTTGGGAGGGATTAGATTGACTAGGACCTAGGGTAGACAGTAGCCAATCTCTGATGTGGGTCTGGTCCTCAGGAGACTCCCTAGAAAACTGATTGTGAGGATAGGGGCCAATCCTCTACTGACTGATGCCTATGAGCACAGAATTCATGGGTTTACCACCTGAGGTGTTCACTCTGCCAACTCAGACTCCCAGCCCATTTTAGCTGGTCACATGAGCCACCAGACAAAAAGATTAAATGAGTTGAGCTCCCCTTTGCCCTTCTTACTCAAATCACACAGGGTGAAGTCCACTCTGTGCCTATTTCACTCAATTAGCCACTCCTTGATCACTCTACAGGTGTTGGCACTCATATTGCATCTGTGGTCTTATTTTTTCCCCACAAATCCCAGTCACCAGGGCAGTGATCTCAAACAGAGATGGCCCCTGCTTCAGTTCCCAGACGCCAGCTGAGATACAGAGCATACTTCTCAACCCAAGCACACACTGAAGTCTCTGCATCAGCTAAGATCAGGCAGCATTTTTACCATGTCAGGCTTTTCTGACCCCAAACTCTGTTACCACTCCCTCTGTTTGTGGTGAATTAGTACCAGATGCACTCATAGGGCAGCCAGGCCATCACTGATGCAGTCCCTCATTTTTGTTTATTGTACCAAAGTTTCTGAGTCCTTAAGCCACTCTGAGTTTCTAATATGAATTTTTATTGACATCTCTCCTTCACAGACCATGCTGAGAAGCTGTACACCACTACTTTGATCCTAAGGCACATCACAGCCTGGAATATAGATTTCTTCCATTCCACCATCTTCCATCTCTTAGTCTGTACTCCATATATGTCATTTATCTAAGATGACCATTGACATGAATCCCCAGCCACCAAACTGTGCACTCAGACCCATGGTCCCTGCAGAGAAGTTGCAGCCTAGCAGGGGAATGCAGAAACCATGATAGAATGGCAGCCCCAGGTGGGTTGGACACAGTTGGTGAGTACAGGCATGAGGCCCAGTGAGCCATCCCTGCAGGAGTGCCAAGGCACACTGATCTGTCATCCCAGAAAAAAAACAACTCCAACTGGCCCAGTGCAGAACCCTGCTTTAGGCAGGGCTGCATCTACAGAACCTAAGCACCCCCTGCCCCACCCACTGAGCCTATGGGATTCACTACCTCAACCTCTTGCCAAGAGAAGAGGCCAAGAGAAAATGGAAGTAAGGAAAATGTAAATGGGATTTAGGGCTAAGCAATAGCATTAGTACGTTTTCTAACTCTAATTACCAAAAGTTTGGATCGGCAGGGTTGGTAGTTTGTTCAAATCCTAAATGGCATAAGTATGGAACAATATCATTGACCTAAGTGCTGTATACTCTCCAACACTAGCATAGGAGGACGGAAAACCTCTCACTGGTTCCCCTCTCACAAATGGAGAGTATTCTTCCTGTTTCCATTCTTCAATAAATCCTATTCTTAACCTCACTCATCCTTTTCTATGGATTTCATTGTTCAATTCAGAATAGAAGAATGCAGAAAGCAGTACAAATGGACAGTGTGCTGCTGGGGTCTGCTGCAACAGAGGAGGGCATGGCCTACCTTTAAGAAGTACAATACTTTGCAGCTTAGATGCCTGCAGCTTATGCAGACCCCACTTGCCAGCAGAAGTGTAAACATTCCAGTTTCACTGTCACAGTGATAGAAAGCTGATTAAGACAGAAAATAAGAATGTAACTGGAAGACAGAAGAACACCCACATCTCACTCCATCAAACCTCCCTCCCATCCTCAGCCCCCTCCTACCAGAGTTCAAGTTCTATGAGAGTGAGTCCATCAGATAAATTCCATTGAGTAGTTCATCATTTGGGGACCATCTGAAGATCACAGGACAGCCATGTATGAAATGTACTGAAAAATGGCTGGTGGCATTGCATCTTCAGCACTGAGGCTCTCAGGCAGAAGGAAGCAACAAACCAAGGACCTGGAGGAAGAAGAACAAGGATCAGAATCTGCAGGAGTCAGGGGGAGGGAATGTATGGTCTACAGTTTCTTTACATGTATTGTGAAGTGACACTTCATTTAATTGGTACCATAAATGGTCACCAAAAAGCAGAGTGCAAGTGTCCACAGAAATACAGGTTCAGTGGTCTCCATAGTTAGTTTCACACCCAAAATAATACTGTGGCAGAAAAAAGATCTACTGTTTAGAGCAACCACATCAAAATGCAGAGAAGAAAGTCTCCACAGGTGTTCCACAGTCATCATGGATCTGTGAGATGGCATCTGATTTGGACCTTGCATCTTATTGGGCATGAAATAGTGCTTCTTGCTCATGCACTTAGCAAGGATTCAGATCAAGTATTCAAGTCCAGGTGGTGATAATGCAATGAGACCTGCCCAATTCTTTCTTATTCCTTGATCAATATTTATATATGGAACCACTACTCTGGCTTATTAGGGAACCATAAAACAGACACAGAATGTATGCAGTATTCCTCCTCTGGTGGGTCACAAAAAAAAAATTCAGAAGTACTGAAAAGGCTGATGTCCTAAGTGCTCACTGCAGCATTATTACAATGACTCCCAACTGAAAGCTACTTAATTTAGAACTTAAAGCCACCACCAGCCACTCATGGGCACTGAGCACTTGACATGTAGGTAGTGTAACATAGAAGGGCAATTTTTAATATGTTTTAATTTAAACCTACACAGATGCATTGGCTACCACATAGAAGTACATCTATCAAGGACAAGTGCCATGTCCCTTGCTTTGCCAAGGTCCTCAAACTTACTGCATACCTGGGCTCCTGAACCTGTCTCAAGGCCCACAGAAGACTGCCTCTGCATGGAAGTGCTATGGATCATTTTTGTAAAATAGAAGTTATGCAAGCAACACCTTCTGCTGGCACACTGCAATCTACATAAAGAGAGGACCAGGTTCTTTTCTTCTTGGTTACCTCAGCTTCCAGAAGAGGGCCTAATTCATGGTCGATTCTAATTGCAGTTTTGTGAACAGAAGAGAAAAAAGGCTACAAGAAGCTCATTAACCAGAGGAATTCAACTTGAACCCTCCAATACTGTGGAACTCCATCATTAGGCCTAATCTTTGTTTTCTGACACTCATCAAAGACATTTCTACCTTATCAAAATCCAAGCTAGCAGCACAGCCTTTCTGCTACAGATATTTCAAGGGTGCCTGATCCAATTGCCATGTGGTGCCCATGGGACTTTCCAGGTCATAGGCTCACTTACCCTCCAACACCAGGCATCAGAACCATAGTTTCACTGTACCACAAACTTAAAAATGAACCAAATGAGCACCCCCACCGTCACCAATATTGAAGTCCTTTAAAGCCAGCTTGGAACCTGAATCATCCAGCAGAATTTTACTATTTACTGTGAACATCATGGTGTGTTCATTCATGTCAATCATGCAACCCACAATGTCACCTGCTTGCCAGGAGTGCTCAGAGTGCTCATGGTCCTGGTGCCATTGCTGGGCCTACAGGGACCGAAGAGTCCTTGTCACTGAAAGCCAGGAAACAGAGTGCACCCACCACTACCTGGAGTGACTCCAGGTGCCCCCTTCTGTGAACACAGCAGCAGATGAGCTGCAGCCTCATCAGCAGCCCTCAGCAAGGTCCTGACCCAGGTAGAGATGTCCAGGAATCCAGAGTTTCTGATGTTCACATGGTATGTTATTAAATATTAACAAAAACCCAGTTTGCTAGTTCATGCTTTTTGGGACTGTATTATTTTAAAAGTCTAACTCCACTTATTTTCTCTTATATCTATCTATCTATCTGTCTGTCTGTCTGTCTATCTATCTATCTATCTATCTCTCATCCACCATCTATCTATCTATCTCCATTTACTTTTGGTGGATTTTGTCTCTGGACAATGACTACTTTCCTGAAAATGAGTAGTTTTTCTATAATTCCACATATACAAATAATTATGACATCTGGACATCTAGAAGCTGTGAACTTACAATGGAAAATAACATTCTAAATTTCATCCATTTCAAAATAAAATTTCATTTTTTAGAAGCAATGGCAATGATAGTTAACAAAATAAAAATCCAGAAATAAAGAAAAAAAATTGAATTGAACTTCGAAATATTCTTTTTCCCCAAACCTAATAAATTCTTAAGATATCTGCTAAAATAAGAAGGTAAAAATTGAATACAGATATCAACCTTTTATATATAAAAGTAATATCTCATAAATGCATTGTAAACAGTTTTGAATTTTGGATCTGCAAACATATTTCATTGATTTATTTACACTAATTATTTTGTCAGATATTTTAAAATTTTGCTCAGCATCACCTTCACTGTGGATTGACACAAAATAGGATACAGTCACTAATGTAAAACAGTGATATAATTCTCAATATAATATATTGTACTTTTAAACTAAGTATCAAAAAGCATGGAAATTTAGAAGCAATGTACCTAGTTCTGGTGACCTATTTATATCACCCCACTCTGTCCCCAAAGTAAGAGTACTTTTTTGGCCAGGCATGAAGGGGTACTTTGACACCCCAGGGGCAGTTCCTGCTGTTACTGACAGCTGATCTTCAGCAGAAATGATAAAAAGGCTGATTTTTTATACTTTACTTTGAAATTTAAATAATTTTGCTTTTTGCCAAAAAGGAGGGTGGGGGTAAAATTTTCCATCTGAAAAACACAAGATTCAGGAAATTAGGTTTCAGAACAAAGTGGGCCACGTGTCCTGATTTACAGCTTTGAAACACTGTTCCACAAGGGACATCACAGAGCTGAAATATCCAAGTGTGAACTTCTTTATGATTATTTACTATAATTTCCTTTTTCAAATTAAAAATAGTTTCCCTCCAAGTGAAAAGAAATACAATTTCACAAAGAACATGTTAAAAAGAACTTTAAAAATCCATAATTTTGTTAATCCCAAGTGACTATAATTATCCTATTGTGCTTGTGCTATAAGTATTGACATATTTTAAAGTGTAAAATATTTTATGTGCATGAAATGATCTTTAAACATGATTTTTAATAAAATAGACATGTGATCAGTTTCCACTGAGCTTAAGGAATAAAATTATTAATAATGTTGAAAATAAGAAATGTGATTATAAATAACCCCACATGCAGCATTCTTGAGGCCACTATTTTTTTTTAACAAAGTAACACATGCATAAAGTTGAATGAATAACTTGGCAAAATTATAAAGTTGGTATGATCCACAATGGCAATGGGATATTTTAATATATTTCAGTAAATAAAAAAGACAACATTTGTTATCAAACAAATTACTTGAACATATTCAATAAAATATTACTAAGAAACATGTACAGGAATCCTGCTTGAGGAGAGGTTTTCCAATATTTTTAATCAAAGAATAAAATAGAACTAAAAGTAAGCAGAATGACCATATTAAGCTGTGAAGAATAGGAAAACACACAGAGTCTTCCATCCAGTCTCCTCAGATAGAAGCAGTTGCAGTCAATGTATGTGCTAGGCAGTGCTCTACCACTGAGCTACAACCTCAGTCCCTCAAGTAGTTGCTTTGTTGGCATCACTGTAGTTGCCATACAATCAGAAACAGAGTAACTGGCACTGAAAACACAGATATTCACTGTACAAATTAGACCTTATATCAATTTAACCTATAGGGGGAAGTCACAGACTATTTTCCAGAATGACTGGCTAAATTGGCTGGCTGACATACACATTAGGGTTTGTGGAAAAATTCCAACTGAGGGATATTTCATGTGGAACTGTTACAAAAATGTATAGAAAACATCACCTGTGAGAACAGGGAAACCAACCATTTTTTTGTTTGTTTGTTTGTGTTTTTTTTTAAGTTGAAGATGAACAAAATACCTTTATTTATTTGTTTTCATGTGGTGATGAGGATTAAACTCAGGACCTCATATGTACAAGGCCAGTGCTCTACCACTGGGTGACAATCCCAGCCCAAAACCAACTGGTTTTGAGGATGGTTTTGATTGGCAAGACAACCAAGCAGAATAATGTGCTGGTAGAAAGTGTTCACATTTAAATTTATTATTTAGCTGACACATATAAAAAATTGTTTATGGGGTACCTCATGACATTTCCATACATGTCTACAATGCAATAAATTTGAAGTTGAGTACTCCTAGTGATGAACCTGATCTAATTCCATTTTAAGATTGGCAGTCATCTCATCACAAAATCATGAAAAGTTAATTTCTGTTTTACTATAAATTACTGCAATTTCTAAACTTGTTTGGAATTCTGCTAGTGCCTTGAACTCACCCATGCCTGGTCTTCCCTGAGCAGATAACAAGCCTTTCTAAAACCTTAGTGGCAACTCATAAATTCTGGCTCCCCCTGACCAGATAACAACTCTCTCTGAAACATCAGCAGTGCCTCATAAATTCTGATGTAGGGACCTAAATTTATTTCTTGCCTTTAAATATGAAGCCATGTAAATCATTAATTTGCTACCTGCCTTTGTATTATGCTTGTAAAAATCCTGTTATCTATAAGTTCTCAAGATATTCCCCTTTGCAACTTTTTGTGCTATAAAACCTTGTTCCTGGACAGCTGTGGTGGTGATCTCTAGCCTGGGTTGGGAGAGACATTGATCAGCTCTTTTTTGTGTGTGAACACAATGCAAGCTTGCTTTAAATTGATTTAAAATTGGAGTTGGTGGTCTTCTCTTTGTGTTGGGGTTCAAACTAGATGCAATTTTCTTAGGCAAACTAGGTTCTGAGAAACAGATCTAAGCCACATGTCATGTTCCTAAAATTTAAACAGCATTATACTGTGCCAACCATAGCATTTTGTTTTTCTCAAGGCAATGTATTTGAGATTAGTTCTGCAGCTTCAGTTAGCTATAATGAATTTGTTTTAACTACTCTATAGTATTCCAATATATACTTCTGAAAATTAGTTTTAGATTCAGAAAACATTTGAGTTGTTTCCAATTTCCTGCCCCTACAATCTATGCTACAATGAATTGTCTTTTCAGGTTACTTTGTATGCAAAAGCCTCTGTAAGGCTCATGTCTGGATAAGAAATAACTGCATCCTCTCCAGCTTTATGAGATCAGTCTACATTGGTTCTCAAAGTAGTTGTACTAATTAATTGTCCCACCAATTTACTAAGTTTTTTTTGCCAACCTGGAGGGGGCAAAATAGCTTTTCATTGTGATTTTATCATACATTCTCTTGATATTAGTAAGGCTAAGTGTCTTTCATGTTTATTAAATGTGAATTATCTGTATCCTCTACTAATTATTCTATCAGAACATCTAATTAATTTTAGGAGTCTTGGTGTTGTTCTGCAAGTCTTTTCACTTAGTTTTTTCATCTTCTTTGATGTACATAAGTTTTTCAATATAGTCAAATTTATTAGATTTTCTGTTTCCTCAAGAGTATCTATGGAGCAATTAATTACAAGCATGGGGTTTTACACAGAAGAAAGCCAGGGTGGAAAATAGTCAAATAAGGGTCACCACATCACAAGAATGATTGAAAAGATAAAGCAAGGCAAAGGAAATGACCACACATTACACAGGATATGGAGAAAAGGATATTTTGTTGAACTAATTTTTTAAATGAAGTGAAGATGAGTGTTTCTTCTGCTTTCAAAAATTCTTCCTCACTCCCAGGTCATGAAGATAGCCTATGATGTTGTCTTCAAAAATCTGTCTTATGCAATTGAATCTCCTCCCTAAAATGTCTGTGTATGGTTCAAGGGAGAAATCTAGTACTTTTCCCATTTTGAAATCAATGATCTGAGCTCCACTGACTCAGTAGTCCATTATTATCCTACTTACCTGCAAGAGCACCTTCAGTATATAACAAATTTCCACATGTGCACGTATGTATTTTGTGACTGCCTTTGTATGGTGTCTCAACTTTATATCACCAGGTGGATGTTTTTTCCACCCTCAACACTATAGTTTATGTTTGCTTACTTTGACATTTATAACTAATGTTCCATGTTATTAGCAACTAGGGAAATACAAATGAAAATCATTCATTTTCCTACTGAAGAATATTGCACCCACCCACAATAATCTGCCTTTATTTATTTATTTATTTATTTTTGCTAATGCAAATAATATCAATAAGGAAATACTTGCATGTCTGTTTCCACATCCTTTCTCCAGGGCATCTCTCCAAGGGTGGAGCTACCTTCCTAGAAGGTGTGTGAATGCACAACTTGGTATGATGATGAGAAAGTTCTTTAAAATATTTTTGAAACTCCAACATTTCTGGTTATGCTGACCTGAATCCACGTTGATGCCAGTTACTATCAATTCCCTAACTGTGGCAAATGCAGTAAAAAATTTAATGGTAACTCATAGTGAATTAAGAAATAATATACACTGAAGATGAGAAGGGTTTTAATTTAAAACCACAGAGAGAGGACTGGGCTCCTCTAGAATACATACTGCAAACACTGTCAGAACTGAGTTAGTTCTTACATGAATATATATTAACCCATTTGATTCAACAGAACAGAAAGTCAGAGTTTTTATGACAAAAGATAATTATTTCAACTATTTATTTTGAAAGTGAAAGCCAGCTTTTACCAAGTAGGTTACATGGAGGAAAAATCCACTAATGGAATAAGGTAAATGGAACCCCAAGGTTTGAGTGAAATACAAACACACATAACACACACAGAACAGTATAAAAATTAATTATGTTATGCTTGCAAAATAACATGAAATTAATAATTTCATTTTCTTTTTCAGGTGAAAGAGAAACAGAAATACTTTTTTTGTTGTGTTTGGGTTTTTATATTTGTAAATCTTTTTAGCAATAATAATGCCTATTTCATATACATTCAAAAAAACTTAAAGAATATAAATGGTTCTAATGACAGGATAAGGAGTTCTTTTGTAAGTTAGGTGGATTCTAATTATTTTGTTCTCAAAAAATTCAACAAAGACTTGATTGAGTTGTCATCAGAAAGATCATTAAACAGGTGTTTTTGTGATAAACACTATCGATTTTTAGTTCACTGAATAGAATGAGCTTTTTAAGAACAAAAATTGTGTGTGTGAACAAACACTGCAACTGGACAAGCAATTTGACTCAAAGGTAAAAACTGCTGGACAAAAGAACACCACCCAGAGGCATGATCTAGAGTGGGCAAAATGGACTGGAAATACAGTTCACAGAAAATGGACAATGTAAAATTCCTGGTTATCAATATTTTCATATGGTTTTTAATTAGACTCTGATAGCAGATAGCTCATCTGTTACCATTAGATACACTAGAAACTGAGCAGAAAGTATTACTTTAAAACATAAATGTATGAAACATACCATAAAATTACATCTTTGAGACTGTCCACACATTTGGAAACATGTCTAGAACATAAGAATGTGCAAGGTCCTAGCATAGCTTCCATCAGCTCTCTCTGGAAGCACTGAGCTTGGTGTGTGCAGCGTGCTGGTAAGGTTGCATTTTCAGCAGGTACCACATTTCCTCTTGGGTTTCATGTTTATCTGGGTGAGCTTGAGGCCTGGGGATACAACAGAGATAGTCGGGGTATACTTTGTTTTCATCTCCATGATATTATTCACTACATTCCCACACCTATTACTGATAATGAGTAGTTTTCACCAATAGTACAGAATAAAAGACATAGAGACAAAGCCACACATCTGCAGAAATCTATCTGATCCTTGACAAAGGCAACAAAACATACATGGGAGAAAAGACAGAATTTTTAAACAAGTGGTTATCCATATGTAGAGAATAAAACAAGATCCTTATCTCTCACCCTGCACAAAAATCAACTTAGAATCAATCAAAGCCCTAAGAATTAGGCCAGAAATTATGCAACTCCTAAAAGAAAACATAGGGTAAATACTTCAATTTATAGGCCCAATGGCTTTCTCAATAGGACCTCTAAAGCTCAGAAAATAATAGAGCTAATAAAACTAAAAAGCTACTGCACACCAAGTGAAAAAATGAAGAAAGTGAAGAGAGAACCTACAAAAATGGGAGAAAATCTGCTAGCTACCCTAGCAGATTTCTGATAGAGGATTAATATCTAGAATATATAAAGAACTCAAAAAACTTAACACCAAAATATCAAATAACCCAATTAATAAATGGGCAAATGAATCAAAGAGGCATTACTCTAAAGAAGAAACAGAAATAACCAAAAAAACATGTGAAAAAATGTTCAACATTATTAGCAACTAGGAAAATGCAAATCAACTACACTGGGGATGGAGAATGGGAGGGATGATGGGATATAAAAGAGGGGTCATGATCTGAAATTGAATTCCATGCATGTGTAAGTTCGTCAGGATGAATCCAACTACTATGTACAACCATGAAGTTCTAATAAAAAAAAGGAAAAAGGAAAACCAAAAAATTTCACCAAGATTTCATTGCACACCAGTCAGAATGGTAGTTATCAAGACAACAAATTATAATAAATGGTAGAGAGGATATAGAGATAATTAAACACATTTACACTGTTGGTGCAATTGCAAATTAGTACAAGTAAAGAAATCTGTATGAAGGTACTCCTCAAAAGACTAGGCATGAAACCACCATATTACCCTGCTATACAACTCTTCATTATGGATGGCAGAATTAAAATCATCTTACTACAGTGATACAAGCATACCCATATTTATAGCAAGACAGTACACAACAACTGAGCTATGGAACCAGCCTAGGTGTCCATCAATGGATGAATGGATACATAAAATGTGTTATTTATACAGGATTATTATTTCTTTTTTTGGTACCAGGAATTGAACTCAGAGGCACTTAATGCTGAGCAAAATCCCCAGCCCTTTATTTTAATATTCTACTAGAGGCAGGGTCTTGCAGAGTTGCTTAGAGCCTGGCTAAGTTGCTGAGACTGGGTTTGAAAGTTTGATTCTCCTGCCTCAGCCTCCAAAGTTGCTGGGACTACAGGCAGGCACCACCTTGCTCAGCTATATACACAATTTTAATGTACATTTTTCTTTATGCAGCCATAAAGAAAAAAGAAATAATGTCATTTTCATTAAAATGGATGGAACTAGAGACCATCATTTTAAGTGAACTAAGTCAAACTCAAAAGGTCAAGTCATTTTTTTCTCTGATACACAGAAGCTAGAGAGGAAAAAAGAAAATAAAGGTAAGAGTG
This sequence comes from Marmota flaviventris, assembly GCF_047511675.1. NCBI lineage: Eukaryota > Metazoa > Chordata > Mammalia > Rodentia > Sciuridae > Marmota > Marmota flaviventris. The sequence continues at coordinate 133,115,631 of NC_092503.1, read as the reverse complement.
GATCTCATGAAAATCAAAGTAAGATCTATAAAGGAAAGACACCAAGGTATAGGAAGTGTGGAGGTATGAGGGAAGTGCTGGGGAGTGATATTGGCCAGATGATATTGTTATATTGTGCACATGTGCAAATAAGTAACAACAAATCCCATAATTATTTACAAATATAATGTACCAATAAAAAATTTGGGAAAAAAATAATGTGTGGCCTGCAAATAGTGGCTTAAACATTTAAGTAAGAAAAAATGAGAAAACAATGACATCATAAAATAGCTACCATTCATCATATACCTGCTCATTTAGTATCTAACACTTTCCCATGAAGCAGGTAACTTCAAGGACTGTTAGCAGTGAGCATACAGAAGTTTATAAGGCTAAGCATTGCCTCAGGTACACATCACAGCATTGCAGGCAGAACCACTCAGCATGTGTCTGCTTGGCTTTCTCATCTTCAAACAGGGATTAAAAAAAAAAAAACATACTTTATAATTATTCCTCAAACATGTTTTCTTTATAAAAGTAAACAAAATTATAAACAATTGATAAGAAATAGAAAGTCACATAAAGTCATAAATTTGGATATAAGTGCTCTCATACACACAAACACTAGAAATAAGACTCTTTTTAAAGAGAGAGAGAGAGAAAGAGAGAATTTTTTTAAATATTTATTTATTAGTTTTTGGTGGACACAACATCTTTATTTTATTTTTATGTGGTGCTAAGGATCGAACCCAGCGCCCTGCACATGCCAAGTGAGCATGCTACCGCTTGAGCCACATCCCCAGCCCAAGACTATTTTTATGAAATACTCTCAAACACACACTGAGCTTTACTCTTCCTCTCAGCAACCTGAGAGTCTATTGTCCACCACAGATGTGAAGAAGCACATGTGATTCAGCTCATATGAATTTTTGAATCTGCAGTGGATGGTCAAGTACAAGCAAGACACCCAGGTCTCCCTCAATCTGCAAAGGCTGCACCAACTGCACCCTGCAGGTGGATACAGCCTGTCACTTAAGGGCACAAAAAGGAATAACTGGAAAGTTAAATCTCCCACCAGGTCCTTCTGTTTATTACTTTTTCCTTCTCCAGAGGCACCGACTGCTGCTGGTTCTTCTACATTGTTGAACACCAATGTAAAGAAAAGAATACCAACTCCATTTTTAAATCAAACTAAAGCAAGCTTCTATTTGAGTACACAAAGAGAGCTGATCAGCAACTTTCTCTCCCAACATGGGCTAGAAATCAGCACCCCACTTTCAGGAAAGAGGTTTTGTGACACAAAAATTTGCAGAGGGGGGTGTCTTGGATAACTTACAGCTAACAGGATTTTGATTAGTATAATACAAAAGCAGATAGTTGGTTATTGATCTACATAGCTCAATATTTCAAGTTAGGAAATAAGTTCAGATCCCAACATCAGAATTTATGAGGCACCACTACATTTTCAGAGAGGGTTGTTACCTGGTCAGAAGAAGCCAGGCATGGGTGAGTCCAAGGCATGGGCAGGTATTCCAAGCAAATTTAAAACATCAAAATACAGCCAGGCCAAACACAAAATCTTGTATTTACAGAAAACAGAAATGCACTTTTTATACCTTTTGATGAGATGACTTCTGATCTTAGGAGGGAATTAGGCTGGGTTTATCAACATCTGCCTGGGGTCTGCACATACTAAAGAAAAATGTGTGTGTGTGTGTGTGTGTGTGTGTGTGTGTGTGCGCATGCACAGATGTGTGCCATTAGTGGTGTTTCTTCCTTTCCCACAAACAGGAGTATACAAGAGATATTTCTCTATAACTTCCTCTTTCAATTTGATAATACAACCTTAATATTACTATCCTTTCTAATAAAGCTGGTTTGTTTTTTAACCTCCCTGAAGTATTCCTTAAGGTGGAAATGTCAAAATGCCCCCCCCCATTCAGTAAGAGCTTTTTATTAAACAGCAAAGCTGAACTCTTAACACAATTTTAAATATTTGTAAATTAAGTCATAAAAAGGATGCAAAATGTTTGTAGTTTAATTATATATTTATACAAGTAAAGTCACATACCACATCTTACACTAATATATAAGATTATCCCATGATGAAAAGTAGCCCAAATCTAATAACCATAAGTTATGTTAGTAGATCTCTTTTCCTCTGATCTTAATATTATTTCCAGTACAGATTCCCATACCAAATGGAATCTGAAAAATAAATTTTTAAAAATGTTAAAGAATGACTAAACCTCTGCAAAAAATTCTGGGAGACTAAAGCACTAAAATAATAAGATTAAAATTGCCATAGTTTTGCATGTATGTTCTAAAATGTGTTCATGATTCTGTTACTAAAAAACTCTCTCAAGGAATTTTGCAAGATTTGATCAACTGGGTAAATGTCCTTGAGACTAAATAGTAATTGATCTCTTAAAATGTGGCTTATATAAAATTATTCAAACTTAATGTACTTTTTTTCTTTTTTTTAAATTTTTAATTTTTTTATTAGTTGTTTAAAACATTACAAAGCTCCTTACATATCACATTTCATACATTTGATTCAAGTGGTTTATGAACTCCCATTTTTACCCTGTATACAGATTGCAGAATCACATCGGTTACACATCCACGTTTATACATACTGCCATAGTAGTGTCTGTTGTATTTTGCTGCCTTTAATATTTATCTTTTGTCTGACAAAAGTCTGTTCTGCCAGAGAGAACATAAATCTAAAGTGAAAGTATTTGGAGTTGCTTACTTGAACTTACCAGTACTTACTCCAAATGCTTTTCCTGCCCCATTTCTATTTTTTTTCTAAGATTTTCTATCCTGAAAACACACATGATAAGAACTTCTATATTTTCAGGTAACAAGTGGGTTATTTTGTGTAAAAGGAATTTTAAACAAATCTTCCCGGTATGAGACCATTTTTGTAGTTTTAGTCCATCTTCAATTGCTTAAAGAGAAACCAGCAAAATCCTCTCTCATTATTAAATATCACACAGGACAAGCTCTAGCTAAAAGAGTATCTTATTTTGGTTGAGTTTCAACAATTAGAGTCAGGTAACTCTCATAAGTGATTAACTATTAAAATTACTTTTACAAATGTGAAAACTTTTTTTTTCCCTTAGGGGAAGGGAAATGGTAGGCACAAGATGGGGGACAGAGAATATAAAGCTGTGCATTCAGTACATGATTTTGGTCAATTTTTCACAACATGGTGGTTATTTTCTTATATATTTTACTAAGCCTATATAATAAAAGACAATGCTAAACCTCTATATGAAAGCAAATTTGATAAAATATTCATCTTCAAGTCTCATAAATATATGCAGTTCTAATTATAAAGTCTCTACAATATATTTGCACATTTTCATACACTAACATAATACACAAACTCATGGAAGTCTCCTACTATTTAGTTAATTTTGCCTAGATCTGCCATTATCTTCATAAATATTCAATGAAGCCACAAAGAAAAGTATGTAACTTTTGGAATCTATCCAAGTTTTAAAGGAAAAAAAAATCAGCAGAAATTCCTGAAACAGAAGGGAAACCAATCCCTTACTTTCTTTTGCTTTTTGTGTCAGTTGTTTAAAAAACACTAGAAGCAGACATGAGTTTTTCTATATATTGTCCAAGAACTTGGTGTTCTGGTTTAGCTTCAGATTTTATTCTTTAACTGCAACTACTCTTTCAGAGAGATCTTCAAGTGTGTGTTAGAGTCCCAACACTTGATTAATAAAATCGTGATTTTTCTTCCAGTTCCAGCTGGTTTTCAGCATCAACTGCATTCATGTTTTATTTTCATTATCTTCAAGGTTATCTTCAGTCTTCAGCTATTTTAAACAATGCTGCAATGAATGACCTCTTACAGTGAATACATGCAACACATCCCACAACCTGTGTACCTACCTACCTATCTAACTATCATGTATATGGATGTCTACTTATTCATCTGGACATATATCTTCCTGGATGGATCAGTATCAATGGAGGAACTGATAGAGGAATATATAAACAATTTTTTCTAGTATTTTTTTAGTTGTAGATGGACACAATATCTTTTTTACTTATTGTTTATGTGGTGCTGATGATTGAAACTAGTGCCTTTCACATGCAAGGCTGGTACTCTACCACTGAGCTAAAGCCCTAGCATCCAAATGTATTTTCTGAATAAAAAATGTATCATTTAAAAGAGGACTAAAAACAGAAAAGAAATAGGGGTTAAAAGGTGATTAGAAGCCATGAGTGAGGGAAGAGTGTCCAACCAACTCCTGGACACCAGGTTTGTTCTGGGGCATTGGAAAGCAAAACAGAGGGAAACTCAAAGAAGCCTGAGATGGAAAAGGAAAAAAAAATCAATGTTCAGAAAATATTTGCAATACCTGAGCAAGGAGTCATCTGGATAAATGTGTGGAGAACACCATGCTAGAACTCACATCATAAATGTGCTTTTGAGCCCCTGCTGTAGACACCAGGTGTTAATGATGCATCAATGCAGGTTCATCAGTGTAACAAAAGCACCTCTGTGGATGATGGGGTCTTGAATGGCATGGGGAAACCCCTACCCTTCTCCCCACTTCTTCTTGAAAACTAAAGCTGCTCTAAAAACTTAAAATCATGAAAATAATCCCAGTATCTGCCTCCATGAAAATTTGAGTTCCACAGAAAAGGCAAATATTAAATAACTTTGTCAAGAAAGATTATGTATTGAAATTAGAGCCTCAAAAATTCTGTAAGAGAGGTCAAGAAGTGGTGGGAAAATCCCTACCAAATAGGTGACATAAGTGGAAACAGTGTGAGCATAGAAGTGGCTGTTTGAACATTAAGCAGAGAACTTTCTAGTGAAGGGAAAGAGAACAGACAAGGCAGCAAAAAGTGAACTCATTGGAGGAGGCAAGGTGGCTGGAAGACAGGGAACAAGGGAGCATAAGGCACAGAGATAGAACAGCCGGTAGCTCCTGTGACAATATGGGGTTCAAGAGCAATGAGAAGCCACTGAAGGGCTTTAAGCAAACTGTGTGGGGGCACATATGTGCATGTGTAAATGTGTGATTCCATGTGCAGAATGTAGAGAGAGGGGGGAAGAACCAGTTAGGAGACTGTGTGTAGTCTGGGTGACAGTTGGTGAAAGCCTACATGGGGGTAGTGGGGAGAGGGGTACAGATTGGAGCTATACTTGGAGGGACCAACAATGGGCTGGACAGGGTTAAGACAAAAGGAGGTGGCCAGAATGACTCAGGGCTCCTGGCTGTGCAGCCAGATAAGTGGCCCAGGAGCTCAGTTGATAAATAGCCTTCAGGTGACCCTTCTTCATCCAAACAGAAAATCACTCTCTGGGGTGGGGGAGATCTAGTTTTGAATTAATTTTCAAGTCTGCTCTTCAGAGTGAGCACCAAACACAGAAAAATGAAATCTGAAGCCAGAGCCACCTGTAAATCAGCCACTAGGGGGCAGGCTTGTTCCAGTGCGTCCCATCTCCCCCAAGCAATTTTCCACTGCTGGGTTCTAGAGCCAGATTTTATTGTGCCAAGTAGAAGGAATGGTCAGCTCATGGGTGGACTCTGCCTCAGGTCTGGGTTGTCCAGTTTCCCTTAGCTGGTTTATTTTTCTTTCCCTTCTTCTCTTCCTCCTCCTTATTGTCTTTTTGCCACCCTTTCTCCTCCCCCTTCTTTATCTCCTTCTTTCTTCATACTGGGTATTGAACTCAGGGGTGCTTAAGCACTGAGCCACATCCCCATCTCTTTTTATTTTTTATTGAGGCAGGTTCTCACTAAGCTGTTTATGGCCATGGTAAGTTGCTGAGCCTGGCTTTGAACTCACTATACTTCTGCCACAGCCTCTCAAGCCACTGGGATTACAGACACTTGCCACCACATTTGGCTCCCAGCCATATTTTATTTTGAGACAGGATCTCACTAAGTTTTCCAGACTAGCCTCAAACTCATGATCCTCCTGCTCAGCCTCTTGAATAGCTGGATTATAGACAGGTACCACCATGTTCAGTTTAAATGTAAGCAATGCTAAAAGCCACATATAGTATTTGAGAGCATTTGGAAATAAGAGATGGAAAATCTAATTCTGAGATGAGGCTCGATTGTCATGTGTACCTTATACACATGACAGTGTGCCACTGTGGAGTGAAATCCAGGGAAAGAAATAGATCAGAAGAGTCCAGCCTATTAAAAATATTGTGTAGTACCAGGTTTGGTGACCTGCCCCTGTAATCCCAGCTACTTGGGTAGTTCAAGATGCCCTCTTCCTAGCACCTCCCTCAGCCCTGTTTTGTCAGAGTTTGACATGGAGTGGTATCATTTTGATGGAAAACTTTCACCATTAGCTCCACCTGTAAGTGCACAGGAGTTCACGGCTGATAGACATCCTCAGCAAGGACACAACCACAGTTGGTTTCCTTGAGTTGTCTGAAACTGATGGCAACAGTTTGGAGTGTTTGTGGTTGTAGGAAAGTGTTTAAAACCCTTTAAAGCCAGGAAGGCAAGCATGGGGACTATAAAAGAATAATCACCAATGACGGAGAGATAAGAGATAGGTATGCTCATCCTGCTTGCTTGCCTGATTATTTATTTATTTTTAGTATTGAAGATTGAACCCAGGGGCACTATACAAGGGTTAGTAAAAGGTGGGTCTCCCCAGTGTCAATCCAATAACAGGGCACAGTTTTCAGAAAAAGGAAAAAGAATGCTTATTACTTTGCTAGCAAAGGGGGAACACAGGGGACTCCTGTCCCAAAGGCTGTGATTCTGCCCAGCAGCAGGAACAGGTTGTTTTCAAAGAGGTGTTTCAGAGAAAATGAGATTAGGGAGGAGAAACCTGGAAGGAGAAGATCAGGGAAAGGAAGTTCAGGAAGGAGAAGGTTAGGGAGAAGGTTGGGTAAAATATGTAAATTTCAAAGCCACAGGGGATATAGTGAGAAACTGATGTGACTCCATTTTTGAGAAACCAGCCTCTACCTCATAGAAAAGCCTGTCCAAGGAAGGGGACATGACCCTTGTCCTTGGAATAACCCACAGAGCACTCCTAGGCACATACCCACCCTGCTGAGTTGTTTATCTACAAATAACAGGAGAGATCTGAGGCACCAGGTGTCCCTGACTCAGTTAGGCTAGGTGAGGACCCATAGCAACCCCCTAGCAACTACCAATCAGCCTGAGACAGGGAAAATACCTGGGATGCCAGATGACCCTCCCAGTAGTTTATGGTGGTTGATAACGTGTTGGGAAACCACGTAGTTCAGCAGTACTCCCCTCGTGGCTTAAAGCAATCAGTTCAAAGGAATCCCCTTCTTGTAGTAACCAATCACCCCTACCCAACTTGTTCCCACCAGTGAATGTGCTAATCATGTTTTAGAGTTGTTTTATGATTTTCCCGCGGTGTGTGATGATTTGCTAAGAGATACTAGGATGTATGTGAAGTCCCTGCCTTCCCCAAAGAGTGTATAAAACTGCTCAAACCCTGGGCTCAGGGCCTCTCAGTGTTACCAATTGCTGTGTGCACAGAGGACACAGCTAGCTCGCAATAAATGCCTCTTTGCTGCTTACATCGATCTTAGTCTCTGGTGTTCTTTGGGGTGTCCAGAACTGAAGCATAACAATAGTAAAAGAGCATCCAGCAATCCCCTGTTACACATTCATAACCCCCTCTTTTTTGGAGGATGTGGGGATTGAATGAAGGGTTGTTTGATCACTGAGCATATCCCCAGTCCTTTATGTTTTTTTTTTTTTTTTGAGACAAAGTCTCACTAACTTGTCCAAGCTGTCCTTAAATTGCAATCCTCCTGCCTCAACTCCTGAGTTGGCAGAATTACAGGTGTGTGCCACTGTGTCCACTACAATCACTTTTTCTTTTAAACACCCACCCCCAAATTTTATTCAGAAAAAGAAGATAACACGTCACTTTTTTTAAAGAGAGAGAGAGAGAGAGATAGAGAGAGAATATTTAATATTTATTTTTTAGTTTTTTGTAACCATAACATATTTATTTTATTTTTATGTGGTGCTGAGGATCCAACCCAGCACCCCGCGCATGCCAGGTGAGCACGCTACCGCTTAAGCCATATCCCCAGCCACAAGTCACTTTTTTCTTTCTTTTTTTTCTTTTGTACCAGGGGTGAACCCAGGGACAGTTAACCACTGAACATATTTCTAGTCTTTTTTAATTCAGGAAATACAACCTAATGGAAGAGATTGAAGTGTAAGAAGTGAAACACGGAGACCAGGCAGAGATACATAAGGGAGTTTACTTTTCAGACTTGACAAGGAAAGCACATCTCTCTATGGAGAGAGGGCAAAACAGCCTTGAGTTCTGGGTCCTTTATGGGGGAAGCTCAGGAAATCAGAGCTGAGCGGGTCCCAATGCTGGTGGTTAAGGATCGGGTTGGTATGAGGGGGTGGTGAACCTTTCTCAGAAACACCCTTGGGTGGGAAAGTGAAGTTTTTTCCTGAAATGGCACCTGGCAGTTAAGATGGCCATGGAGGTGCTAAACAAGGACCTTATATTCCCTCTTTTTCGTTTTTTGTTGGGCTCCATAGGGAACAGGGATGTAGGTCAATCTTCTCAAACTGCTTCCTGCTGGGAAGGGGCAATGTTTCAATCATTGGGACAATGATGGAGGTTGAGTGGCGGTGGAATGCTATCCCAGGTGTCCCAGTTTTGGTGAGGGATTGGTATTCCTTCAGCAGAGGAGAGCTGTGTTTTCCTATGTTCAAGGTCTTGTTGGAGATGTTTTATCTTGTCCTTTACTTACCAGATTGATTGCCATGTTAGTAGCATTTCTCCTGTAGGTTCAGACAAATCCACCTTTCTTGGCCATAAAAAGGTCAAGGCCCCTTGGATTCTGCAGAGCCACAGCAGCTAAAGACTCAAGCTGGCATTGTATAGCTAGTATGGTTTGAGCAAGTTGCTGTAAGTCTCCTGAACAGTGGAATGGTAATCCCTGGTGGCGGCACCCCTGGGAGGTGAGTGCAGAGTAAGGGAGGAGGGAAAAAATGAAAAAGGGGGGCTGGGATGTGGCTCAAGCTGTAGTGCACTTGCCTGGCATGCGTGCGGCCCGGGTTCGATCCTCACCTCAGCACCACATACAAACAAAGATGTTGTGTCCATCGAAAACTAAAAAAAAAAAAAAAAAAATTAAAAAAATTCTCTCCTCTCTCTCTCTCTCTCTCTCTCTCAGAAAAATATTAAAAAGATTTTTTTTCTCTCTCTCTCTCTTTAAACAAAATGACAAAGGGAAGGTTGGCACTCATGGTTCTGCAGTGTCCCCATGGTCCTCAGAGACCAAAGGAAGATTGGGGTTTCAACCTTGGAGAGACACAGCTTGAGAGGGCCTGTGGTTCTCACTGTATAAGGAGGTAGAGAGGCCTGTTTTAAATGGGGGTTAGGAACTCAATATGGGATGCCCTCAAGGTGGGCCACCAAACAAGTGGTAAGAATGACCTGATAGGGTCCAGACCATTTTGCAGAGAATTGATAGGAGGAGGCGGGCTTATTGGGTGTGGTAAAAGTACCAGGTCATCAGGAGACAGAGTGGGAGAAAGAGAAGAGGCAGAATTGGCTTTTCCAGAACAACATCCCTGTGTAGCCAAAGAAGGATCCTAGTGTATGCAAGAAGGGGCCAGAAGAGATGAGGAGCAAGGGGTAGTAGAGAATCCAAGGGTGGTGAGGTGAGCAGGGAGGTGGGCTGTCCATATAGAAGCTCAAAGGGGAGATGTTGAGTGGCTTCTTTGGGATGGCCTGTGACAGAGGAAGAGCCAAGGAAGGAGTTTAGTTCAGTCTAAATGTAATTCAAGGGGCAGTAGACATTGAGGGAAGCTCCCTTTGCCAAAGTGAAGGCTCTGATGAGGACAACAAGTTCAGCCTGCTGATATTGGGAGTGGAGGCTCTTACACAACTGAGGCTAGAGAGACTATTGCCTACCCTGCCCGTGAATTCCCTCCTGAAGGAAGAAGGAGCCATCTGTGAGCCATGTGTATGTTGCCTGGAGTGAGGGGCCTTCCTGTGTGTGGGAGGGGTGGGGAAGAAGCTACTCCAGAGTTTCTAAGCATGAATGGGTAAGAGGAGAATAGGTGGAAGAGTCCTGAGGAGCAGGAATAAGAGTTGCAGGGTTTAAAGGTGAGCAGGTGAGGAAATTAAGAGAAGGATCTTCCACCAGAAAAACATGTAGAGATTAAAGGTGACAGGAGGGTAAGGAATGTAAGCCATGGTAGGTGGGGAGTTCCTTTAGGTGAGGGGGAGCCAGGATGCTGAGTGGGGCCCCAAAATTGAGTTTCTTTGTATCATTAATGAGTCCAGAGGCTGCCACCACAAGGGGCCCATCTCCAAACAGTAGGGTCAAGACCCTTCAATAGATAAATGATCCAGGGCAATGGTTGGCCCCAGCATGTGTCCAAGGACCTGTAGAGCAAACCCCTGCTTTTCAACCACATAAAAGTGAAAAGGGTGTGTGAGGTCAGGGAGATGGAGAGAGAGAAAGTTTTCTTCTGTATAGCAGCCAAGGGAAAAGTTAAATTGACACTTATTTTTTTAGTCTTAGGCCTCTTATCCAGCCAGTCTCTCCTTTGTATTTCAATGTTAGCTTCAGTGTGGCCTTGGCCAGGGACATTGCTGCCCAGGGCTTTACAATGTTCAATGCCAATAGAAGAAGGGAGGAGGGTTCTGAGTCCTTGTTTGTCTAGAAGGAGGGTCTCTGGAGGAGTCCAGAGCTTTAGTGGCAAGTAGAAGCTGGGTGGGGAAGCAAGAGGAGCCTGGGAAGGCTTAGATTGGACAGAGGAGAAACCTGCATAGAAGGGATTTCCTTCCATTTTCCTGAGTTCTTTCAAAAGTTATAAAGATTCCATAAAATATTGGGCTCCAAGGTGCCATTAGGTGATCATTGTCCAAGTCATAAAAGGGCCAAGACTGAATGAAAAGTTGAATTATTCAGGAGCCAAATGGAGTAGGGCTACGTGGGTGAGGGGGCAGTGGAGAGGTGAGTCAGATGGGATTCTGGACTGGGAGTTTCCAATGGCAAGTTGGATTGCTGGAGTGGCTACAGGGAGGTGTCCCCAGCTCTAGGACAAACCAGAGTGAGAGAGGGGACAGAGTGAAAAGGGGTCACCACCACATAATTCACTGTCTCTGGAGCTGAATCCTTCCTGGGACTGAGAGAAGCGAGTCCTCACCCACTACTTCCCTAGTTCCAGGATTTGCCATAGAGAGTATTGGTGCCTTCCCAGGGCTTTCATGAGCTCTGCAGAGGAGCTGAGAACCAAGACCCGAGAGTGAACTCACCAAGGGGAAGGGATGGGAACATCGAGAATCTTGGTGCTGGGCCAAGATCTAAGTTAACTTTTGTCTCCAGAGTGGAAACTTGTCACTGCCATCTCTAGAAAGTAGACTTGTGAGAAGGAAGGTTAAGGAAGAGCAAAGTCACTTCCCCAAGGGAGGCCAGTGTGTGGTAAAGAAGAGCCCTAGGTGAATGGAAGAAAGTGTGTGGTCATTGTCCTGGGCCCTCAGGCCAGGGTCCAAAGCAGCCCAAATACCAGGATGAAAGAGCAAAGCTGTTGGGAGAATGTGATCAAGGCTGCTCTGCAAAGAGAGGGATAGCATCAGCAAGGAGGGAAAGCAAGTGTTGTGATTGGGCAGAAAATGGAGGAGGTTTTGACAGATGTGAATGGGCTCATGGTGTGAGGTGATAGAAGGACTGGAAACGTCCACCTCAGAAGCAGGTCATGGGAAGACACTGGCCAACAGAGTAGGGGATGTTCCTAAGGTAAGGGTGAGGGTCAAGGAAGCAGCAGGTGAGTCTGCATGGAAGCAACTATGAGGGGAGAAGGAGAGCATAGTCCCCAACTTTGTGAAGTTGTCCCTTCCCGTAAGGGGAACAGGACACTGTGGATTGACCAAAAAGGATAGAATAAAAATTAGAGAGCCACAAGCACAAACAAGGCTAGGTGTCTATAAGGGTTGGTAGTTGGTATTCCCAACACCTTGAGGACTGATTATGTAGCCCTACTGTCTAGGAGGAAGGATACGGGCCTACCTGCAATAGGCAGAGTTACCTTGAAGTTATTACTTCAACACACAGTAGTTGAAGAGATCCCTGATAACATTTGGATCTAGAGTGCCCTGAGTTTCCATGGAGTGATGGTAGTGGTTGGGTGATTGGGACCTGGGTCTTGTCAATCCTCAGCAGCCACTCAAAGAGCTGAAAAGGGGAACCAGGATGGCCGGATGTCTGGGAGCTCCTATGGGCTTGGGGACAGTCAATGGACCAGTGTCCCTCTTGATGGCATTTAGGAACATCAAGACCCAGAGGCTTACAAGGCTTAGGACATGTACAAGCCTAATGACCCATCTGACCACATTTAGAACAGGGTCTGAGCAGACCCGAGGGACACTTCCTTGGGCCAGTGGAACCAAGCATAGATGCTGAGGCCAGATAGATGGCTTGAGCGAGCATCTCATATCTCTGCTTTTAGGCCTTCTTGTCTCCCTCATTATACACCTTAAAGGTCACTTCCAGAACCTCACGTGGGGAGTTAGGGGCCTCCTCTCAATGTGCCTTAGTTTGGCCTTAATATCAGGGAAAATCTGGGAGAAAAATTATGTCCTTAGTAGTTGTCTCCCATCTGGAACCTCAGGGTTCAGATTAATATATTGTAATAAAGCCTTAGTCAGGCGATCTAAAAATGCTGAATTGATTTCATTATTATCTTGGAATTCTTCTTGGAGTGTTTCATAATTGATAACCTTATGGGCTGCCTTTCTAAGTCCTGCCATGCGGCAAGTAATGCATTGGTTTCTACTAGTTATTCCTCAGGAAAATTATAATCCCAGTTGGGGTCTCGGTCAGGGACTGCTTCAATGTCAATCAGATGGGCAGGGGAGGTCTGATGTATAATGTATTCAGAATAATTTCTAGCTTGCTCCCAAACTCACCTATGGTCTCAGGCAGGAGGGTGTTAGACAAGATCATAAGGACATCATGGAAGGTCAAATTATATGATTGAGTCAGATATTGAAACCCTTTGATATATGTGGTGGGGCTTGAAGTATGAACCAAGCCCACTTTTCTGTCTGGGAAAGATCTGACAAAGAGAAAGGCACATGAACCCAGGTTATACCATCTACCCCAGCCACCTTATGTATCAGACACAGAGATGTGGGTTGGGCAGTGGCAGCATGTGAGCATGTGGCAGGAGGAGAGAAGGTGGAGGGGCCAAGGGGACAGTGGTTGTGGTCAGTTCATCAGAAAGAGAACTGTGGCATGGTGGGTGTCTCACCAACGGGGTCAAAGGAGGAAGAATCCTGGGTAGAATCCTCTGTCCCTTTGGAAGAAGGTGTAGGGGAGGTGAGGGCTGAGAGGACTTGTGTGGGAGAGCAAGAACCGGAGAGAGAGGGATTAGGACATGGAAAGGAGAAGGCCTGAGCATATGACATCTCTTTCCATTTTCCCGAACACTCATAATAGTTGAAGAGATCCCTGATAACACTGGGGTCTAGAGTGCCCTCAAGTGGCAATTAAGAGTCATTATTCAAAGGATATTGAAGCCAGATCTGATTGCACAAGCAGATAAGTATTGCAGCGTTAAGATCTGGGGTGAGAGAGACCCTAGGTTAGCCAGGAGGCAGCCTAGAGGACTCTGGGGAGGAATGGATGAGGAACCACCCATGAGACATAGGATGTGAATTTAAATGTGGGCCATCCCCCAGTCTCGAGTATCACCTAGTTGAGAGCATGGTTATGTTCAAGTGGTTGTCAACCCCGCTGGGTAAGCGTAAGACCAGGATCCCATAGAGATACTTGGGACCCAGCCAGGACAATGTAGTAGGGGCAAAAGCCCGTATAAGGTACAGATACCCATAGATGGGAGAAAAGTCCATAGAGAATAACCCAAGGCTGAGAGGTAGTCTCACCAGGAACAGCTCCCAATCATCCTCAGTGGTTTTGTTTCAAAACATAGGACCCAAATAAATGACCACTTATACACTGAGTCGATAGGAGGGATCAGCAGTAGCTGTGAATGTTGTGCTTGGGGGTGCCCCCAACCACATAGAGTGTCAGATGATCAACCATCACTTTCCAGGAACTGTAGGTCCTTTAGGTTGACTGGAGATGAAATGTCTGGTGTTGGGGGCAGAGAGGGCCTTTGGCAGAATGGAAAGCCTGGTCCCATGATGGAATCCAGATTGGGGCCCGGGGAAACTCAGTGAAGCTCAAAGGGGAGATTGGGCACACCAGGAAACCCAATCTTGGCAGGCTCAGGAATCAGAGCCAGGTGTGTCCTAATATGGGTGGTTAGGGTTGGGTGGGAAAGCAAAAGTCTTTCCTTAAAATGGCTGCTGTCACTTAAATTGGCCATCCAGAGACTAAGCAAGAATCTTATACTTCTCAAGCCTTTTTGCTGAACCAATCCCACCAAACACCCTTTACTTTCTAGGGGAACCAAAGACTGCTTCTCTGTCCCTGTCCCCAAGAGTAGTGTAAGGTTTTAGGAGTCTCTTGTGTCTCTAACAACTCCCTCCCAATTTTTCTTTTCTTTTTAGTACCTATTGTAATGCCAGATTCATGGGACCCCAATAGACCTCCAGGAGCCAAATCTGATGCAATCACACAAGAGTCTTTATTGCAAGTTCGAGCCTGGACTCACAACCATTTCTGATGCAGTAGTCCCAGGAAGTGAGTCCTGGCCTTAATTCAGTGAGGATTTATAGGGTTTTTTTGGGATACTCTATATATCACAACATCAGACAGCAAATCGTTTCACACTGTGGGAAAATTAAAAAAAAAAAAAAAACTCTTAACATTGATTAGCAGATTCTCTGGTGGGAACAAGTTGGGTAAGGGTAATTGGTTAGTTCAAGAGGTGGGTACATTTGAACTGATTGGTTTAAGCTGCGAGGGGTGTACACGCTAAACTACACAGTTTCGTAACATGTTATCAATCACCAAAACTATTGGGAGGGTCACCTGGCATTTCAGATATGTTCCCTGTCTCACTCTGATTGGTTGCTGCTATGGTCTGAAATTAGGTCTCAAGCATTCTTTGGTCTTGCATTGATAAGTCAAGTCTATCTGGTCACTGCAGTTAGGGGTAGCTATGCACCTAGGAACGCTGGATCATCCCCCCCACTCCACCCCTGTTTTGGACAGGCTCTGCTCTGAGGTAGAGGCTGGTTATCTCAAAAATGGAGTCACATCAGTTTCTCACTATAAGGTCCTTGCTTAGCACCTGGGTGGCCATCTTAAATGACACCTGACATATTAAAGAAAACATTTTACTTTCCCACCCAAGGGCATTTCTGAGAAAGGCTCACCACACCTTCATACCAACCCAACCCTTAACCATCTGCATGAGGACCCACTGGGCTCTGATTCCTGATCCTCCCCCATAAAAGCCCCAGAACTGAAGCCTGTTATGCCCCCCTCTCCTATAGAGATATGGCCTTTACTTGTCAAGTGTGAAAAATCAACTCTCTTGTATTTCACTGCCTGGTCTCTGTCTTACATTTGTTGCTTATCTATCTGTCTCGTATTTCACTGCCTGGTCTCTGTCTTACATTTGTTGCTTATCTATCTGTCTCTCATTCCTCACTTTCCCTTCACCCCCCCACCTGGGTTTTCTTTTGTTTTTGGAAAATAATCTTTAAGGACATCAATTTTCAATGCCTGTGCATACCAATTAAAGAATGCATTTGATTGTTTTCATGTGGGTTCTGGTTCTTTCTTTTCAAGTACTCCTCACAGATAGACAATTTTCTTCAAATTAAAACTCCCCCCTGGAGTCACATCAATATTGGATTTATTTATTCACTTATTTGTTCACGTACTTTTGTGGTTCTGGGGATGAAACCCAGGTCCTTCTCCATGCTAGGCAAGTGCTCTACCACTGAGCTATGTCCCCAGGCCCTCAGTTAATTTTTATGAAATTCACTCATTTCTGTAGAAAAGCATGGGTTCTGGGTTCATAGATTGTACAGGTGAAATTGGCCAGTGTTCCAGAAGAGGATCTAGACTCTTTTGATGCAGATGCACAAAGGAATGTGCATCTTTGAGTAGCACTCCAGGGAGTGGAACCCAGTCCCCTTCAGACCTGGCCACCCTTAAACACCTGGGCCCTGTTTGTCATGACATCCTACAGTCGTGTGCTCTCTCACAGCACACAGGAACCTAGAGTCAAAAGATGAGGAATTCAAAGAGCAGTCTGGGTGCTTTATCCCCAGAGCTGTGTGGGGACACATGGACCTCGCAGTCCTTATACAATTCAAGGAGTCTGGACACACCAGAATATCTTCAAGTCCCTTTTTGGTCATGAAGATCCTTAAAAGAACAAATGATGACAAATCTCATACTGCAGATCTTCCTTGCCTTTATTTGATCCTAAATCCAGCAGCAACACAGAATGAATGCTGTTGAAATTTCCACCTGCCCCACATGCAATCTAGACTTAGAGCCCAAGGAAAGCAAGTGTCATAAACAGTGGTGAAGCACAAAGATCACTGTGTGGGGACCAGATGGGCTGGCTGTGCTTGACTGGGACTCTGCTACCTGTTCCTAGAGGGAGCTGCAGTCTGCTTACACATCAAATTGGGTTCCCATTCACTATGTGTGGAGAAGCCTTCAGGTTCAAATTAAAACACACACACAGGCAGCTTTAGGGAACCTCAAATAAAAATTGGGTGACTTCCTTTGCCTCACATGGGAAGCTAAGTCTAAGGTCACTGCACAACCCCACCAGCGTGAGTCCTCAGCAGGAGCTGTCACTTAGGGGTTCATGATCTCAGACCAGGCACCAAGTCAGGGTCACCCATTTCCCCAGAGCTACCCTATCCTTACTCATCCTCTCACCATCTGCTGATTAAAAGAGGCCATCTTGTGTCCCTGGGTAGGGAGAGACTGGAAGTGTTTGAGGAAGATCTGTCAGTCATGAGCAGCCTCCACCTCACCAGAGGTTGTAATTTATTCAGTTTGAGTTAGAAATGTTTGCAAGTGTCATCTGTGTATATGATTCTACTATTTTGCTTAAAGGTAATCTGGATACCTTTATTGGTATACATTGCTGGTTTAATTGAGTAAAGACTACCCAGCAGGATGGCAGGCAAGGTTTGGTGAGGCCCAGAGGCTTTGGCCTGTTGCCAGTGCAGCCAAAGCCCAGGACCCAAGGCTTCTGGGTCTACACAGAGACCCACAAGGAGGGGCCAGTGCTGAGTGTCTGGCACTGAAGTCCCCTGAGGAATGGTTTTCTTCCAATTTCACTGAGCACTTAGAATGTTCCAGGCCTGCTGTGGGCACCTGTATGATTTAAACCACAGAGTAGCTGCCACATATAATGACTAAATTTCAGTTCGATACCTTGAGTTCCCGGGGATGAACCTCATTGAACACCAAGAACCCAGGGCCATCTTTCTCCTTAAGCACCTGGAGAATCCCAAGGTTTAAATTAGAAATCCAGGTAAATCCATCACAGAGGACATGAGAAGACTAACCTTGAGATTCCGTTCATTTCTGACTATTTATTTATGGACCATCCATGAAACAAAATAGATTCTTCATAGGTGCATGAAGCCTAAATCCCATTCTAGAAATCCAGGTCCCTAGTTATGACCCTATTAAGACACATATGGCTGTATAAAGAGTGTCTAATCTTCAAGGGGTTCCTTCCAATGTGTCCCCCTGCTTCAGTTTCCTTTCCAATCCACATTTCAAGCAGTGTCTGAAATGCTGGGCTCTGAGTTTCCTTCACAATCATACTACATCCTGGTTATACCTCCAATTGTCTAGAAGACAGCTTTTTATACACACCCAACTAGGCAGCTGTTGGACAGGAACAGTGAATGAGGCCCTGGTTGTAGAGGAACATGCTGCCACATTGAGGACATGAGACAGTACAGAACACAAGGACATTTGGCTGCCTAAAGACCTTCAATATTGCTGTGAGCTCAGCACAGAGTTGAGAACATCTCCCTGGGTGGATGGCAACCTGGGCATCATAGCTCTCCAGAGGGGCAGGGTAGATTTCTATGCTCAACTGACTCAGGCTGACATTGTGAAGAAGCAGGTCCTTCAAGACTGACAGGACAGCAGCAGCTCAGGGCAGGCAGGATGGCTTGGAGCTGGGAATCTGTCATCTCACAGGCTTCCAAGTCCAGGCTCTTCAGGGTGGCTACAACAGTCTCCAGAAAAATTGAGAGGGGTACCGGACTGAAATTTGTCAGTTTGATGCCCCTTAGATCCAGGCGTCTGAGCTGGCTGGTCTTTGGGCAGCGGGAAAGATAACTCCAGTCGGAATCTGAGAGCAGACAGTTGGTTATTGAGAAGGCCTCCAGGGGGGTCTTCAGGTGCCTAAGGAGAAACAGGCAGTGATTTCTGAGGGAGAAAATGAATTGGCCTAAACCCAATGTCTCCATGGCCATCTGAACATGGTTGACATTTTGCAGAATCTGCCCGTTCAGGTCACTGCATTTCAGTCTGAGCCTTTTACCATCAATTTTGTGACCAGGTGGATCCACCATCTCTAAGAACCCCATCCTCAATAACAAGCAGAAAGCCACATCTCTGGTCAGAGGAGGTCAAGGGGAGTCATGTATGAAGGACAAACCAGGCAAGATGTGACAAACCTACTGGGGTTAACCCCCGCAGGGGTCACACCCTGCACCCTCAGCAAAGCATCCATCCCTGCTCCTCACCCTGGACTGCAGAATCACTACCTGGAGCTCAGAACAACCTTCCTTACATGGGCATTAGAGGTGGGTCTCTGTGCTACCAGCTGGAGAGCACAGAGCTTCCCTGTTGGGGGTAGAGGTGTAGGGATTTCCCCTCCTCCACTGCCCTCTTCTCTACCCTGCTTTGCACCTCTGTTGCTAGACAGGCCTCCAAGAAAAGGATCCTCACCCACCCTCACTAGCTCCTGTTCTCCCCAGCTGGCTTCCAAGCAGAGTTATGCTTCCCAGACCATGGACCCTGGTTTAGCCCTTTGCTCTAACACAGGTTAGGAGATTGAGCTTCAGAATACAATAGGAGTAGATGATGGGTTATTTACCT
This sequence comes from Marmota flaviventris, assembly GCF_047511675.1. Lineage (NCBI taxonomy): Eukaryota > Metazoa > Chordata > Mammalia > Rodentia > Sciuridae > Marmota > Marmota flaviventris. Next base: position 133,096,613 of record NC_092503.1, on the reverse strand, counting down.
TCCAGTGTCTTGTTCACCTTGAGTGTGTCAGTGGCTGCCACACAATAGGTGCCCTTTTATATATACTGATACTGGTCTGCAGAGGATGCTCACCCCCCTTACTCACCTCAGCACATGCTCCAGGTGGCCCTTGAGGAGGAGGACAGCATCCACATAGAACATCTGCAGGCATTCCATCCTGAGGAACTGCAAGGTGAGCTGGGGGAGCAGCCGCTCCTGCTCCTCTGGGGAGGTGTGGGTAGGCATGCGGACCTGGGAGACAAGCAGCTTCCTCAGGTTCCTCATCTGGCCCAAGAAAGGAGCACAAGCAGCCAAGGTGGAGGGCGCCCAGGTGCAGTCCACTTCCACCTTCTTTACAGAGTTCAGCTGCAACAGTCTCAGGACCTTCCTGTTGTGGCTGGTGTGTTTCCCAAAGATCTTCAGCCTCTTGCAACACAGGTGCAGCCTGTCCCTTCTCTGTGTGACCCACAGGAACAAGTGGGTCAGGAATTCATCCAGGGGCCTTTTTGTGAGGTTCAAGTTTATGAAAAAGTTCAAGGGTGGCTTAGCTGCCACTGCTGGACCATGTTTCATCATTTGATTCTTCTTCATGGCATCTGGTAAGCAGTCATTGTCCATGGCTCCTGACCACTTCCTCCAGAAGTTGTGGTGAACACTCCACATATCCAGCACCTGCAGTTTCCACCTCCTGTGGGATGACAGCAGAGTCTCAGCCCTGAGGCCCCTTCCTTCATCTCAGCCTCTTCCCCCTGCCCCACCTCTTTATTCTGTCTTGCTTTTCTCCATCCACTTCCCTCCAATACAGGTTGCTGACCCGACCTGTAGCAGCTGAGGGAGGGGCAGATTCAGCCCTCTTCAGTGGTCACCGCAGCTGCCACAAGCACCCTTCACATCTGGGACATGTTCCCAGATGGGGCTCAGCATGGGCAATGTCTCTCCAAAATGTCTCTGGTGGCACTCTTCAGCACCCAGTCTTCCCACCCACAGCCATCACTTCCCTGGTCCCCAGGGCGCTTCCAGGCTACCTGGGTCCCCCTCACCTGGGGTGATCCTGCTGGGCAAGCAGCATGTCCAGCCCATCCAGTGCCATTCGGATCATCTCGAGCTATGGCTTCCTCATCAGGGCCCCCAGGGGCAGGCAGGTGAAGGGCCAGGCCTGCACCATTTTCTTCAGGACCTCAGTGTGTCCCCTGTTGAAAGCCTCCACAAAGAGTGGTGAGAAGAGCTCTATGGGCAGGTCCTCCAGATCCAGGACGACCCTGGACCTGTTGCTCAGCAGGCTGCACCCTGCCAGCTCCAGCAGTGTGGGTGAGGACTGGGTGCTCATCCTGGGGAGTCTGAAAGAAGAAGGATCCTGAAAAATGGTCCAGGGAAAAAGGCCACTATCTCATACATGTGCAGCCACTGGTAAGGGGGTACTGGGGAGTCTAAAAGCTCACATCACCCATAATGGGGGAAAGCCTTTGATTATATTTTGTCCTTATAAAATGGGAAGTGGAGTGTCATGTGACCTAATGCAGTAGGCTCCTCAGTTTCAACAACTACCAAGGCTGGGAAAGGACTAGCCCTCAAATGGATGATGTTACTTATAATTTTAAAAAATTAAATATGCAATTATAAAGCATGTACCCATATTATAAAAGATTGGAAATTACAGCAGAGTCACAAGGATATCTGTTACCCATGTGATATTTTGCCATCTTATGGGGAGTTGAATAGACAAAATGAATTAGAACAGAGTCTGTGAATTGTTACATAATATGGTTTTAACATTTTTGTTTAATATGTTTAAACAAATTACAAAATTACAAAACACATAGGCCATAAACTATCATGTCTTGGACGGATAGTATTGGGGATTGAATTCAGGGCATTCAACCACTGAGCCATTTCTTCAACCCTATTTTGCATTTATTTGGAGACATGGTCTCACTGAGTTGTTTAGCACCTGATGCTGATGTGGCTGGCTTTGAACACTAATCCTCCTGCTTCCTCAATCTCCTAAATTGCTGGGATTATAGGCATGTGCCACCAAGCACAGCAAAAAGTATAATTTTAAGGATGCACAATATAAATATTTTTATTATCAGAAAATAGAATTCCAGGGCTGGGGATATGGCTCAAGCAGTAGTGCACTCACTGCCTGGCATGCATGGGGCACTGGGTTCCATCCTCAACACCACATAAAAATAAAAAAAAAAAAAAATAAAGATATCATGTCTACCTAAATCTAAAAATTAAATATTAAATACAATAAATAAATAAATCTTCCTTAAAAAATGAAAATAGAATTCTAATCAATTAGATTGAAACAGGATTGCAATGTACTTAAGTAATTTTAAAGTGGGTGGGGCTGGAGCTCAGTGGAAGAGCAGTTGCCTAGGATGGGTGAAGCACTGGGTTTGATACTCAGCAGCACATAAAAATTAATAAACTGTGGTCTGGGGATTAGGTCAGTTGGTATATGCTTGCCTCATATGCACAAGGCCCTGGTTTCAATCACCAGCACTGCTAAATAAATAGATAGATAAAAAAATGCAGTCCATGTAAACTTATTTTTTTTAAAAAAATGCAGGACATGTGTGCACAAGCCTATAATCCCAGGGGCTCCGGAGATTGAGACAGGAGGATCATGCATGCAATGCCAGCCTCAGCAAGAGCGGCACTAAGCAATTTAGTGAGATCCTGTCTCTAAATAAAATACGAAATAGGGCTGGGGTGTGGCTCAGTGGTTGAGTGTCCCTGAGTTCAATACCTGAACCAAAAAAAAAGAAAAGAATGAAAATTGAAAGAGACATAAACTAAAGTGGAAATCTTAATGTTCAGGATAAACGTAAAACCACACTGAGAGGCAAACCCTAAGTCCTAAATTGGTTCATGAGAAAAAACAGAAAATTGTTCCTGAATCCGCATAGGTGAGGAGTTGATGCGGTGGTGCTCAGGGAGGTGTGAGACTTACAGGATCTGTGCAGGTGTGTGGGGTGCTCGGAGCCTCAGCATGTGGTGATGGTTCTCCTTGGGCTACAGGACTCTTGTGTTTCTCCTCTGGCTTCGCAGAAGTTTTTATGGACCTCCCAGACCACGCCCCCACCTCCACATTTTGACTAGTATCCAATCAGAAAGCAGTATCTAATCACATTCCCCAATCTCCACCCACATAATCCTGATCGGATTTCCTTTCTCCAGATTAATTGATTGAATCCCATGTTTTTGCAGGAGGGCAGAATCAGGGAGAGTGAGGGCCAGAAATGCTTCCGTCCATGCACTCCACACGGTGGACTGAATTTTGCCCATATGTGACTCTCCTGTTCCTGCCTGGAAGACAGAAAAGCACTGAATCCCTACAGTAAGAAAAAACAAAACCCCCCAAATATCATTGTGATATCTTTGCCATATCCAAAATATTTTTTTAAAAAATATTTCCTAAAGATTCCATAGTAAAAACAGCTTTTTGAAGATACTAGCATCATCCACGAAGAAAACAGATGGAAACCAGGTGTCCAGCAGTCACATAGGTGTGACATTACCTTGCAGTAGATCAGGGCCACTCAGGAGGAAGAATGGACACCAAGGGTGAAATCAGTCTTCTAGACTTGGGGCAAGACTTGTCCTGTTTGTTTGAACTGGGGATTGAACCCATTGGTGCTCTACCACTGAGCCACATCCTAGCCCTTCTCCTTTTTTTTTTTTTTTTTTTTTGATTTTAAGACAGGGTCTCACAAAATTGCTTAGGTCCTCACTAAGTTTCTGAGGCTGGCCTCAAACTTCCCATCCTCCTGTCTCAGTCTACAAAGTCACTGGGATCACAGGCATGGGCCGCCATGCCCCAACAGATGGAAAAATTGAAATCCACAGAGGGTGGAAACTGTGGGCAACTTGGAATGTTGGACAGAAAGACACAGGTTTGGATACCAGGTGTCCCTAACTTCAGGACAGCCACCACCTGAGAGCCTTCCTTCAGAATCAGGGACCCCCCAGGGCACATCTCCCAGGCAAACTTGGCCCCAGGCAGTTTCCAGGGCCCTTTGGGCTGTGAGAAGTACACAGACAGAGGAAAATATGAAGAGTCTGAAAAACATAATGCAGGAATTGAGGAAGGAGAGACAGAAAGAGAGGGAGTGCTTGGATGATGAGCCATGTGAGGGGAGGACTTACAGGGAAGATGTAGAAAAAATTGTTTGATTGGTGGCAGTTACAGAATTGCATTTCTGCTTTGTTGTTCTGTCTTTGTGTTAGTCAGTTTTATCACGCTGTCACTACAACACCCAACCCCAACAACTACAGAGGAGGAAAAGTTTATTTGGGGACTCATGGTTTCAGATGTCTCAATCCAAAGACTGCAGTCCATTGCTTGTGGCCTCACCTCCAAGGTGAGGCTGAACATCTTGGTGGAAGAGTGTGGCAGAGGGAAGTGGCTCACATCATTAGGAAGCAGAGAGAGAGAGAGAGAGAGAGAGAGAGAGAGAGAGATGGCCACTTGCCAGATACAAAATATATACCCATATTCACAACCCCCAATGATCAGCTTCCTCCAGCCACACTCTACCCACCCCCACTTATCACTAATCCCATCAGGGATTGATTCACTGAGTAGGTTAAGGCTATAAACCAATCATTTCTCCTCAAAAACATTGTCACATGTGAGCTGTTGGGAGACACATCATCTAAACCATTAAGGTCTTTTTGGGTCTCTTGTTGAAAAATATCCCTGCTCACATCACATAATCGTATGTTGGTTGGATATTTACAATTGGATGAGGTTATCTTTGGTTTCTGTTTCACATATGACTTACCACAAATGACCCACATTTCATCTCCTATGTGTGTAGTGAAGTAGGGCTAAGGCTATTTCAGAGACCTCATTGTTTTTTAGGCTCCACAACATTTGAAGTCTAGTCTCTGACTGAATTCTAAATTTCTCTGCCATTTGTCTGTGTGTCACCAGCTGAAAAGGTGACTTCACTCCACAGCCCTGCCTTCTCTTACCACCCTTGACTTGGTGCAGGAGGCAGGTAGATGTCACTGTCAACCTAAGTCACAACAGACAGTGGCTCTCCGAAGAATAACTGTAGTCAGACATAATAGGGCAGGAATGCAGGACACCCAAAGAAAGATGAGTCAGAGCCCCATCCAGGAGGCAAAGGGAGACAGGGTGTCAAAGGCAGCTTTGAATCAATTATCACTGACTCCACAGATTCAGTACCAAGGGTGGCCTGAGTTCAAGGACAACAGGCAGCGACTGGCCAGGTGTCCTCCTAGAAAACATGGGGGTACAGGTTGGGGTAGGTTTTATGTACAGCTGAGGATGTGGCTGACAGGTTTGTGATAGTTGTTGCACGAGGCAGTGCTGCCCACCAACCTTCTCCTCACAGCACCCTCGCTCTCCCTCATCAGGATTTGACACATGTTACTCCCTGTTGATTTGGATGCCACTTATGTTTCCCTCTTGTGATGAAGATCTTTTCTCCTGAAGCATCTTGAATCATCCATTCTTTGGTTAGGGTTTGATTCTCTCTCAGTGCCAGGATGAACTTGTCCTGGTTGGTTCAGTCCCCACAGGGAGGCGGGGGGGAATTAATGGATGACAAGGAATCAATATAGATACCCATTGAGCCACATTTGAGCAACAGGTGGGTTTTGAGGGAGTGGCTCTCAGGCTCCCTCTACCTGGAAGTCACTGTTAAAATCAATTTTGTCTGTTCAATAGGCATTGGTCTCTCATCTCCAGGCTCCAGGCCTCTGATTTTCTGTTGGGAGTTGGACTTTTGCAGAAAGTTTATAGTTTAGGTGTTCATTAAAAAAAAAAAAAAATAGGTGGTGATTTTATTTAGTTTTAATTTTCTCTAGCAGTGGGGATTAAACCTAGGGAGGGTTTAACACTCAACTACATCCCCAGCCCATTTATTTATTTATTTATTGAGACAGGTTCTCACTAAATTGCTCAGATTGGGGTCAAATTTGAGATCCTCATGCCTTAGCATCCTAAGTAGATGGGATTACAGTGTGCACCACCACACCCTAATTTGAATTAAAATTTAAAAAGGTAGAGCATTTGCCTAGCATTCAGAAGAACCTGGATTTGCACCCTTGCATGAAAAGTATAAATAAATATATGGATAAGTAAATAAGCAAACAAAAAATCAGAAACCTGTGTTCAAGTACACTATTTAGAGTTATTTTTCTTCTTTTTTCTTTCTTTTTTTAAAAAGCTGTTTTTGCATGAAGCTGATTATAGTTACTTTTATGGAAAAAATCCAAATGGTTACACTTTCTGATAAACACTTAGAATACCCATGTTTAAAAATGTGTTGAGAATTTGCTTTAACCAGCTATTAACAAGGTGATTTGATTGGCATACATTTTAATATAGTGTCCTGAAGTATGTCTGAAAACATATTAGAATTTTTATGAATTTAGTGGAATTTTGAAGCAAATATTAATAAAAGAGCCAAATAAATGTAACTTGAACAAGGTTATATCATGTCTTATTTGACAGGGCTTCCCATCTCACAAATTAGGCTAAATGCCTTAATGTCTTTCTTCTAGAATTACCTTGAGAAATTCTGGAGCCCTGTGGAACATCCCAATGTTAGCTCAAGGTCAAGTGACAATGTAGAATTTGATCCTAGAGAAGTTAGTCAACAATCTCAAAAGGTTTAAAGCACTTAATGAAAGTAAGGGCCTAGATAATTATGAAAGATAAGTCATTTAGCAAGAGTGATGAAAGATTTTGAAAGCTAATATAGAAAGTTGTGTCATAGGAAACAATAATTCAAATTTTAACAGAGATGACTCAGTTTTTCTTTTTCCAAGTAATCAGAGACCTTGTTAAAACCAACCTGAAGCTAGGAAGGCTGAGACAGGAAGACTAAGAGTTCAAAGCCAGCCTCAGCAAAGGCGAGGCACTAAGCAACTCAGTGAGAGCCTGTCTCTAAATAAAATACAAAGTAGGGCTGGGGATGTGGCTCAGTGGTCAAGTGCCCCTGAGTTCAATTCCTAGGATCAATCAATCAATAAATAATAAAAGGTTACTCCCCACAGCTCTAGGACTGAGCATTGAACCAGGGGCACTCTACCACTAAGCCACCCGCTCAGTCCATTTTGTTTTATTTTGAAACAGGCTTGCCAAATTGCCAAGTCTGGCATGAATCTTGCCATCCTCCTGCCTCAGCCTTCTGAGAAGGTGAAATTACATGCATGGCTCATCTCACCTGGCTTAAAATGTACTTGTTAGAGTGCAGCTATTTGGCAGTTGTTCATCTGGAACATTGCACATGAAAGCTATCACCGTTTTGAATTATCTTTGGTATCATTTGTCCACCAATTTCCAAATGTGCTTAAGAATGAACCATAATAATCTCAGTTGGAGTGCAGAAGAAAGCCTCTCCTGGCATTCCTTGGAGTTTGCAGGTCCCATTCTGTGTTTTATTAATCTCTTGGGAGCCAAGATAAAATCTTATGAACTTGTTTGGAAAGTCAGGGGTTTGGAAGCAGTGTGTGTGTGTGTGTGTGTGTGTGTGTGTGTGTGTGTGTGTGTTTATGTGGTTTTGGCAGAGTCCTCCTGAAAGTTCCTTTGATCAAAATATCAAGCTTAAGGACCTTCTCTTGCATGGTCCCCTGCCTCCACTTTTGTCAGATTTTGGTACAAATAAATTCATTTTGTTTCTGCAGAGTTTTACAGTAGCATCATCAGTAGGGACACTGTGGTCATGGAATATCCTCAGCCATTACACAGTCACCGTTGGCTCCCTTGAGTTGTCTGAATTTGATGGCAATCATTTGGCATGCATGTGGCTGCTGGATCATGTGTGTGTGTGTGTGTGTGTGTGTGTGTGTGTGTGTGTGTGTGTAGTACTGGGGATTGAACCTGGGAAAATTTACTACTGAGAAATACCCCCAGCCTTTTTTTTTTTTTTTTTAATTTTGAGGCAGGGTCTCTCTAGGTTGTCCAGACTGGCTTAAAATCTTCAAATCTCCTGTCTCAGCCTCCATGTTGCTGGGATTATAGGTGTGCATCATGGTACCTGGCCATAGAGCATTTAACACCTTTGAGAGATTGCATTGCACCAGGGAGCAAACACCATACCTATGAGGCGAATAATAGCCTCGGACTGCAAAATTCCTCTGGATGAAGATTCCCAGGAACCAAGATTTATCCAACTGAGTAAGTCAATGGTGGAGCATGTTCTCATCTCATGAAAAGCACCCCTTTCTTCTTTAAAAACTTTTAGGTTTTTATCAGAAACATCACTTTTCACTAATTAGGGCACAAACTCCTTTCTGATGAACAGCAGGACAAAGAGATCACTTCCTCTCTGGAGTCTGTCTGAGGCCAAATCCCTCTCAGACTGCACTGATAGTAGGCAATTCAAAGGGTTCAAACTGTTTGTAACAATTGCTAAAATATTATTAAGTGAATTTTCCAATTTAGAGATTCCTACCTGAGGTAAAATTTCTCCTACAAAAGAATCCCTTAAGATGATTGATACTCTAGTCCATTTTCTGTTACTGTAATGAAATACCTGAGACAGGCTTTTTTTTTTTAAAGAGATTTATTTAGCTCACAGTTCTGAAAGATACAAGACCAAAATCTGGAATCCCCCTTGGTTTGGCCTGTGGGAGGAAGCCAAAGAACAACCCGGGGCTCAGGGTCAGACTTGTAAACAACTCTCAGAAGGATGGACTCAGCATTGCAGGAGAACCATTCCTTTCTAAGAACACACAAAGCTTCCAATACCTGAAGCTTTGAGGGATAAACTGCACCAAAACATAGCATAGGGATAGAGCTAGACATGATCACAGACATCTCAGTCATTATGGCCAGTTTGCCCATCAGTTGATCCCAAGCCCTAGAGGCCAACAAAGTTGTTAACAATCACAGAAACATGTTGTCCCAGTCACTGATGCCCAGACCTTTACTTCTCTTTAGACATCTATCTTTTGCTGGGGACTTACCTCCCATCATTTTTTATTTTGTATTTTAAGCCAGGATCTCCCTGGGTTGCTGAGGGTCTTTATAAGTTCCCAGTCTGGCCTTGAACTTCCCATTCTCATGCCTCAGCCTCCCCACTGCTGGGATTACAGGCATACCCCCACCAGGCCTGGCCTGGCCTGTTTCTTAATATCCACTGACGTGTCAGACACAGTATAGTTTTTGAGAATGCCCTGGTATTGCCCCGGTAGAAGTCCACTGTCTTGCTGCTGCTTGAGACACTTCTGCCTTAAGTCTCAATAAGGGTTTTAAACTGTTTCTGGTATTAGGGAAGAAAAATGGAATTTATCATTCTTGGGGGTTCATTGTCCATGCAAACAAAACAAAAGAAAAAAAAATGTATATGTTTACTAGATAAAAACCACAGAGATCCAGGTTTCCCATTCCTGTAATTGCAGCAACTCAGGAGGCTGAAGCAAAATGATTGTGCTCTCAAGGCCAGCCTGGGCTGCTTAGCAAGACTGTGTCTCAACATAAAAAATGAAAAGGACTGGGCATGGAGCTCAGTGGTAGAGCACTCACCTAGTGATCCTGGGTTCCATCCCCTGTACTGAGACAGAAAGGAAGGAAGGAAAGAAAGATAGACCTGAGTGAACACCAGGAGTGAATGGTGGGCTCTTAGGGACACAAGAGACAGAAACAGGGCCAAAGGCATCTGTCCCTGTCTCCATGATGGCTGTCATCTGGAGCCTTTTGAGTTCTTCCCAAAGTGGGATATTTCCCAGGCTGCATCAACCCTAATCAGTTTCTATGTCTCTTGAGCCCATAAGTGAATTTTCTGTAGCATAATGAAAGGAGAGAGTTTAAGTAACAGCCAATCAGGAATTGGGGAGCAACAGAGTTAAAAAGTTGAGCACGTTCATGCAACCTGTCAGACGCAAGGGCCTATAGGAAAATGCAAAAGGGATCTTTGTTGGTGTGTGTTGGTGTTGCAGCTCCAGGGATTGAATCCAGGGTGCTGTCCACCGAGCTCCACCCCAGCCCTTTTTATTTATTATTATTTTTAGCTTCAGTGTAATTTTATTCTAATTCTTTGAAAATTGATAAACCATATCATATTGTAAAACTCAAATCACCAAAACATTCTTTCCCGTTCCCCATATCTCCACTCTCTTCAGTCTTCTCAGTAAATGACAGTCTGAATAATGAACCTCAAGTAATGAGAACTTTTTTCTTTAATTATCTATCTATCTATCTATCTATCTATCTATCTATCTATCTATCTATTTATCTATTCTAATTAGGCATATATGACAGCAGAATGCATTTTGATTCACTGTACACAATTGCAGCACAACTTTTCCTTTCTCTGGTTGTACATGATGTAGCATCACACCATATGTGCAGTCACACATGACGCATCCCTTTATTAAATTTGAGATAGGTCTTGCTATCTTACACAGGGTGGCCTGGAGCTTGTCATCCTCCTGCCTCAGCCTCATGAGTGGCTGTGATTATACCCAGAGAGTCCTTTTTGTTTGTTTTTGTTGGTTTGGGCTGTGCCTTTTTCTTTTTCTTAAGAAATCACCCATATTTGTTTCACTTATGTTTGCAGTTGAAACATGCTTAGGATTATTTTTAAGACCTAGATGGTGGTTTTAGCTGAGGAATATTTGAAGCACAGCCTTCACATTTGACTTGTCTTACCTTTTTCTTGCTTTGGGGCATCTCTTGAGGCAGCTGAGAAAGAGGGTTGAAATGGCAAGGTGTCACTCTCGGCTGCCACCCTTGACTTGGTGCTTGGGACTAGAGACAGGTAGATGTTTCTGCCACTCAGGTAACAATAGAGTGGCTCTCCAAAAACTGACTTTAGAAGAGACAGAAAATGCAGGACCCCAAGTAAAGTCAGGCCCATCCAGGAGGCAAAGGAAGACAGGGTTTCAAAGGCCACATAAGGTGCTTTGAAACCATTATCATTGGCTGCAAGGATTCAGTAACAAGGGTGGCCTTGGTCCAGGATGACAGGGACCTGCTGTGTGGGTTTCTCCTCAGGAAAAAATAATAATAATTATGAGCGGGACCCAGTGGTGCATGTCTAAAATCTCAAATGCTCCGGAGGCAGAGGCAGGAGGATTGCAACTTCAAAGCCAGTCTGAGCAACTTATTGAGACCCTAAGAATTTGCATAAAGCTGTGGTTCTTTGAGTCTTTTGTGATGGCTCCTGTTAGCAGGCAGTTGTGGTTCAGGATGCCTGCTTCCTAGCACCCTGCCAGTCCTGTTGTGTTGGAATGGTGTCATTTTGATGGAAAATTTTCACCATTAGCTTCACCTGTAAGTACACAGGAGTTCACGGCTGATAGACATCCTCAGCAAGGACACAACCAGTGTTGGTTTCCTTGAGTTGTCTGAAACTGATGGCAGTAGTTTGGAGTGTGTATGGTTGTAGGAAAGTGTTTGAAACTCTTTAAAACCAGGAAACAAGCATGGGGACTATAAAATTACCACTGGCCAGTGGCCTAGGGATAGGTATGCCCATCCCGCTTTCTTGCTTAATTATTTATTTTTCATACCAATGATTGAACCCAGGGGCACTATACCACTGGATGCCCAAAGCTCTGTCCTTGTCCCTGATAACAATCCAGTAACAAGGACACAGTTTTGAGAAAAAGGAAAAAGAATGTTTATTACTTTTCTCACAAAGGAGGAACCCAGGGGACCTGTCCTAAAGGCTGTGATTCTGCCCATCAGCAGGAACACGTTGTTTTTAAAGAGGTGTTTCAGAGAAAATGATATTAGAGAGAAACCAGGAAGGAGATCAGGGAAAAGAAGATCAGGGAAGAGAAGGTTAGGGAGGAGATTTGGAAAAAAAAAAAAAAAGGAAGTTTCAAAGCCACAAGGGATATAGTCAAAGCACCAAGGGAACTCCTGTTCCGCACTGAACCACATCAACAAACCCCACATTTTGGAGGAACTGGGGGTTGGATGCAGGGTTGTTGGACACATCCCCAGCCCTTTTCATGTTTTATTCTCAGACAGTGTCTCACTAACTTGCCCAGGCTCTCCTTGAACTTGCAATCCTCCTGCTCAGCTCCTGAGTTGGTGGACTTAGGGTGTGTGCCACCGTGTCCACTACAATCCACATTTTTTAACCCCCCACAAATTGTGTTCAGTAAAAGAACAAAGTACCACTAATTACTTTTTCTTCTTTTTGGTACCAAGTGATGAACCCAGGGACAGTGAACTGCTGAGCTACATTTCCAGGCTTTTTTTCCTTTCTTTCTTTTCATTCAATAAATACAACCTAAAGGAAAAGAATAGTTTAATTATAGAGTGTGATAGGCAATTAAGCCTCTCCTATTATTCAGTCCCCTGATTTCTGAAGCTTATTGCCTTGAGGTAAAATGAAACATTGGACTGATCCATTGAAAAATTAATAGAGACAAATTCCCTGCATTACTGAAAACTAGGCACCGAATGAACTTTACCAGCTTCATTCTTACTAACTTATTTCACAGAAATGCTCTTAGTAGCCCCAGGGGTGTAGGTCTCTCTATGCGGACACCAAGCAGATGGCAGAGCTGCAATGCTTCTAATTCTCGAGGCTGCTCTTCCTTGTTTTTTGTCATCTTCTGTAACTGATGTCTCTGTTTGCTTGTGCCTCTGCTCACACTTCTGTGCTACTGCATCTCTTGTCTGGGCTCTGAGGCTGTAGGGTCTGGGTCCTTGGACTCAATCAGCCTTGCATTGAACATGGTTGAAAATAAGTGCATCTGGGCTGAATGTGTAGAGACCTTTTCTTGTCATTATTCTCTAAGCAGCACATTGTAAATCGCTATGTAATGTTCCCATTGTATGCAGTGACATAAGGAAGGTTGAGGTGATTTAAAGCACACAGGAGAATGTGCATAGTTTAGGTCCATAGCAGGAGGAACCCCGGGCAGTTACAAACCATGGGAATTCTTCAGCGTGCTCCCCAACAAACAATGGGCCATTGAAGAAATCAAAATGAAAGTGTAAAATGCCTGCAGACCAATGAACAGGGCCACACAAAATATTCAAACCTGTGGACACAACAAAAGTAATTCTAATTGGGAAGTTTCCAGCAAGAAATACCTACATTAGGAAAAAATCTCAAATAAATGGACCAGTACTGCATGTCAAGGGACTGGAAAATATAAGCATGGGCTATGCCCCCAATTAGTAAAATTGGGAGAAGATATGAGTTAATTAAACTTTACAAGTAGCTGGATTCCAGACATGTGCCACTCGAACCAGCTTTTCCTACTTGTTATTGTCTTGGGGACCAGGCATTGCACCCAAGGGTGCTTTGCCACTGAGCCACACCCTCAGGGGCGATTTTGAGACAGGGTCTCACAAACTTGCTTACAACCTCACTAAATTGATGAGGCTGGCTTTGAACTCACCACCCTCCTGCCTCAGCCTCCTGGGCTGCTGGGACTACAGCTGAGCACCACCAAGCTGGCTTTTGCAGTTGTTTTTGGAAAAGAATCTTTGAGGACATCAATTTTACATACCTGTGCCTACCAATTAAAGAATGCATTCCATTGTTTTCATGTGGGTTCTGGTTCTTTCTTTTTGAATATTTCTACCTGGTAGACAGCTCTATTCCAATTAAACCTTCCCAATATGGTCACATCATTTTTGGAGTTATTTATTTGTTTACTTATTTCTGTGATGCCTTGGATGGAACCCAGGCCCTTCCACATGCTAGCAAGTTCTCTACCACTGAGTGATTCCCCAGCTCCCTGAATTAGCTTTGATGAAGTTCACTCATTTCTCTAGAAAAGTATGGGTTCTGGGTTCCTAGACTGTACAGGTGAAATTGGCCAGTGTTCCAGAAGGGGTTCTACACTGTTTTGATGCAGATGCACAAAGGACTCTGCATCTTTCAGTAGCTGCTCCAAGCGTTGTATTTACAGCATCCTCCCGGGGTTTCACAGATTGATTTCTAGACCACTCACATATAATTGAATCAAGCCTTTATTGAAGCACACAGATGGCGACTGACCACAACATAAAGCTGTTCCCCTGATCAGCCCCAAACAATTGCAAGGTTGCTCCTTATAAGCCTGAAAACCACAAAAGGGGTGTTTGGGGGTCCAGCCAATGGAAGCAAGCCAAGTTACAGAAGCAGAAAAGTGCAGTCAGGTGGAGGGATGCTCAGCCAATCACAATTAGCCCAGTCACCCCAGTTACAGAAAGAGAGTCCCGTTGCCTAGTTACAGAAAAAAATGCCCCATTAGGTAGTTCCGTGTTCTTAAAGGTTTCTATAGCCAAAGGAAAAGAACATCTTGCCCTGGTCATGACCCTTCTACTTGGCATGGTTGTTTTACAAGATGGAGTCACAAAATAATATGGAATCAGTTTGGCTGAACTATCACACAAGGAGTGGAACCCAGTCCCATCTGCCTGACCCAGCCACCCTTACACACCCGGTCCTATTTGTCATGACATCCTACATTTGTGTGCTGTCTCAGCACAAATGAACCTAGAGTCAAAAATGAGCAGTTCAAAGAGAGGTGAGTGCTTTATCCCTCAGGCTCTGGGAAGACTAAGAGCCCTCACAACCCTTCCAGTGTTCAAGGGGTCTGGAGACACCAGAATATCTTCAAGTCCCTTTTTTGTCATGATAACTCTTAAAAGAACAAATGATGACAGATCTCATTTTGCATATCTTTGGCTTTATTTGAACCTAGAGTCCAGCAGCAGTGCAGAACAAATGCCGCTCAGAACCTTCCTCCCGCCACGTGTGCAAGTTAGACTTGGAGCCACAGAAAAGGAACTTCCATGAAGAGGGGGGGGTGAGGCACATAGTTCACTGTTTGGGGGACAGATGAGCTGGTGTGCATGGCCCAGACTCTGCTACCAGTTCCAAGAGTGAGCTGCAGTCTGCTTACACATCCAAGTGGGTTCCAGTTCACTATGTGTGGAGAGTTATTCAAGCCATAATTAAAACGCATTCACAGGCAGCTTTAGAACACCTCAAATGAAGACTGAGTGGACCTCGTTCTCATCCTTGGATGGGAAGCTAAGGCTAAGGTCACTGCACAAGCCCATCAGCCCAGTCCTCAGCGGAGGGAAGTGTTAGGGGAAGGTCTGTCAGTTATGTGCAACACCGGCCCCACCAGAGCTTGTAATTTATTCAGTTTCATTTTGAAATATTTGCAAGTGTTATCTACCTATATGATTCTACTATTTTGCTGAAAGAGAATTTGGATACCTTCAATGGGCACCAATAGTTGAGGACAGACTACCTAGGTGGATGAGAGGCAACGTTTGGTGAGACCCAGAGGCTCTGATCAAAGTACACCATGGACACCTCCTGGAGGCATTGGGAGCCGGACACTGGGGCCTGTCGTATGCACAGATACCCTTGCCCAGCGCATCCAGAGACAGGGACCTGAGGTTTCTGGGTCTATATGAGGATCCACGAGGACGGACAGCGTTGAATGTCTGGGTGGCACTGAGGTCCCGTGAGAAGAGGTTTTCTTGCCTTGGCTCATGTTCAGTGCCTACATAGAATCTTCCAGTCCACCAGTGTGCACCCGCATGTCTTAAGCCACAGAGTAGACACACATCATGACCAGATTTCAGTTTGGTCCCTTGACTCCCTGGGGCTGAACCTCATTGTTCACCAAGTACCCAGGGCCGTCTTTCTCCATCAGCACCTGGAGAATCCCAAGGTTTCATCAGAAAGCCAGGTAAATCCATCACAGAGGATGTCAGAAGACTAACCTTGAAATTCCCTTCATTTCTGACTATTTATGGACCAGCCATGAAACACAACAATCATTTTTCTTTTAAACACCCACCCCCACATTATATTCAGAAAAAGAAGATAACACGTCACTTTTTTTAAAGAGAGAGAGAGAGAGAGAGAGAGAGAGAGAGAGAGAATATTTAATATTTATTTTTTAGTTTTTGTAACCATAACATATTTATTTTATTTTTATGTGGTGCTGAGGATCCAACCCAGCACCCCGCGCATGCCAGGTGAGCACGCTACCGCTTAAGCCATATCCCCAGCCACAAGTCACTTTTTTCTTTCTTTTTTTTCTTTTGTACCAGGGGTGAACCCAGGGACAGTTAACCACTGAACATATTTCTAGTCTTTTTTAATTCAGGAAATACAACCTAATGGAAGAGATTGAAGTGTAAGAAGTGAAACACGGAGACCAGGCAGAGATACATAAGGGAGTTTACTTTTCAGACTTGACAAGGAAAGCACATCTCTCTATGGAGAGAGGGCAAAACAGCCTTGAGTTCTGGGTCCTTTATGGGGGAAGCTCAGGAAATCAGAGCTGAGCGGGTCCCAATGCTGGTGGTTAAGGATCGGGTTGGTATGAGGGGGTGGTGAACCTTTCTCAGAAACACCCTTGGGTGGGAAAGTGAAGTTTTTTCCTGAAATGGCACCTGGCAGTTAAGATGGCCATGGAGGTGCTAAACAAGGACCTTATATTCCCTCTTTTTCGTTTTTTGTTGGGCTCCATAGGGAACAGGGATGTAGGTCAATCTTCTCAAACTGCTTCCTGCTGGGAAGGGGCAATGTTTCAATCATTGGGACCATGATGGAAGTTGAGTGGCGGTGGAATGCTATCCCAGGTATCCCAGTTTTGGTGAGGGATTGGTATTCCTTCAGCAGAGGAGAGCTGTGTTTTCCTATGTTCAAGGTCTTGTTGGAGATGTTTTATCTTGTCCTTTACTTACCAGATTGATTGCCATGTTAGTAGCATTTCTCCTGTAGGTTCAGACAAATCCACCTTTCTTGGCCATAAAAAGGTCAAGGCCCCTTGGATTCTGCAGAGCCACAGCAGCTAAAGACTCAAGCTGGCATTGTATGGCTAGTATGGTTTGAGCAAGTTGCTGTAAGTCTCCTGAACACTGGAATGGTAATCCCTGGTGGCAGCACCACGGGGAGGTGAGTGCAGAGAGAGGGAGGAGGGCAAAAATAAAAAAGGGGCCTGGGGATGTGGCTCAAGTGGTAGTGTGCTCACCTGGCACATGCGGGACGCTGGTTTCCATTCTCAGCACCACATAAAAATAAAATAAAGATGTTGTGTCCACCGAAAACTAAAATAAATAAATAAATAAATAAATAAATAAATATTAAAAAATTATTTCTCTGTGTCTTTAAAAAATATTAAAAGATTCTCTCTCTCTCTCTCTCTCTCTCTCTCTCTCTCTCTCTCTTAAAAAAACATGAAAAAGTGAAGGTTGGCACTCATGGTTCTACAGTGTCCTCGTGGTCCTCAGAGACCAAAGGAAGATTGGGGTTTCAACCTTGGAGAGACGCAGCTTGAGAGGGCCTGTGGGTCTCACTGTATAAGGGGGCAGAGAGGACTGTTTTAAATGGGGGTTAGGAACTCGATATGGGATGCCCTCAAGGTGGGCCACCAAACAGGTGGTAAGAATGACCTGATAGGGACCAGTCCATTTTGCAGAGAATTGAGAAGAGGAGGCAGGATGTTGGGGTGGTAAAAGTACCAGGTCACCAAAAGATAGAGTGGGAGAAAGAGAAGAGAAGAGGCATAATAGGCTTTGCCAGAACAACATCCCTGGGTTGCCAAAGAAGGATCCTAGTGTATGCAAGAAGGGGCCATAAAAGATGAGGAGCAAGGGGTAGTGGAGAATCAGAGGGTGGTGAGCTGAGCAGGGAGGTGGGCTGTCCATATAGAAGCTCAAAGGGGAGATGTTGAGTGGCTTCTTTGGGAGGGCCTGTGACAGAGGAAGAGCCAAGGAAGGAGTTTAGTTCAGTCTAAATGTAATTCAAGGGACAGTAGACATTGAGGGAAGCTCCCTTTGCCAAAGTGAAGGCTCTGATGAGGACAACAAGTTCAGCCTGCTGATATTGGGAGTGGAGGCTCTTACACAACTGAGGCTAGAGAGACTATTGCCTACCCTGCCCGTGAATTCCCTCCTGAAGGAAGAAGGAGCCATCTGTGAATCAAGACTCAGAGTGAACTTGCGAAGGAGAAGGGATGATAAGGTCATGAATCTTGTTGCTGGGCCAAGATCTAAGTTAAATTTTGTGTCTCAAGAGGAGACTTGTCACTGCCATCTCTAGGGGGTAGACTTATAAGGAGGAGGGGAGGAGAAGGGTAGAGTCACTTCCCCATGGGAGCTGGTTTGTGGATAAAGAAGAAGAGCCCTAGGTGAATGGAAGAAGGTGTGTGGTCATTGTCCTGGGCCCTCAGACCAGGGTCCAAACCAGCTCAAATCCTCAGAGTGGAGAGAAAATCTGTTAACATCAATTCTGCTCTGCAAAGAGAGGGACAGCATCAGCAAGGAGGGAGAACAAGTGTTGTGATTGGGCAGAAATGGAGGAGGTTTTGACAGATATGAATTGGCTCGTGGTGTGAGGTGATAGAAAGACTGGAAACGTCCACTTCAGAAGCAGGTCATGGGAAGGTACTGGGCAACAGAATAGGGGATGGTCCTAAGGTAAGGGTGAGTGTCAGGGGAGCAGCAGGTGAGTCAGAATGAAAGCTTCTATGAGGGGAGAAGCAGAGCATAGTCCCCAACTTTGTGACGATGTCCCTTCCCATAAAGGGAACAGGACACTGTGGAATGACCAAAAAGGAATGAGTAAAAATTAGAGAGCCAGAAGCACAAACAAGGCTAGGTGTCTGTAAGGGTTGGTAGTCGGCCCCCAGAACACCTTGAGGACTGAATATGTAGCCCTGGTGTCTAGGAGAAAGGAGACGGGCCTACCTGACATACACAGTGTTACCTTGAGTTTCCATGGAGTGATGGTAGTGGTTGGGTGATGGCGACCTGGATATTTTCAGTCCTCTGCAGCCAGTCCTAAGAGTTGGAAAGGGGAACCCAAAGGGCCAGGTGGCTGGGGGGCTCCCATGTGCTCAGGGAATGTGAACATCCCAGTGTCCCTCTTGATGACATTTAGGACAAAAATCCAGAAAGTATGAGGCTTGGGACATGTACGAGCCCAGTGACCCATCTGACCACATTTAAAAACAGGGTCTGAGTGGTCCTGAGGGACCATCCCATGGGCCAGTGACACCAGGGACAAATGGTTTGAGCGAGCATCTGCTATCTCTGCTTTCAGGACTTCTCACCTCTCATTATACACCTTAAAGGTCACTTCCAGAACCTCAGCTTTGGGATTTAGAAGCCCCCTCTCAAAGCATCTGTCACAAGGAGACAAAATTGCAATGTATGCAGGCCAGGGGAGAAATAAAGCATGTCCACATGCTTCTGCCCCTTTAGGTGCTTTATTCACTCAAATTACTCAATACAATTTCACACTTTAGTTTCTTTTATTTAACATTTATTTTTTAGGTGTAGATGGACAAAACACCATGCCTTTATTTTTATGTGGTGCTGAGGATCTAACCCATGTCCTGCCCATGCTGGGTGAGCACTATACCGCTGAGCCACAATCCCAGCCCTCTATGTTCTTAAGCAAGAAAATGGCAGTCCTTAATGCTAGGCACTGCAATAGACATAATAAATTCACAGCAAACAATTCTAGATTAATTTTAAGCATTGCAAACGCACTTAATCATGACAGGCTAATGACAGACATTCCCTCTGCATGCTAATTCTTCTCAAGCCTCCTTGCTGAGCCAATCCCCCTCCCAAACACCCTTTATCTTGTAGGGGAACCAAAGAGTGCTTCTCACTGCCTGTTCTCACTGGTAGGTTTTAGGAGTCTCTGCTGTGTCTCTAACAATTAACTTCCATCTGTCTCTTTTCTTTTTAGTACTTATAAGGTTCTTGGTTAGCACCTGGATGGCCATCTTAAATGACAGCTGCCATTTTAAGGAAAACATTTCACTTTCCTGACCAAGGGTGTTTCTGAGAAAGGCTCACCACCATTCAAATTAAAGAATGCATTTCATTGTGTTCATATGGGCTCTGGTTCTCCTCACAGTTAGATTATTTTCTTCAAATTAAAACTTCCCCCTGGAGTCACATCAATATTGGATTTACTTATTCATTTATTTGTTCACATACATCTGTGGTTCTGGGGATGGAACCCAGGCCCTTCCACATGCTAGGCAAGTGCTTTACCATTGAGCTATGTCCCAAGGACCTCAGTTAATTTTTATGAAGTTCACTCATTTCTGTAGGAAAGCATGGGTTCTGGGTCCCTGGATTGTACAGGTGAAATTGGCCAGTGTTCCAGTAGGGGATCTAGACTCTTTTGATGCAGATGCACAAAGGAATGTGCACCTTTCAGTAGCACTCCAGAGAGTGGAACCCAGTCCCCTTCTGACCCGGCCACCCTTACACACGGTCCTGTTTGTCATGACATCCTACAGTTGTGGGCTGTCTCACAGCACAAATGTACCTAGAGTCAAAAGAAGAGTAATTCAAAGAGCAATCTGGGTACTTTATCCCTAGGGCTGTGTGGGGACACATGCAACTCTCAGTCCTTATACAATTCAAGGAGTCTGGACACACCAGAATAACTTCAAAAATAACTTTTTGGTCATGAAAACCCTTAAAACAACCAGTGATGACACATCTCATATTGCAGATCTTCCTTGCCTTTATTTGATCCTAGAACCCAGCAGCAGAGCAGAATGAATGCTGTTCAGAACTCCCCACCTCACCTGCCACACACGCAAGTTAGGTGTAGAGCCAGAAGAAAGGAAGTGTCATAAAGAGGTGTGAGGCACACAGATCACTGTGTGGCGGACAGATGGGCTGGCTGTGTAGGACCTGGACTCGGCTACCTGTTCCAAGAGTGAGCTGCAGTCTGCTTACACATGGAACTGGGTTCTAGTTCACTGTGTATGGAGAAGCCTTCAAGCCCAAATTAGATCAAGTACACAGGCAGCTTTAGGATAACTTAAAAAAAGTTTGGGTGGACCTCCTTCTCCACCTTGGATGGGAAGCTAAGTCTAAGGTCACTGCATAATCCCACCAAACTTAGTCCTCAGCAGGAGTTGTCATTTAGGGGATCTTGGCTAAGGACCAGGCAGCACAGGCAGGGCCACCCATTTGCCCACAGCCACCTCATCCTTACTCATTCTCTGATCATCTGCTGAATGAAAACCTTGTGTCCCCGGGTAGGGAGAGATGGGAAGTGTTAGGGGAAGATCTGTCAGTTATGAGCAGCCTTCTCCCCCACCAGAAGGTGGTAATTTATTCAGTTATTTTAGACACATTCAGAAGTGTTATCTACCTATATAATTCTACTATTTTGATGAAAGCTAATTTGGATGGTTTCATTGGCCATGACTACATTATATCAGGAAAGACTTGGTAGCAGAATGACAGGCAAGGTTTTGTGAGGCCCAGAGACCCTATTTTATTCTCATTGCATCCAAAGACCAAGATGCCAAGTTTCTAGGTCTATGTGGAGACCCACAAGGATGGGTGTACCTTGAGTGTCTGGGTGGCACTGAGGTCACCTAAGAAGGGCTTTTTGAAATTTTACTGTCCACTTAGGATGCTCCAGGGCTCCTGAGTTCCCCTACATGGATTATGCCACAGTGTAGCCACAGATAATGACCTGATTTCAGTTTGATGCTTTGAGTTTCTGGGAATGAACCTCATTGATCACCATGTACTTGGTGGTATTTCTCCATCAGCCCCTGGAGAATTCCAGTGTCAAAATCAGAAAACTGGGTAAAACCATCATGGAAGATGTCAGAGGACTAATCTTGAGATTCCATTCATTTCATACTATTTATTTATGGAATATCCATGAAACAAAATAGTTTCTTCATATGTGCATGAAGCCTAAATCCCATTCTAAAAATCCAGGCCCCTTGTTATGACTCTATACAGACACATATGGCTCTAAACAGAAGGTCCAATCTTCAGGTGCTTCCTACCAATGTAGCCCCAGCATCTGACTCCTTTCCCCATCCACACTTCAGACAGTATCTGAAATGCTGGGCTCTGAGTTTCCTTCATGATCCCTCTACATCCTGGTTATACATCCAATTGCGAAAAGGGCATATTTTTATACACACCCAACTAGGCAGCTGTTGGACAGAAACAGTGAATGAGGCCCTGGTTGTAGATGAACATGTGGCCACATTGAGGACAGGGCACAGTATCGAAAATAAGGACCTTTGGCTGCCTAAGGTCCTTCAATAGTGCTGTGAGCTCAGCACAGAGTTGGGAACATCTCTCTCGGTGGATGGCACCCTGGGCATCATAGCTCTCCAGAGGGGCAGGGTATAGCTCTATGCTCAACTGGCTCAGCCCGGCAGTGTGACAGAGCAGGTCCCTGAGGACCGACATAGAGATGCGATTCCGGAAAAAGCACAAGGTCCTGAGCTGAGAGCAATGGCTCAGGGCAGGCAGGATGGCTTGGAGCTGGGAGTCCGCAATCTCACAGGCTTCCAAGTCCAACCTGTTCAGGGTGGAGGCAACAGTCTCCAGCAGAATTTTGAGTGGCTTTGGACTGAAATTGGTCAATTTGATGTATCTCAGATCCAGGTGCCTTAGCTGGCTGGTGTTTGGGCATCGGGAGAGATAATTCCAGTCAGAATCTGTGAGCAGGCAGTTGGTTATTGAGAGGGTCTCCAGGGGGGTCTTCAGGTTCCTAAGGAGAAACAAGGCAGTCAGTTCTGAGGGAGAAAATGAATTGGCCTAAACCCAATGTCTCCATGGCCATCTGAATATGGTTGACATTTTGTAGAATCTGCTCATTCAGGTCACTGGATTTCAACCTGAAACTTTCACCACTACTTGTGTGACCAGGTGGGTCCTCCATCTCTATGAATATCACCCTCAACGACAAGCAGAAAGCCACATATCTAGCCACAGGAAGTCAGGAAGAGTCATGCACCAAAGACAAATCCAGGAAAGATGTGTCAAAACACACTGGGGTTAACTCCTGCAGGGCTCATTCCCTGTCCCCTCAGCAAGCGCTTACTTCCTGCTCTTCATTCACAGCCCCTGAGTCATCACCTGGAACTCCAGCTGCCTTCCCAGGAGGAAATTAGAAGTGAGCTCCTCTGCTCCCAGAAGGAGGAAAACAGAGATTCCTTGTTGAACAGGTACAGGTGTGGGGGCTTTCCTCCTTCAAAGTCCTCACCTCTACCCTGCTTTGTACACTTGTCGCTGGAAAGGCCTCCCAGAAAAGGAACCTCACCCACCCTCACTAGCTCCTGTAGGCATCAGCTGGCTTCCCAGCATGATGTCACTTCACAGACCAAGAGACTTGGTTTAACCCTTTGCTCTAACACAGATTAGGAGATCCAGCTTCAGGATACAACAGGAACAGATGATGGGGTATTTACCTTCCAGTGCCTTGTTCACCATGAGAATGTCAGTGGCTGGCGCACAGTAGGTGCCCTTTCATATTCACTGATAGTGGTCTGCAGAGGAAGCTCATCCCCCTTACTCACCTCAGCACCTGTTCCAGGTGGCCCTCAAGGAGGAGGACAGCATCCACACAGAACTTCCGCAGGCAGTCCATCCTGAGGAACTGCGAGGTGAGCTGGGAGAGCAGCCACTCCTGCTTCTCTGGGGAGGTGTGGGCAGGCATGCGGACCTGGGAGACAAGCAGCTTCCTCAGGTTCCTCATCTGGCCCAAGAAAAGAGCACAAGAACCCAAGGTGGAGGGCGCCCAGGTGCAGTGCACTTCCACCTTCTGGACAGAGTCCAGCTGCAACAGTCTCAGGACCTTCCTGGTGTGGCTGGTGGGTTTTGCAAGGATCTTCAGCCTATTGCAACACAGGTGCAGCCTGTCCCTTCTCTGTGTGACCCATAGGAACAAGAGAGTCAGGAATTCATCCAGGGTCCCTTCTGTGAGGCACAAGTCTATGAAAATCTTCAAGGGCAGCTTAGCTGCCATTACTGGACCAAGTTTCAATGTTCGATTTTTCTTAATGTCCTCTGGTGAACAGGCATCGACCATATCTCCAGACCACGTCCTCCAGAAATTCCTTGGAACCATCCGCAAATCCAGCACCTGCAGTTTCCACCTCCTGTGGGGACCACAGCAGAGTCTCAGCCCTGAGGCCCTTGCCTTCCCCTCTCAGCTTCTGCTCCCTGCTCCACTTCTTCCTTCTGTCACGCTTTTCTCCAATCTAGACTGGTGCACCCACTTGTACAGACTGAGGCAGGGCAGGTACAGCCTCATTCAGGGGTCAGCACTGCTGCCTCAAGCACCTCCACATCTGGAAGCCTTTCCCAGATGGGGCTCAGCAGGGCCAAGGCCTCTTCACCCCTCCTTGCTGGCTGCACAGGAAGCCTGTGGAGCACATTTCAGCAACCACTCTCCCTGCCTATACCCATCCCTTCCCTGGCACTGAGGGTGCTCCCTTCCAGGCCACCTGGGTCTCCCTCACCTAGGGCGATCCTGAAGGGCAAGCAGCATGTCCAGCCCATCCAGTGCCACTCAGAGCATATCCAGCTGTGGCTTCCTCATCAGGGCCCCCAGGGGCAGGCATGTGAAGGGCCAGGCCTGCACCATTTTCTTCAAGACCTCTGTGTGTCCCCTGCTGAAGGCCTCCACAAAGAATGGTGGGAAGAGCTCTATGGGCAGGTCCTCCAGATCCAGGATGGACCTGGACTTGTTGCTCAGCAGGATGCGCCCTGCCAGCTCCAGCAGCATGGGTGGGGAGTGGTTGCTCATCCTAGCGAGTCTGTAAGAATAAGGATCCTGGAAAATGGTCCAGAGAAAAGGCCACTATCCCATCCATTGCCAGCCACTGGGAAGGGGGTACTAGGGAGTCCAAAAACTCACCCCAACCTTAATGGGGGAAAGCCTTTGATTACTATTTTGTCCTTATAAAATGGGAATTCGAGTGTCATGTGACTTAATGCAGTAGGCTCCTCAGTTTCAAAAACTACAGTGGCTCAGAAAGGAGTTGCCCTCACATGGGTGATGTTATTTTTAATTTCAAAAAATTAAATGGGCATATATAAAGCATGTGCCCATATTATAAAACACTTGGAAATTACAACAGAGTCTCATGGATATCTGTTACTCATGTGAGATTCTGCCACCTTAGGGGGGGAGTTCAAGAGAACAAACAGATCAGAAGAACAGGGTCTTTGAACTGTTGTATGAGATTGTTTGAAGCTTTTTGTTTATGTGTTTAAACAAATTATAAAATTACAAAGCTACATAAGCCTTAAAGTATAATTTGGAGGATGAGGCGATATTGGTGATTAAATTCAGGACACTCAACCAGTAAGTCACTGCCCCCAGCCATATTTTGTATTTTAGTTGGAAACAGGATATTACTGAATTGTTCAGCGCCTGGTGCTGCTGTGGCTAGCTTTGAACTCTAGTTCTCTGGCCTCCTCAAACTCTAGAGGTGTAGGGATTAGAGGTGTGTGCCACCATGCCCAGCAAAACAGTATGAATTTAAGGGCACACAAAATAAATATTTTTATTATCAGAAAATAGAATTCCAATCAATTAGAATGAAATAGGATTGCAATCCACTTCTTGGTTAAGTAATTTTAAATTGGCTTTGCCTGGAGCTCAATGGAAGAGCACTTTCCTAGGACATGTGAGGCACTGGGCTTGATCCTCAGCAGCAGGTAAAAATTATTAAATGTTGGGTTGGGGACATACCTCTGTTGTAGAGTGCTTGCCTCACTTGCACAAGGCCCTGGTTCAATCACCATACCCCCAAATAAATAAATGGATAAATAAATTATATTGTCCATATAAACTTTAGAAAACAACAATTTAGAAAAAGAAAATGTGCGGGGCATGCGTGCACAAGCCTGTAATCCAAGGGTCTCCAGAGACTGAGACAGGGGGATCATGCGATCAAAGTTAGCCTCAGCAAGAGCAGGCGCTAAGAAACTAAGTGAGACCCTGTCTCTTAATACAGCACAAAACATGGCTGGGGATGTGGCTCAGTGTTTGAGTGCCCCTGGGTTCAATAGCCCATACCAAAGAAAGAAAGAAAGAAAATTGAAAGTGACATAAACCAAAGTGGAAATCCTAGTGTTCAGGATCAAGGTAAAAATACACTGAGAGGCAAAATAGATGTTCTAAATTGGTTCATGAGAAAAGACAGGAAAAAAAAATTGTTTCTGAATCCGCACAGGTGAGGCCGGACAGGGTGGTGCTCAGGGCAGTGAGGGACTTACTGGATCTGTCCAGGTGTGCAGGGTTCTTGGAGCCTCAGCAGGCCAGGCTGGTTCTCCTTGGGCTCCAGGACTCTTGTGTTTCTCTTCTGGCTCCACAGGAGCTTTTATGGACCTCTCTGACCACGCCCCCACTTCCATCTGATTGGCTGGCATACAATCAGAAAGCAGTATCTGATCAGGTTTTCCATCTTCACCCACTTAATCCTGATTGGATTTTCTTCCTCCAGATTGATTGATTGATTCCAATGGTCATGGGGCTGACTGGTTTGCGCACAATCCAGGAGAGTGTGACAGTCAGGGATGCGTCCTTCCATACACTCCACTCCATGGACTCAGTTTTGTCCATATGTGACCCTCCTGTTCCTCCCGTGAGACAGAAAAGCACCGAATCCCTAAGAAAAAAACAACACCTGAAAATATCTTTCAAAGGCGTCTTTGGCCATATCCAAATTATTTGAATTTTTTTCTCGAAAATTCCATAGTAAAAACAGCTTTTTGAAGACAGTAGTGTCATCCACGAAGACCACAGAATGGAAACCATGTTGACAACAGTCACACAACTGTCGAGTTACCTTGCAGCAAATCTGGGCACACTCAGAGAGGAAGAGCAGACAAGGAGGGTGGAATCAGTCTTCTAGACTTAGGGCAATACTTCTCCTGTTTGTCTGTCTGTACTGGGGATTGAACCCATTGGTTCTCAACCACTGAACCACATCTCCTGCCCTTTTTATTTTTTGCTTTTATTTGGAGATAGTGTCTCACTAAATTGCTTAGGTCCTCATTAAGTTGCTGAGGCTGGCCTCAAATTTGCCTTCCTCCTGCCTCAGTCTCCTGGGTTGCTGTGATTATAGGCATGGGCCAACATGCCCCATCAGAATTGGAAAAGTCTGAAATCCACCAAGGGTGGAAACTGTGGGCAACTTGGGAATGGGAGAGAAAGACACAGGGTTGGACAGCAGGTGTTTCTGACATCAGGGAGGCCACCAACTGGAGACTCTTCCTGCAGAATCAGGGACCCGAGGGCACATCTCTCAGACAGCCATTGCTCCAGGCAGTTTCCAGGGCTCTTTAGGCTGTGAGAATTTCATAGGCAAAGGAAAATTTGAAGAGCCTGAGTAAAAAGTAATTCAGGAATTGAGGAAGGAAAGAGAGGGAGTGCTTGGATGATGAGCCATGTGAGGGGAGGACTTACAGGAAGATGTAGAAGGAATGGTTTGAATAGCGTCATTTACAGAATTGCATTTCTGCTTTGTTGTTCTGTTTTTGTGTTAGTCATCTTTTACATGCTCTCACTACAACACCCAACCCCAACAACTACAGAGGAGAAAAAGTTTATTTGGGGACTCATGGTTTCAGAGGTCTCAATGCACACACAACAGATTCCATTTCTTGGGCCCTCATCTTCAAGATGAGGCTGACCATTATGGTGGGAGATTGTGACAGAGGGAAGGTGCTCACATTATTAGAGAACAGAGAGGGAGAAAGATGGCCCCTTGCCAGATACAATATATACACACCGTATTCACACGCCCATGGATTAGCTTCCTCCAGCCACACCTCAGGTGCCCCCTATTATCACTCAGTTAATCCCATTAGTAATTAACTTACTTACAAGGTTAAGGCTATAAACCAATCATGTCTCCTCCAAAACCATTCTCTCACAGGTGAGCTATTGGGAGACACAGCATCTAAACCATGATAATCTTTTGGGTATCTGTTGGAAAATATCCCTTTTCATATCAGTTTAATATTTACAGTTGGTTGAGATGATCTTTGGTATCTGTTTCACATAATGACTTACCACAACTGACCCACATTTAATCTCCTATGTGTGCAGTGAAGTAGGGCTAAGGCTATTTCAGAGACCTCATTGCTTTTTAGGCTCCACAACAATGGATATCTTGTCTCTCAATTGAATTCTAAATCTCTCTGCCATTTGTCTGTGTGTAGCCAGCTGGAAAGGGTGACTTCATGCCACAGCCCTGCCTTCTCTTACCACCTTTGACTTGGTGCAGGAGGTAGATGTCACTGTCAACCTAAGTCACAACAGACAGTGGCTCTCCAAAGAACAGGAATGCAGGACACCTAAAGAAAGATGAGTCAGAGCCCCATCCAGGAGGCAAAGGGAGACAGGGTTTCAAAGGCAGCTTTGAATCAATTGTCACTGACTCCACAGATTCAGTACCAAGGGTGGCCTCAGTTCAAGGACAACAGGCGGCTACTTGCCAGGTGTCCTCCTAGTGTTTGGGGGGTGCAGGTTGGGTTGGATTTTATGCACAGCTGAGGTAGGTGCTGACTGGTTTGTGATAGTTCCTGACATCAGGAAGGGCTGCCCAGAGACCCTCCGTTCACAGTACCCTGCTTCCCCTTCCTCAGGATTTGACACAGTTCCTGCCTGTTGATTTGAGCACCATTATGTTTCCCCCTTGGGATGAAGATTTTTTCTCTGGATGCATCACATAGGGTTTGATTGTCTCTCAGTGCCAGGATGGACTTTTCCTGGTTGGTCCAGTCTTCCATTGGAGGGAATTAATAGATGACTAGGAATCATTGTTGAAACTCATTGAGCCACATTTGAACAAGGTGGGTTTGGAGGGAGTGGCTCTCAGTGTACCTCCACCAGGAAGTCACTGTTAAAATAAATTTTGCCTGTTCATTAGGCCTTGGGTACCTCATCTTCAATTTGCAGCCTTTATTATTCTATGAAGAATTAGACTTTTACAGAAATTTTATGAGTACAGGTGTTCATTTTTAAAAATATTTAGGCCATGGATTTATTTATTTTTATTTTTTTGGCATTGGGGATTGAACCAAGGAGAGCTTTACCACTGAGCTACATCCTCAGCTTTTTTTCATTTAATTAATTAATTATTTAGTTAATTAAATTATTCATGTATTCAGTTTGGGTACCAAGGTTTGTACCCAGGGGAACTACACCACTGAGCTACATTCCCAGCCCATTTTTTTTTAAATTTTGTTTTGAGACAGGTTCTCACTAAATTACTGAGACAGACCTTGAATTTGAGATCCTTCTGCCTTAGCCTGCTAAGTAGATGGTGTTATGGCGAGTCCCTCCAGAAAGCACTCTAAGTCTGAATTTCAAATCAAAAGAGAGCTTTACTTACCTGACTAGGGACTGTCACCCACCAAAGAGCCTCAAGCTCTGTGAGAGGACAGCAGCTTCCTGGTCCATCCAAAAACTATATAAGCACAAAATCCACAACTCAGTGACTTGCTTATTGTCATGTAAGCTAGCCAATCATAGAAATTAAAACATTAATAAATGTGGCCTCTGGGCACTAGGCAGGACCAGAATTTTCCAGTCAGCAAGCCAGCACATTAGCTTTGCAGTTTAGTTGAGCATGGTCCTGGGTTCAAGCAGGTGCTAGACAGTCACATCCTGAATTTGGGTGGGGGTCAGCAGGGTGAGAATGTACTTCAAAGTCATGTAGACCCACAATAGCATTCAAACCCAGGATGTAGCTCTCCATGACCACCACTGCATCCTGAGTAGTGTACAATTTGTGGGGTACAAAGTACAGAATGGCAATTTCTTTTTTAATATTTATTGTTGAGTTTTTAGCGGACACAACATCTTTGTTTGTATGTGGTGCTGAGGATTGAACCCAGGCTGCACGCATGACCAGCAAGCATGCTACAGCTTGAGCCACATCCCCAGCCCCGGCAATTTTTTTTTTTTTTTTAATAAGAAAACAGCTTTCATTTCAGTTTCTCAGAAACAGCTCTTGTAACAGTTTTTCATAGGAGGCAGCAAAATGAAGTCTCAGGTGCTGCCTATGACAGTTCTTGCTTTATAATTGTCTTATCTCACTTTTCAAAATTTTATATCCATCGTCTGTATTTTTTTTTCTAATCTAGAACCTATAACTGACACACTTATTGATTATATTTATCAGTTCATACCATAGCAATTGGGATTACAAATATTCACCACCACACCTTTTTTAAATTATAATTTGAAAGGTAGACAATTTGCCTAGCATGAATGAGGCCCTGGGTTTGATCCTTAGCAATTCTAAATAAACAAATGAATAAATAAATAGATAGATAGATAGTTAGATAAATAGATAGATGAGGGTCCTGTGTTCAAGGAAACATGTTAGAGGGGTTTTCTTCTTAATCAATTAATTTGACTTTAGATATGTTCAGGGAATAAATCCAAAAGATAACTCTTGATGACAAAGATTTAGAATAATCATTATTGATATTTGCTTTAAAATGGAAAAAAATATACAAAATTTCATATGTCTTCAGACATAATTCTGAACACTATATAAAATGTATGCCAATCAAATCACCTTATTAATCGTTGGTTATAGTTAATTTCCAACAGATTTTTAACCATGATTATTCTAAATCTTTTTCATCAAGAGTTATCTTTTGGATTTAATTCCTTAACATAATGAAAATCAGATTAATTGATTAAGACAAAAACCCCTCTAACATGTTTCCTTGGACACAGGTCCCTCATCTATCTATCTATCTATCTATCTATCTATTTATTTACTCAGTTTTTTGTTTATAATTGCTAGGGATCAAACCCAGGGCCTCATTCATGCTAGGCAAATTTTCTACCTTTTCAAATTATAATTTAAGAAAGGTGTGGTGGTGAATACTTGTAATCCCATCTACTATGGTATGAACTGATAAATATAATCAATAAGTGTGTCAGTTATAGGTTCTAGATTAGAAAAAAATACAGACTATGGATATAAAATTTTGAAAAGTGAGATAAGACAATTATAAAGCAAGAACTGTCATAGGCAGCACCTGAGACTTCATTTTGCTGCCTCCTATGAAAAACTGTTACAAGAGCTGTTTCTGAGAAACTGAAATGAAAACTGTTTTCTTACTTTAAAATACTTGCCGTTCTGTGCTTTGTACCCCACAAATTGTACCCTACTCAGGATGCAGTGGTGGTCATGGAGAGCTACATCCTGGGTTTGAATGCTATTGTGGGTCTACATGACTTTGAAGTACATTCTCACCCTGCTGACCCCCACCCAAATTCAGGATGCAACAGTCTAGCACTTGCTTGAACCCAGGACCATGCTCAACTGAACTGCAAAGCTAATGTGCTGGCTTGTTGACTGGAAAATTCTGGTCCTGCCTAGAGCCCAGAGGCTCCACTTATTAATGTTTTAATTTCTATGATTGGTAGCTTACATGAAGATAAGCAAGTCACTGAATTGTGGATTTTGTGCGTATATAGTCTTTGGATAGACCAGGAAGCTGCTGTCCTCTCACAGAGCTTGAGTCTCTTTGGTGGGTGACAGTCCCTAGTCAGGTAAGTAAAGGTCTCTATTGATTTGAAATTCGGACTTAGAGTGCTTTCTGGAGGGACTGCCCATTACACCACCTACTTAGCAGGCTAAGGCAGAAGGATCTCAAATTCAAGGCCTGTCTCAACAATTTAGTGAGAACTTGTCTCAAAATAATTTTTTTAAATGCTAGGAATGTAGCTCAGTGGTGTAGTTCCCCTGGGTTCAAACCTTGGTACCCAAACTGAATACATGAATAATTTAATTAACTAAATAATTAATTAATTAAATGAAAAAAAGCTGAGGATGTAGCTCAGTGGTAAAGCTCTCCTTTGTTTAATCCCCAATGCCAAAAAATAAAAAATAAAAATAAATAAATTCAGGGCCTAAATTTTTTAAAAAAATGAACACCTGTACTCATAAAATTTCTGCAAAAGTCTAACTCTTCCTAGAATAGTAAAGGCCAGAGCTTGGAGATGAAATACCCAAGGCCTAATGAACAGGCAAAATTTAATTAAACAGTGACTTCCTGGTGGAGCGACACTGACAGCCACTTCCTCCAAACCCACCTTGTTGTTCAAATGTGGCTCAAGTAGTTTCAACATTGATTCCTAGTCATCTATTAATTCCCTCCAATGGGAGACTGGACCAACCAGGGAAAGTCTATCCTGGCACTGAGAGAGAATCAAACCCTAACCATTATGTGATGCATCCAGAGGAAAAAAATCTTCATCCCAAGGGGGAAACATAATGGTGCTCAAATCAACAGCTAGGAACTGTGTCAAATCCTGATGAAGGGGAAGCAGGGTGCTGTGAAGGGAGGGTCCCTGGGCAGCCCTGCCTGATGGCAGGAACTATCACAAACCAGTCAGCCCCAACCTCAGCTGTGCATAAAATCTACCCCAACAGCACCCCCCAAAGTCTAGGAGGATACCTGGCCAGTAGCCACCTGTTGTCCTTGAACAGAGGTCACCGATGTTATTGTGGAGCAAGTGATAATTGATTCAAAGCTGTCCCTTTGCCTCCTGGATGGGGCTCTGACTCATCTTTCTTTAGGTGTAAGGAATTCCTGCCCTATTATGTCTGATTACACTTGTTCTTTGGAGAGCCACTGTCTGTTGTGACTTAGGTTGACTGTAATTTTGACCTGCCTTGTGCACCAAGTCAGGGGTAATAAGAGAAGCCAGGGCTGTGACATGAAGTCACCCATTCAGCTGGTGAAACACAGACAAATTCCAGAGAAACTTAAAATTAAATCAGAGAGTTGACTTCATATATTGTAGAGAATAAAAATCAGAGAAGGTGTTGGATAGCCTTAATCCTATATAGCTGCACACACGTGAAATTAAATGTGTTTCATTTGTGGTAAGTTATTATGTGAAACAGAAACCAAATATAAAACTTAGACAATTATAAGTATCCAACTAACATATGATTATGTGATGTGATCAGGGATATTTTCCAACAAGATACCACAAATGACCATCCCAGTTTAGATGCTCTGTCTCCCAACAGCTCACATGTGACAATGTTTTTGGAGAAGAAATGATTGGTTTATAGCCTAAACCTAGCCAGTGAATTAACCCCTGATAGGATTAACTGGGGGATAACAGGGGCAGGTGGGGTGTGGCTGGAGGGAGCTGATCTTTGGGGTGTGAATATGGGTGTAGAGTTTGTATCTGCAAGTGGCCATGTCTCTCTGCTTTCTGGTAATGTGAGCCCCTTCCCTCTGTCACATGCTTCTGCCATGATGTTCAGTCTCACCTTGGAGGTACTGTCTCTGGATTGAGGTCACTGAAACCAAGCCACCCAAATAAACTTTTCATCCTCTGTAGTTGTCGTTGGGTCTTTTAGTCACAGCACCATAAAGCTGACTAAAACAAAGAAAGACTGAAAAAACAGAAATGGATTCTCTAACTGCCACCCATCAAACCATTCCTTCTACATGTTCCCTGGAAGTGCTCCCCTCACATGGCACATCCAAGCATTCCATCTCTTTCTGTCTCTCCTTCCTCAATTTTAGAATTTTGTTTTACTCAGACTCTTGCAATTTTCCTTTGCTTGTGTTCTTCTCCCAGGCTAAAGGCCTTGGAAAGTGCCTGGGGCCAAGGTTTTCTGGGAGATGTGCCCTGGGTTGGTCCCAGATTCTGAAGGAAGGCTCTCTACTTGGTGGCTGCCCTGAAGTCAAGGACACTTGCTGTCCAACCCTGTGTCTTTCTCTCTAAAATCCAAAGTTGCCCACCGCTTCCACCCTCAGTGGCTTTCAGAGTTTTCCAAGTCTGATGGGGCATGGTGGCCCATGCCTGTAATCACAGCAACTCAGGAGACTTGAGGAAGGGGGATGGCAAGTTTGAGGCCACCCTCAGCAACTAAGGGAGGACCTAAGCAATTTAGTGAGACCCTGTCTCCAAATAAAAACAAAAAATAAAAAGGGCTGGGGATGTGGCTCAGTGGTAGAGGGCCAATGTGTTTCATCCCCAGTACAAAGAGACAGAAGAAATCTTGCCCGAAGTCTAGAAGACTGCTTCCACCCTCCTTGTGTGCTCTTCCTCCCTGAGTGTGCCCAGATTTGCTGCAAGTTAACTTGACACTTGTGTGACTGTTGGACACATGGTTTCCATTGTGTAATCTTTTTCAATGACACTACTGTCTTCAAAAAGCTGTCTTCTCTCTGGAATTTTCAAAATATTTTTGAAAATTATTTTTTTCAAATAATTTTAATTTGGCCAAAGTTCCCTGTAGAAAGGTATTTTCCAGGAATGTTTTTTTTTTTTTTTTCTTACATTAGGGATTAAGTACTTTTCTGGCTGACAGTAGAAACAGGAGGGTCACATATGGACCAAATTGAGTCCATGGTGGGGAGTGCATGGACAGAGGCATCCCTGACTCTCACATCTCCCTGATTCTGTGCTCGTGCATGAGCATTGAATTCAAAGAACTAATCTCGAGGAAGAAAATCCCAACAGAATTAAGTGGGTGGAGATTGGGGAAGGTGATCACATACTGTTTTCTGATTGGTTGCTCATCAATCAGATGGAGATGGGGGCGTGGCCAGAGAGGTCCATAAAAGCTTCTGCAGAGCCATAAGAGAAGCACAAGAGTCTGGCAGCCTAAGGAGACACATCCTGGCCTGCTGAATATCAGAGCACCTGCACACCTGGCTAGATCCCGTAAGTCCCTCACTGGCCTAAGCACCAGCGCATTTCCTCCTCACCTGTGTGGATTCAGGTACAATTTTGTTCCTATATTTTCTCATGAGCCAACTTAGGACTTTGATTTTGCCTCACAGTGTGGTTTTGCCTTTATGCTGAATATTAGGATTTCCATTTTGTTTTATGTCACTTTCAATTTTCTCTCTTTCTCTCTCTTTTTTTTTTTTTTTTGGTACCCGATATTGAACTCAGGAGCACTCAACCACTGAGCTATATCCCCAGCCCTGTTTAGTATTTTATTTTTTTATTATTTTTTTACAGTAATATAGCCACATCAATGTTTATAGTAGCTCAATTCACAATAGCTACAATATGGAACCAACCTGGTGTCTCTTGATAGATGAATGGATAAAGAAAATGTGTTATATATATTAAATGGAATGTTACTCAGCTTTAAAGAAAAAAAAATATGGCATTTGCTGGTAAATGGATGGAGTTAGAGAATATCATGCTAAGCAAAATAAGCAAACCCCGCCTCCCCAAAAAGACCAAATGTTTTCTCTAACACGTCGATGCTAATTCACAATAAGGGGGGACACTAGTGAAGAATAGAGTTATCTTAGATTAGGTAGAGGGAGTGAAGGGAGGGAAGGGGAGGGAATATGAGGATAGAAAGGATAGTAGAATAAGACAGACATTGTTACTTTATGTATATATATATGACTGCATGACTAATGTGATTCTACAACATGTTCAATCAGAAAAATGAGAAATTATACTTCATCTATGTATTATATATCAAAGTACATAAATGCATTCTAGAGTCCTGCATAACTAATTAAAACAAATAAAAAATTTTTAAAAAGGCATTTCAGAAAGAACAACGACAAAAAAGATTGCTACACCAACAAAGCTGTTCTTCAAAGAAGAAAAAATCCTTCTTATCACCCATGTCCCTCAAAGGCGAAGGATTGGGTTTCCCTTCCATGGGATGGGCTGGCTGAGAAATAAAAGCTAAGAAAAGTAGAACTATGAAATGACCACAGAATACAGAAAGTAATTTCAAAGAGGGGGCAGAGACCAGAAGCTGACCAGAATGGTCCAGATTCTAACAAAGAAAGGAGCCCATGTTTGCTGTATTTATATCAGAAGACATCAAAGATATTCTATGGAAGGTTGTTTACCAAAACAGGATAGAGGTGGAGGCATATAGGCTGCTCAGTTCCTAGCAGGTCACATCCATCTCTGGTGCCATGCAGGACCTTTCTGGGCAGATTTGCAGGGGAGTTCACTTGCATCAGGCAGTCTCTCCCGGTGGGATTGTCACTGGAAGTTCCCAATGCCAGAGTCTAAATGGCTGAGATGCTAAAAAGGTGCTCACGCATTTCACGGATGTCTTCTTGCACCTTCTAGTGTGTGTGAGGCACTGGGTTCCATCCTCAGCACTGGGATGCGCTAGGCATCACTCCAGGAGCCGACTGGGAGCACTCTCTCAGAGTTTCTCAGGCCTGATGCACAACTACTGCATCAGTCAAAGCCACAGACTCAGAGGCTCAGTCAGGAGTCCCGGGACCCTAAACTATCCTGTTTTGTATTTTATTTAGAGACAGGATCTCATTGAGTTGCTTAGCACCTGCTCTTGCTGAGGATGGCTTTGATCCCTTGATCCTCCTCTGTCAATCTCCCGAGCCCCTGGGATTACAGGTGTACGCTTGCATGCCCAACTTTTATTCATATGTTTAATTTTTGTTTTTTAAGTTTTATATGGACAATATAATTAATTAATTAATTAGGTGATATTGTGATTGAACTGAGGGCCTTGTACATGTGAGGTAAGCACTCTAATAACAGAGGCATATCCCCAGGTCACCATTTATTAATTTTTATGTGCTGCTGAGGATCAAGCCCAGTTCCAGCCCCAGCCACTTTCTTCACCAAGGAGATTGGATTCCTATCTCATTCTAATTGATTGGAATTCTATTTTCTAATGATGGAAATATTTATATTGTGTGCCTACAAATTATACTTTTTTGCCGGGTGTGGTGGCGCACACCTATAATCCCGCCAACTCAAGAGGATGAGGAGGCAGGTGGACTAGAGTTCAAAGCCTGCCTCAGCAACACAAAGTACTACACAAATCAGTAAGACCCTGTCTCCAACTAAAATACAAAATAGGGTTAGGGACATGGCTCAGTGGTGGAGTGTCCTAAACTCAGTTGCCAATACCTGCTCCCTAAAAGAGTATACGGTATGGCCCATGTGATTTTGTACTTTTATACTCTGCTTAAACAAATTAAACCAAAAGCTTCAAACTATCTGATGGAACAGTTCACAGACTCTGTTCTGATCTGTATGTTCTCTTCAACTCTGCCTAAGGTGGCAGAATCTCACATGTGTAATAGATATCCAAGAGAGACTCTGTTGTAATTTCCAAGTGTTTTATAATATAGGCACATGCTTTGTAATTACTCATGATTTTTTTTAAATTAAAACTAACATCACCCATGTGAGGGCAAGTCCATTCCCACCATGTAGTTGTTGAATCTAGGAGCCTACTGTTTAAGTCACATGACAGTCCAATTCCACTTTGAGAAGGATGAAATAATAATCGAAGGCTTTCCCCCATAAGGGTGAGGTGTGCTTATAGACTCCCCAGTACCCCCTTCCCAGTGGCTGGCAATGGATGGGATAGTGGCCTTTTCCCTGGACCATTTTCCAGGATCCTTCTTCTTTCAGACTCCCCAGGATGAGCATCCAGTCCCCACCCACTCTGCTGGAGCTGGAGGGCGCAGCCTGCTGAGCGACAAGTCCAGGGCCATCCTGGATCTGGAGGACATGCCCATAGAGATCTTCCCACCACTCTTTGTGGAGGCCTTCAGCAGGGGTCACACTGAAGTCCTGAATAAAATGGTGCAGGCCTGGCCCTTCACCCGCCTGCCTCTGGGGGCCCTGATGAGGCAGCCACAGCTGGAGATGATCCAAATGGCACTGGATGGGCTGGATATGCTGCTTGCCCAGCAAGATCACCCCAGGTGAGGGGGACCCAGGTGGCCTGGAAGGGAGCACCCTTGGGATCCAAGGAAGTGACTGATGGATCCAGGGAGAGTGGGTGCTGAAGGGTGAACCAAAGGCTTCCTACTCTGCTAGCAAGGAGGGGTGGAGAGGCCTTGGCCATGCTGAGGAGGGGCTTCTGGTTGTGGAGGTGCTTGTGGCAGCTGTGGTGACCCATGAAGGAGGCTGCACCTGCATCTAACTCAGCTGGTACAGGTGCAGGCCAGGCTGGATTGGAGGGAAGTGGGTGGAGAAAACTGAGACAGAAGGAAGAGGTGTAGCAGGGTGCAGCAGCTTAGAGGGGAAGGAAGGGGCCTCAGGGCTGAGACTCTGCTGTGGTCCCCGCAGGAGGTGGAAACTGCAGGTGCTGGATTTGCAGAATGTTCCCCAGAACTTCTGGAGGATGTGGCTGGAGCCATGGTGGATGCCCACTCACTAGAGGTCATGAAGACAAATCAAACATTGAAACTTGGTCCAGCAATGGCAGCTAAGCCACCCTTCAATTTAGACATAGATTTGTGCCTCACAGAAAGGCCCCTGGATGAATTCCAGGCCCACTTGTTCCTGTGGGTCACACAGAGAAGAGACATGGTACACCTGTGTTGCAATAGGCTGAAGATCTTTGGGAAACTCACCAGCCACAACAGGAAGGTCCTGAGACTGCTGCAGCTGGACTGTCCAGAAGGTGGAAGTGCACTGCACCTGGGTGCCCTCCACCTTGGGTGCTTGTGCTTCTTTCTTGGGCCAGATGAGGAACCTGAGGACACTGCAGGTCTCCCAGGTCCACTGCCTGCCCACACCTCCCCAGAAGAGCAGGAGCAGCTGATTGCCCAGCTCACCTCGCAGTTCCTCAGGATGGACTGCCTGTGGAAGTTCTGTGTGGATGCTGTCCTCCTCCTCAAGGGCCACCTGGAGCAGGTCCTGAGGTGAGTAAGGGGGGGCTGAGCATCCTCCTCAGACCAGTTA
This sequence comes from Marmota flaviventris, assembly GCF_047511675.1. Classification (NCBI taxonomy): domain Eukaryota; kingdom Metazoa; phylum Chordata; class Mammalia; order Rodentia; family Sciuridae; genus Marmota; species Marmota flaviventris. The sequence continues at coordinate 133,058,163 of NC_092503.1, read as the reverse complement.
CAGGAAATTTCCACCGACCAGCCACTGATACTCTCATGGTTAATACAACACTGGAAGGTAAATAACCCATCCTTTTGTTCCTCTTGGATCCTGTAGCTAGATGGCATAACCTGTGTCAGAGCAGAGTCCTAAACCAGGGTCCATGGTCTGGGAAGTGCCACCATGCTGGGAACCCAGTTGGGAGGGACAGGAGCTAGGGATGGGACTGATGTTCCCTTTGTGGGAGGCCAGTCCAGTGAAGGTGGTGGAAAGCAGGGTAGAGAAGAGGGCTTGGAAGGAGGGAAGCCCCCACACTTACACCCATCAACAGGGAAGCACTCTTCTCCCCAGCTGGGAGCAGAGGACCTGCCTCTAATACCCACCTGGGGAAGGCTGTTCTGAGCTCCAGGTAGTGATCCTGGTGTGAGGGTGAGGAGCAGGGGTGGAAGTCTTGCTGAGGATATAGGGTGTGAGCCTCTCAGAGAGTTAACCCCTGTGGATTTTGTTACATCCTGCCTGAATTTGACCTTTGTACATGACTCCCCATGACCTCCTGTGGTCAGACCTGTGACTTTCTCCTTGGCAGTGAGGAGGGGACACAGAAATGTGGGCTCATCTGTTCACAGGAGTGGTGGTGAAAGGCTCACTCTGACATGGGATGATGTGAATGACCAGATTCTGCAAAAGGCAGCATCCTAAGTGTGGACCATTGTCAGATGACCAGGGTGACTTTGGGTTTGGGCCAATTTGTCTTTCCCATCCTGACATTGCTCCTCAGAATTAACTGCCTGGTTTCTCCTTAGGCACCTGAAGACTGCCTTGGAGACCCTCTCAATAACCAAATGTCGGCTGTCAGATTCCGACTAGAATTATTTTTCCCGATGTCCAAACACCAGACAGCTCAGACACCTGGAACTGAGGGGCATCAGACTGACCAAATTCAGTCCAGAGCCCCTCAAAATTCTGCTGGAAAGCACTGCAGCCTCCCTGAAGAGCCTGGACTTGGAAGCTTGTATCACTGACTCCCAGCTCCAGGCCCTCCTGCCTGCCCTGAGCTGCTGCTCCCAGCTCAGGGTTTTGAGCTTCCATGGGAACCGCAACTCCATGTCAGCGCTGAGGGACCTGCTGCTTCACACTGCCAGGCTGAGCCAGTTGAGCATAGAGCTGTACCCTGCCCCTCTGGAGAGCTATGATGCCCAGGGTACCATCCACCCAGGGAGATGTTCCCAACTCTGTGCTGAGCTCACAGCAATAGTGAGGGACTTTAGGCAGCCAAATGTCCTTGTGTTCTGTACTGTTCCCTGGTCGTCATTGTGGCTACAAGTTCATGTATAAAGAGGACCTCATTCACTGTTCCTGTCCAACAGCTGCCTAGTTGGGTGTGTTTCAAAAGCATACTTCTAGGCACTTGGATGTATAACCACGATATAGGGTCACCTTAGAGGGAACACAGAACCCACCATTTCAGACACTGCCTGAAGTGTGGATGCAGAAAGGAAAGTGCAGTAGGGGGCTCCATTGGAGGGAAGACCCCCGAGGATAGGACCTTCAGGACATGTGTCTTCATGGAGACATACATAGGGACCTGGATTTCTAGAATGGGATTCAGGCTTGATGGGCACAGGAAGAAGCTATTGTGTTTCATGGCTGGTCCATAAATAGTCAGAAATGAAGGGAATTTCAAGGTTAGTCTTCTGACGTCCTCTGTGATGGATTTACCTGACTTTCTGATGAAACCTTGGGATTCTCCAGGTTCTGATGGAGAAAGACGGCCCTGGGTACTTGGTGAACAATGAGGTTCAGCCCCAGGAAGTCAAGGGATCAAACTGAAATCTGGTCATGATGTGTGGCTACTCTGTGGCTTAACACATGCAGGTGCACACAGGTGGCCTGGAACATTCAACATAGGCACAGAACATGAGCAATTGCAAGAAAACCTCTTCTCATGGGACCTCAGTGCCACCCAGACATTGAACACTGCCCCTTCCTCATGGGTCTCCATGTAGACCCAGAAACCTCAGGTTTCTTTGGATGTGCTGGGCAAGAGCATCTTTGCATACAACATGCCCCATTGTCCCACTCCCAGTGCCTGCAGAAGGTGTCCATGCTGCACATTGATCAGAGCTCTGAGTCTCTTGCCTGTCATCCACCTAGGTAGTCTGTTCTCAGTTAAACTAGTGGTGCCCATTGGAGGTATCCAAATTCCCTTTCAGCAAAATAGTATAATCATATAGGTAGATAACACTTGTGAATATTTCAAAATAAAACTGAATAAATTACAAGCTCTGGTGGGGCAGGGGTGCACATAACTGACAGACCTTCCCCTGACACTTCCCTCCCCTGAGGACTGGGTGGTGGGTTTGTGCAGCGACCTTAGCCTTAGCTTCCCATCCAAGGATGAGAATGAGGTCCCCCCAGTCTTCATTTGAGGTGTTCTAAAGCTACCTGTGGATGTGTTTTAATTATGGCTCTTGAATAATTCTCCACACATAGTGAACTGGAACCCACTTGGATGTGTAAGCAGATTGCAGCTCGCTCTTGGAACTGGTAGCAGAGTCTGGGCCAAGCACAGCTGGCCTCTCTGTCACCCACAGAGCGATCTTTGTGCCTGGCTCCCTCTTTATGGCACTTCCTTTTCTTGGGCTCTAAGACTAGGTTGCAAGTGTGGGGTGGGTGGAAGGTTCTGAACGGCATTCATTCTGCTGGATTCTAGGTTCAAATAAAGCCAAAGATCTGCATAGTGAGATGTGTCATCATTTGTTCTTTTAAGAGTTATCATGACTAAAAAGGGACTTGAAGATATTCTGGTGCCTTCAGACCATTTGAACACTGGAAGTGTTGTGAGGGCTCTTTGTTTTCCCAGAGTCCTGGGGTTAAAGCACCCAGACTGCTCTTTGAGCTCCTCATCTTTTGACTCTAGGTTCATTTGTGCTGTGAGAGAGCACACAACTGTAGGATGTCATGGTAAACAGGACCAGCTTGTAATGGTGGCCGTGTCAGGCAGTGGGGACTGGGTTTCACTCCTTGGCTCCTGAAAGATGCAGAGTCCTTTGCATCCAAAGACTCTACAGCCCCTTCTGAACACTGGCCAATTTCTTCTCCACAATCTAGGAAACCAGAACCCATGCTTTTCTGGAGAAATGAGTGAACTTCATCAAAGCTAACTCAGGGATCTGGGGTCATTGGTCAGTGGTAGAGCACTTGCTAGCATGTGGAAGGGCCTGGGTTCCATCCAAGGCATCACAGAAATAAGTAAACAAATAAATAAATCCAAAAATGATATGACCACATTGGGAAGGTTTAATTGGAATAGAGCTGTCTGTTAGAAATATTTGAAAAGAAAGAAGCAGAACCCACATGAAAACAATGGTGGGTCAAATAGGTGTACTGACAGGTTCTCTTCTAAAAACAACTGCAAAAGCGGGCTTGGTGGCACACAGCTGTAGATCCAGCAGCCCAGGAGGCTGAGGCAGGAGGATGGTGAGTTCAAAGCCAGCCTCAGCAATTTAGTGAGGTTGTAAGCAAGTTTGTGAGACCCTGTTTCAAATCCAACCTGGGTATGGGGCTCACTGGTGTGGCACCCTTGGGTTCACTGCCTGGTCCCCAAAACAATAACAAACAAGTATGAAAAGCTGGTTGCAGTGGCACATGCCTGGGATCCCAGCTACTCGAGAAGCTTTATGATTTTATTCCTTCTCCCAATTTTACTAACTGGGGCATGACCCATCCTTATTTTTTCCAGTCCCTTAGATGCCATATTGGGCCATTTAATTGAGATCTATTTTCCTAATGTAGGTATTTCTTCTTGGGAACTTCCCACTTAGAATTTCTTTTACTGTATCCACAGGTTTGAATATCTTGTGTGGCCCTGTTTATTGGTCTGCAGGCATTTTACACTTTCTTTTTTATTTTTATGTATTTTTTAAATTTCATACATACATGACAATATTTTGATTTCTTCAATGACCCATTGGTTGTTGGGGAACATGCTGAAGAATTCCCATGCTTTGTAACTGTCCAGGAGTTCCCCCTGCTATGGATTCCATTCTTATTAAATTTATGGAGATTTATTTTGAGAATAAATGGAGAATGTGTCGTGTGCTGTTGAGAAGGATGTTTGCTCTGCAGTGTTGGGTGGGGTGGTCTGTAAATGTCTACTGTGTGCAGAAATTGATCCATCCAGTGCTGAAAAGGGGTGTTGAATCCCCACTTTTATTACTGTGTTGTAGTCAACTTCTTCTTTTACATTCCAGTAATATCTGTTTTGCACATGTGGGTGCTCGGGTGTCGGGTACATGTTTGTGTACAATTGCTGTCTCATGTTGCTGAATTGACCCTTGATCATCGTGTGATCACCTTATCTCTTTTTATTGTGTTTCAATCTCTAGTCTATTTTATCTGACAGGAGTCTAGCCATTCCTGCTCTAGGTTGGTTTCCTTTATGTGGAATATCTTTTCCATCCCTTCACTGCCACCTGTGTGTGTCTGAGGTGAAGTGACTTTCTTGTAGACAGCAGGTACCAGAGTCCATTGAAAAAGAAAATCTATTCAGTCACTTTACATCTTATAATTGGGGAGTTTATTCCGTTTAAATTCAAGGTTTTTTATCGAAAGATACAGAATTATTTCTGACTGGTATTGTTTATTTTTAGTTTCTTTTTCTGATTTCTCTTTAGTTCTTTTTCTCTCTTTTCCTCCCTACTCTCTAGTCTGTTTCTGAGGGTTGGTGTTTTCTTCTGGGATAAATTTGCATTTCCTTCTTTGTCCTTTGTGAACATGCTGTCATTTTTGGTTTTTCTTTTGGGCTTCCTCTGGGACTTAGAAAAATTTTATAGTTACCAAAGAGCATTTTAAGCTGAACAGAACCTCCCTCTGCTCTGATACCAGTACTCTGGATTCCGTCTTTTTTCTTGTAACTTGTGCTTTGGTTGCCATGGTTTCCTTCTCCTGGTTTTGTGCATTTCTTAACCTCTTACTGTGGCCATGCTTAACACTCACCATTTTGTTTTTAACTTTCCTATTAGTTATTTGATAGTTTAAATATTCCTGTTATGTAAACCAGGCACACTGCTGTATGCATGTAATCCCTCAGGAAACTGAGGAAGGAGGATGGCAAATTGAAAGCTATCCTCAGCAACTTAGAAAGGCCCTAGACAACTTCATGAGACCTTGTCTCAAAATAAAATATAAAAAGAGCTGACTTCCCATTAGATCCAACACCTTCAAGAGCCTGTACTCTCGCCTGTGGCCTTCACTGGAAGATATGCTGTGTTCCCTTCCTGCAGAAAGCTGGCTGTGAGATACAGCAAGAAATCACACAGCACAGAAATAATTTTGAAATGCAAGGGCGGGCCAGCTCTGAGATCTTAAGGATGCTGCTTCCACACTGGAAGGAGAGAGAGAGAGAGACAGAATGTGTGTTTTTTTATTTTTCTATGGGGGATACACAAAGGCTTTTCCATAGAACATGCTTCACCAAATAAAGCAATGGGTGGGCTGTCCCAGCTTGACAGGTAACACCCAACCCCAGAGCCACAGAGCAGTCTCTATAACTGAGGGAAGACTGAGGTCATGTGCTTTCTGTAATAAGCCATGGAATGACTTGCAATGCCACACCGAAATCTCCTTGGCTTCAAGGCTGAGTAGAGACTATGCAAATGGCTCAGAGGTGGCCCCCCACACTGGCCCTTAGTGCTACAGTACTGGCTGGAGTGGGAGGACAGACTGGGAGAGTCAAAAATGGATACACACACATAAATATGTGCAGACGTCTGTTCCTGTACATCTCCATCACATTCCCCTTCTCTGAATTCTCAAGAACTTGAATGTCTGTAATGAGTCTGGCATGATTAAGTGTTTGCTTGCTCAGAGTTAACTTAGAATTTTTAGTTTTGAATTGATTATGTGTATTGCAGTGCCCAGCACTAAGGATTATCATTTGCTTGATTAAGAACCTATACAGTGAAATTGTATTGAATGATTTGAGTGAATAAAGCATTGAAAAAAGCATTAGTGTGTGAATATGATTTACTTCTCCCCTCCACTGCAGATGTCACATCTTTGCCCATCCCAACACTAGCCAGCTTCCCTTGGTCCCTGCCCACTTTCACAGCACTGTGCCAACTTTCCCAGTAATCGTGTGGGCTTTACAACATGCTTACAGTTGTTCTCTCTGCTTAAATGTACCTGGGTTAGTTTTTTGATACTAAGAACCATGGTTGCCAGTCACAGAGGCACATGCCTGTAATCCCAGTGTATCAGGAGGCTGAGATAGGAGGATCATTGGTTCAAACCCAGCCTCAGCAATGGCAAGGCACTAAGCTCATCAGGGAGACCCTGTATCTAAAATACATACACAATAGTGCTGAGGATGTGCCTCCGTGGTCGAGTGCCCTTAAGTTCAATCCCTGGTACCCACCACAAAACCAATGATTATTGATGTGTAAAAATATGTAGGGTTCAAGTGACCTAGAGAGTAAACACATATGTGAAAATTATACTCCCTAGCCCAATGTCAAGACAGCCTTCACTCATTATCCACAGTGAATTGATTCCAGGACACCCCCCCACCCCCTTTGTATACCAAACTCTGCACATATTCAAGGTCAGGTGTAAATGATGCAGTGTTTGCATATAACCTATGCACATCCTCCTGTGTGCTTTAAACCATCTCAAGGTTCCTTATAACATTTAATACAATGGGAACATTACATAGCAGTTTACACTGTGCTGTTTAGAGAATAATGACAAGAAAAAAGTCTCTACACATTTAGCCCAGATGCACTTATTTTCAACCATGTTCAATCCAAGGTTGATTGAGTCCAAGGATGCAGACCCTACAGCCTCAGAGCTCAGATGAGAGATGCAGTAGCACAGAAGTATGAGCAGAGACATCAGTGAACAGAGACATCAGTGATCAGAGACATCAGTTACAGAAGATGACCAAAGAATCAGGAAGAGCAGCCTTAAGAATTAGAAGCACCACAGCCCTGACATCTGCTTAGTGTTGGCACAAAGAGACCTACACCCCTGGGGCCAGTAAGGGCATTTCTGAGAGACAAATAAGACTAGCAAAATGCAACTGGTAAATTTCATTCGGTGTCTAGGTTTCAGTAACGCAGGGAATTGTGTGTCTATTAAGTTTTCAATGGAACATTCCAATGTTTCATGTTACCTCAAAACAATAAGCTTCAGAAATCAGGGAACTGAACTAATAGGAAAGGCCTAATTGCCCAACATTTTGTATAGTTAAACTCTTCATTTCCTATATCTTGTATTTACTGAATTTAAAAAAATGCTAGTACTGTGGCTCAGTGGTCTTTGGGTTCTCCTCCTGGTACAAAAGGGGGTGGGGGTAAGAAGAGAGGTACAAAACAAAAGTACCTTGTTCTTTTGCTGAATAAAATTTTGAAATGGGGAGTTTTAAAAAATGTGGATTGTAGTGGACACAGTGGCACAACCTCTAATCCCACCAACTCAGAAGCTGAGGCAAGAGGATTGCAAGTTCACAGACATCCTGGTCAAGTTATCGATAACCTCTCTCAAAATAAAACACAAAATGTCCTAGGGAGGTGGCTCCATGCTAAAGTACCCCTGGGTTCAATGCCCAGTTCCTGCAAAAATGGGGGAGTTGGGGATGTGGTTCAGTGTGTAACAGGGGTTTTCTTGATGCTTTCACTAAATCCCTTGTGGCTTTGAATCTTACATATTTTTTTCTTTCCCCCAAATCTTCTCCCTGACTTCCTCCTCCCTGATCTTCTTGTCCTTGATGTTCTCCTTCCTGGTTTCTTCTCTCTAATCTAATTTTCTCAGAATCACCTCTTCAAAAACAACCTGTTCAGCAGTAATCTCTAGGGTATATAAAGAACTCAAAAAGCTAAGCACCAAAAAAAATGTAATCCAATCAACAAATGGGCCTAGGACCTGAACAGACACTTCTCAGAAGAGGATATACAATCAATCAACAAATATATGAAAAGATGTTCATCATCTCTAGCAATCAGAGAAATGCAAATCAAAACTACTCTAAGATATCATCTCACTCCAGTCAGAATGGCAGCTATTATGAAGACAAACAACAATAAGTGTTGGCAAGGATGTGGGGAAAAAGGCACACTCATACATTGCTGGTGGGACTGCAAAATGGTGCAGCCAATATGGAAAGCAGTATGGAGATTCCTTGGAAATCTGGGAATGGAATTACCATTTGACAAAGCTATTACTCTCCTCAGACTATACCCAAAGGACTTAAAAACAGCATACTACAGGGACACAACCACATCAATGTTATAGCAGCACAATTCACAATCACTAAACTGTGGAGCCAACCTAGATGCCCTTCAGTAGATGAATGGATAAAAAAGTGTGGCGTATATACACAATGGAATTTTATTCAGCATTAAAAGAGAATAAAATCATGACATTTGCAGGTAAATAGATGGCGTTGGAGTAGATAATGCTAAGTGAAGTTAGAAAATACCCCCCCAAACCAATGCCAAATGTTTTCTCAGATAGAAGGAGGCTGACTCATAGTGGGGTAGGGAGAGGGACCATGGGAGGAGTAGATGAATTCTAGATAGTTCAGAGGAGTGGGAGGGAAAGGGTGTGGGCAGGGGATTAGCAAGGATGATGGAATGTGATGGACATCATTATACAAAGTACATGTATGAGGACACAAATTGGTGTCAACATACTTTATATACAACCAGAGATATGAAAAATTGTGCTGTATGCATGTAGTAAGAATTGTAATGCATTCTGCTGTCATTTTTTTTAAATCAAGTAAAAAAAAAAATTGTTCCTCTGATAGGCAGTATGACAACCTATGGGACAGAAGACCCTCCATTTTTTCTTTTTTTGCTACCAAAATAGTAAACATTCCCTTTCCTTTTTCTCAAAACTGTGTCCTCATTATTACATTAGCATCAGGGATGGGAACAGAACATTTGGCAACAAGTGCTTTAGTGTTGTAGGGCAACTGAGCCTAAAAGAGAACTTTTAGAGGGTCTACTCCCAGACAGTCTTCCCTAGTGACCTACAGCCAAGGAGTGGTAGCACATGCCTGCAAACCCAGCAACGCTGAGGCAGGAGAAGCACAAGTGGGAGGCCAGCCTCAGCAAGTTAGCAAGATCCTGTCTCAAAATAAAAATATAAGGAGGTGGAGATGTAGCCCCATAGAAGAGCACCACTGGGTTCATTCCCCAGTACCAAAAAAGAAACACAAAATGGTGGCACATAGTTTGTGATGCAAAGAGAATATCACATTTCTTTCTCTTCAACTGCCCAGAAGTTTGGACTTAGTGTCTCTACATGCAGTTTCCCATCATCCTAATAGTTTTGATTTCTGCTTTGGTTTAGATCATATGAAACTTCTTTCCTTCTGTATTTCTTTTCCTTTTTCTCTTGTATTTTTTGTTTTGTTTTGGTTTTGGTTCTGGGGATTGAATCCAGATGCACTACAGCACAGAGCTACATCTCCTTTTCATTTATATATTTTCAGTTTGAGACAGGGTATTACTAAGTGGATTAGGGTCTCACTAAATTGCTGAAGCTGCCCTGGAACTTCTGATCCTCTGCCTCAGCCTCCTGGGTAGCTGGGATTACAGGTGCAGGTCATCAAACCTGGAACCACACAATATTTTTCATAGGCTGGACTCTATTCTGATCTATTTCTTTCCCAGGACTCCACTCCAAAGTGGTATGTTGTCACATGTACAAGATACACATGACAATCAAGCCTCATCTCAGAGTTAGCATTTTCCATCTCTTACTTGCCAATGTTCTCAAATAGTATATGTGGCTTTTAGCATTGCTTACATTTAAACTGAGCATGGTGGTACATGTCTGTAATCCAGCTATTTAAGAGGCTGCAGCAAGATGATCGTGAGTTTGAGACAAGTATGGAGGACAAAGTGAGATCCTGTCTCAGCATAAGATAGGGCGAGGAGCCAGGTATGGTGGCCTATGATTGTAATCCCAGCAGCTTAGGAGGCTGAGGCAAAGGATCACAAGTTCAAAGCCAGCCTCAGCAACCTAACAAGGCCATAAGCAGCTTAGTGAAATCCTGCCTCAATAAAAATAGAAAAGAGCTGGGGATGTGGCTCAGTGTTTAATTACCCTGAGTTCAAACACCTGTACCAAAAAAGAAGATGAAGAATTCAGAGGAGAAAGAGGGGTGAAAGGAGAATAAGGAGGAGGAGGATAAGGAAGAGGAGGAGGAGGAGGAGGAGGAGGAGGAGGAGGAGGAGGAGGAGGAGGAGGAGGAGGAGGAGGAAAAGAAAAGAAAAACAGCTAAGGGAAAATGGCCAGCCCTGACCTAAGGCAGAGTCCACCCACAAGCTGCCCATTCCCTCTACTGCGCACAATGACATCTGGCTCTAGAACTCAACAATAGAAAGTTACTTGATAGGAAAGGGGACACACTGGGACAACCTGCCCCCTAGTGGCTCATTTGACACTGATTTCTAGGTGGCTCTTGCTTCAGATTACACTTTTCTGTGATTGGTGCTGACTGTGGAGAGCAGCCATGAAAATTAATTCAAAACCAATCTCCCCCACACCCAAAAGTGATTTCCTGTTTGTTTGTTTTTGTTACTGGATGGTGTGTAGGGGCTGCTGGTCCAGTAGAGGCATCTGGGTGGGCCCTGGGGAGATGAAACTAGAAAACTGGACCCCGGCTGTTGGTGAATCTAGCTTTCCTGCTGGGTGTTGTTTCTTCCTGGACTAGAGCTCCTGTGACCCCTGGTGCAGGCAGAGCCTGGCTGCCTCTGGTTCCTGGGAACCTAGGGCCTCAACTCCCCAACTCCCCCCAAGGCCAGTCTTACTACCTTTGCCACTGCAGGTTTCTTCCCGATGAGGGGAAGCTTTAATCCTCTGTGTGGTGCAAGAGAGCAACCTCGGGTCAAGTTGCCCAGGGCCACCTCCAGGATCTGCCATGCTCCCATGGTCACTCAAGTGCAAGCCAGTCTTTCTAACCTTGGTGGCAATGATTCCTCTGATGGTGTCTCTGTTTCTTGTTAATTTCCTCTAGGGAGCATGGTCCTCTCAACAGCCTTCTGGAAATGGAAACAGAGCTCAGGCCATGTTACAAGCCTGCCCAAGCCTGCCAATTACCACTTAGCAAGCCCTGCCTCAGGCCACCTCTCCAGCCCCAGCTCCCTGCTCTCCCCTAGTTCCAGGTGATGAGTGGTCTCCTATGTGCCTTCTGTGGGAACCTCCCAGCCAGACATTCTGGTCATCCCCCCACACCTTTTCTCACTCCAGTGGCTTGGGTCATAAGATTATCTTGAGAGTCCTGACAACCTATCAGACTGAAAGACTCTAGGACAGAAAAGACAGGACTCTTTGAATTTGGAAAAGGCCTTGGACAAACAAAAGCTCTGGAAAAGACAAAGGAAGACCTCTGAGGAGGAAAGTTGAACTGTGTCCTGGTTGGGATGGCACCTCCCTGGGTTATGGAAACCCAGCTGAAACCAGTCATTGTCAGAGGACCTTAGCAGCCAGAGAGGGCTTCTGAAACTGCATTTTCTCAATGGTTATCTAGGATTGAAAACATGCTAATTATCAGAAGAGAGAGAGAGAGAGAGAGAGAGAGAGAGAGAGAGAGAGAGAAATATATCCATTTGATGGATTAATCCACTGATTGGATTACAGCTCTCATGATCTGATCATTTCACCTCCTGCATTAACACAGAGGCTTTTGGAGGACAACTCATATCCAAACCATATCAGAGACACTTGCCTTTGACATGTATCTTCTGCTCCCCAACTTCCCAAAGAGCTCACAGTTCCCACCCTCAGTGGATAATGAAGACTGGACTCTCATATGTAACCATACAACGGAACCCAAACCTGGGTGTCTCTCCTGAGGAGAGCAATGGAGTTGCCTCTTTGGGAAGTTCCTTCAGGGAGGAATAAGGCCCTGTCACTTGTCTATGTTCCCTGAATTCTTTTCACCTTTATTCAGCAGGACCACCTCAGGAAGAAGGCCAGGAAGGTTTTTGAAAGTCTATATTTGTTAAAATCATAATTTTGATCTGATACACCTAGGTTAATATGTTTTTCTGATTACATTCTGCTTTGTTTAAAACCAATTCACAAGGGTTAATTCTCAGACTAATAGGTTTTTAACAAATAACCTACAAGGCTTTTGTCTGTCTATTTTGTGTAGGTGCACCGGTGTACTGTCCATCTACATGTATTGCTGTGTATACATATATTTGATACTAAAAATTGACATATGAGCTTGTAAATTAAAATTTTAAAAATGGATCCAAATACCTTTGCTTCATATTATTTAAAAGGTTCAATTGAAATTGGGTAAATAAGTAAAAGTAAAAATGTCTTTAAAGTTACTAATGCAACTTAAACAAGTTACAGATTTGTTTCTAGGTGGTCAAACAGTTTTTAATAAAATGTTAATGTCTATAAAGTGTCTAATATCCATTGTCTCTAGGATTTTTCTTCAATTGGAAAAAATACAAATGCTATTCAATGCACTTGTCTTATACCTTTTTTTTAAAAAAAATGTAAATTAGATCTGACCTATATGAAATTAATCATGAATGTGTTGTTAGAGACATCTCATTGGTTTACAAAGTTTAAATGGTAACTGTTAAATATAATATCAAGTAATCTTAACTCCTTAAATTCCATAAGTAAAAATATTTATGCACTGTTGGTGTTTTCATATATTGGTAAATTTAAAAAATTTAAAATTACTTTACGTTATCACAAAAACAAGGTTACTAAAAGTTAAAAGTCCCAGCGGGTATAATTCTATATATAAAAAGTCAAGAGGTTTCAACTGCATTTCAATTAGAGTACTGTAAATATATTTCCTGTTATTAAAATGGATTAATTTATCTAAAGTCAGAAATTGATAAGGGTTATTTTAAGGTATAAAAAAAGAGGGATCTATGGATTAAAAATTATTTAAAGGTTCTAAATATAAAAAAAAATATATTTAGTAAAAAAAACATGTTTCTAGGTAAGAAAGTCTTTATGTGGTAAAATATAATTATAATACATCTAAGTAAACAATAAGGTCTAAGTAAGTAATATAAACATCTATAAATAAAGGTTAAATATTAAAATGTTTCTTTATAATAAGTTGTTTATATATGTAACAAAAATAGTTAAAAGTATTCAAGGTTGTTCCCTAAGAGCAAATATTAATGTGCTGATATAAACCAAAGTTTATTTACATATTAAAATGACAAACACTTCTTAAAATATTATTTATATTGTGTCTGTTAAGTTTTATTCTCTAGAGCAACTAACGGGACAAATGAAGGTTTGTACATCTCTGGTGAAACAGCGACTGTTATTTTAGAGTATTGTTTCACATTACAGAGTGTAAAACTTGGTTAATATAATAACATCAATAAAATTTTAGTACACTGCTCTTCTTCTCATATTCAATGTGCTTCCTTACATTGGCTAGACCCCCAAATCTCCCTTTTGTGTTTTTTTTGGCTTAAATATGAGGCATCACTGAAGGTGGTGTGCTACTCTGACCATCTCACTTTTAGAGAGTAGAGTGTCTGCTGCTGGCCAGCAATAAAGGCTTAATTGGAATGACAATGTGTGGTCTAAGAGTTATTTAAGGGTCTCGGTATTGGTATAACATTAAACCAGAGGAATTTTGCAGTCTGAGGCTATTATTCTCCTTTTAGTTATGGCACTTGCTCCCCAATGCAATGTAATCTCTTGAGGGTTTTCAATGCTCTTTGGCCAGGTACTGAGGTGCGCACTTACAATCACAGTAACTTGGGAGACTGAGGCAGGAGGATAGGAGATTCCAAGCCACCCTGGGCAACATAGTCAGACCCTGTCTCAAATAAAAATATATAAAGTTTTGGGGGTGTAGTTCAGTAGTAAAGGGCCCCAGGTACACAATTCCTGGTACCACACACACACACACACACACACACAGTCCAGCAGCCTCATGCATGCCAAGTGATTGCCATCAGATTTAGACAACTCAAGGGAGCCAATACTGACCATGTAATGCTTAGAATATTCCGTGGCCACAGTATCCCAGCTGATGATGCTACTGTAAAAGACTGCAGAATCAAAATGGAATTATTTGTTCCAAAACCTCACAAAAGTGGAGGGCAGAGGACCATGCAGGAGAAGGTCCTTGAGCTTGGTCCTTTGATAATAGACTTTCAGGAGGACTCTGACAAAACCACAACATTACACACACACACACACACACACACACACACACACACTCAAATTGCTTCTAAACTCCTTACTCTCCAATCAAGATCATAGGATTTTTATCATTGGCTCTCAAGAGATTAATAAAACACAGAATGGGACCTGAAAATTCCAAGAAACTCCAGGAGAGCCTTTCTTCTGCACTGCAGAGGAGTCTATTATGGTTCCTTCTCAAGCACATTTTGAAATTGGTGGGCAAATGATTCAAAAGACAATTAAAAACAGCAATGGCTTTCACGTGGAATGTTCCAGTTGAACATCTCTCAAACAGCTGCTCTTTAAGAAGTACATTTTAAGCCAGATGAGGTGGGCCATGCCTGTAATTCCAGATTCTCAGGAGCCCGAGGCAAGAGGATGGCAAGATTCAGGCCAGACTTGGCCATTTGGTAAGTCTGTTTGAAAATAAAACAAAGAGAATTGGGCAGGTAGCTTAGTGGTAGAGTGCCCCTGGTTAAATGCTTAGTACTGGAGAAGGAGAGAGTAAGTTTTTAGGCTTCAAGTTGTTTTTATCAAGTTCTCTGATTACATGGGAAAAGAAAAACTGAGTCATCTCTGTTAAAAGTTGAAGTATTATTTCATAGGATATAAATTTCCTTATTCACTTTAAATATCTTTCATGACTCTGGTTAAATGACTTATCTTTTATAATGATCTAGGACCCCGAGTTTCATGAAGTGCTTTAAATCTTTTGAGATTATTTACTAACTTCTCTATGATCAAAGTCTACATTGTCACTTGACCTTGAGCTAACATTGGGATGTTCTAGAGAATTCCATAGTTGTTCAAGGGATTTCTAGAAGAGAGACATTAAGTCAATTATCCTAATTTGATATGATGAGAAATCCTGTCAAATATGACATAACTTTTTCAAGTTGTATTTATTTCGATATTTTATTAATATTTGCTTTAAAATGGCAAAAATTCAAAAAAATCTCATATGTTTTCAGACATAATTCTGTATGCCAATCAAATCACCTTGTTAATACCTGTTTATAGTAAATTCCCAACAGATTTTTAACCATGTTAAAGAATCTAAATTTTTATCATCAAGAGCTATCATTTGGATTTTTTTCCCTGAACATAACTAAAATCAGATTATTTGATTAAGAAGAAAAAAACCTCTAACAAGTTTACTTGAACACAGGTCTCTCATCTATCTATCTATGTATTTATGTATTCATTTCTTTATTTATTGTTGCTAGGGATCAAACCCAGGGCCTCATGCATGCTAGGCAAATGCTCTACCTTTTCAAAATTGTAATTCAAAACAGAGTGTGGTGGTGAACACTTGTAATCCCATCTACTGTCCTGTGAACTGATAAATACAATCAATAAGTGTGTCAGTTATGGGTTATGGATTAGTAAAAAAAATATAGATGATGGGTATAAAATTTTGAAGAGTGAGATAAGACAATTATAAAGCAAGAACTGTCATAGGCAGCACCTGAGACTTCATTTTGCTGCCTCCTATGAAAAACTGTTACAAGAGCTGTTTCTGAGAAACTGAAATGAAACCTGTTTTCTTACTTTAAAATACTTGCCATTCTGTACTTTGTACCCCACAAATTGTACCCTACTCAGGATGCAGTGGTGGTCATGGAGAGCTACATCCTGGGTTTGAATGCTATTGTGGGTCTACATGACTTTGAAGTACATTCTCACCCCACTCACCCCCACCCAAATTCAGGATGTGACTGTCTAGCACCTGCTTGAACCCAGGACCATGCTCAACTAAACTGCAAAGCTAATGTGCTGGCTTGCTGACTGGAAAATTCTGGTCCCGCCTAGAGCCCAGAGGCCCCACTTATTAATGTTTTAATTTCTATGATTGGCTAGATTACATGACGATAAGCAAGTCACTGAAATGTGGATTTTGTGCTTATATAGTTTTTGGATGGACCAGGAAGCTGAGGCCCTCTCACAGAGCTTGAGGCTCTTTGGTGGGTGACAGTCCCTAGTCAGGTAAGTAAAGCTCTATTTTGATTTGAAATTCAGACTTAGAGTGCTTTCTGGAGGGACTTGCCATAACACCATCTACTTAGCAGGCTAAGGCAGAAGGATCTCAAATCCAAGGCCTGTCTCAGTAATTTAGTGAGAACCTGTCTCAAAACAAAAATTTGTTTTAAAAAATGGGCTGGGAATGTAGCTCACTGGTATAGTTCCCCTGGTTTCAAACCTTGTACCCAAACTGAATAAATGAATAATTTAATTAACTAAGTAATTAATGAAAAAATGAAAAAAGCTGAGAATGTCGCTCAGTGGTAAAGCTCTCTTTGGTTCAATCCCCAATGCCAAAAAAATAAAAAAAATAAAAATAAATAAATTCAGGGCCTAAATATTTTTTTAAAAATGAACACCTTTACTCATAAAATTTCTGTAAAAGTCTAACTCATCATAGAATAATAAAGACTAAAGCTTGGAGATGAGGTACCCAAGGCCTAATGAAAAGGCAAAATTGAATTTAACAGTGACTTTCTGGTGGAAGAACACTGAGAGCCACTTTCTCCAAACCCACCTTGTTCAAATGTGGCTCAATGAGTTTCAACAATGATTCCTAGTCATCTATTAATTCCCTCCAATGGGAGACTGGACCAACCAGGAAAAGTCCATCCTGGCACCGAGAGAGAATCAAACCCTAAGCATTATGTGATGCATCCAGAGAAAAAACCTTCATCCCAAGGGGGAAACATAATGGTGCTCAAATCAACAGGCAGGAACTGTGTCAAATCCTGATGAAGGGGAAGCAGGGTGATGTGAAGGGAGGGTCCCTGGGCAGCCCTGCCTGATGGCAGGAACTATCACAAACCAGTCAGCCCCAACCTCAGCTGTGCATAAAATCCACCCCAACCTGCACCCCCCAAACTCTAGGAGGACACCTGGTCAGTAGCCACCTGTTGTCCTTGAACTGAGGCCACCCATGGTACTGAATCTGTGGAGTCAGTGATAATTGATTCAAAGCTGCCTTTAAAACACTGTCTCTCTTTGCCTCCTGGATGGGGCTCTGACTCATCTTTCTTTAGGTGTCCTGCATTCCTGCCCTATTATGTCTGACTACACCTGTTCTTTGGAGAGCCACTGTCTGTTGTGACTTAGGTTGACAGAAACATCTACCTGCCTCCTGCACCAAGTCAAGGGTGGTAAGAGCAGCAGGGCTGTGGCATGAGGTCACCCTTTCCAGCAGGCTACGCACAGACAAATGGCAGAGAGATTTAGAATTCAATTGAGAGACAAGATATCCATTGTTGTGGAGCCTAAAAAGCAATGAGGTCTCTGAAATAGCCTTAACCCTACATCACTGCACACATAGGAGATTAAATGTGGGTCAGTTGTGGTAAGTCATTATGTGAAACAGATACCAAAGATCATCTCAACCAACTGTAAATATTAAACTGATATGAAAAGGGATATTTTCCAACAGATACCCAAAAGATTATCATGGTTTAGATGCTGTGTCTCCCAATAGCTCACCTGTGAGAGAATGGTTTTGGAGGAGACATGATTGGTTTATAGCCTTAACCTTGTAAGTAAGTTAATTACTAATGGGATTAACTGAGTGATAATAGGGGGCACCTGAGGTGTGGCTGGAGGAAGCTAATCCATGGGCGTGTGAATACGGTGTGTATATATTGTATCTGGCAAGGGGCCATCTTTCTCCCTCTCTGTTCTCTAATAATGTGAGCACCTTCCCTCTGTCACAATCTCCCACCATAATGGTCAGCCTCATCTTGAAGATGAGGGCCCAAGAAATGGAATCTGTTGTGTGTGCATTGAGACCTCTGAAACCATGAGTCCCCAAATAAACTTTTTCTCCTCTGTAGTTGTTGGGGTTGGGTGTTGTAGTGAGAGCATGTAAAAGATGACTAACACAAAAACAGAACAACAAAGCAGAAATGCAATTCTGTAAATGACGCTATTCAAACCATTCCTTCTACATCTTCCTGTAAGTCCTCCCCTCACATGGCTCATCATCCAAGCACTCCCTCTCTTTCCTTCCTCAATTCCTGAATTACTTTTTACTCAGGCTCTTCAAATTTTCCTTTGCCTATGAAATTCTCACAGCCTAAAGAGCCCTGGAAACTGCCTGGAGCAATGGCTGTCTGAGAGATGTGCCCTCGGGTCCCTGATTCTGCAGGAAGAGTCTCCAGTTGGTGGCCTCCCTGATGTCAGAAACACCTGCTGTCCAACCCTGTGTCTTTCTCTCCCATTCCCAAGTTGCCCACAGTTTCCACCCTTGGTGGATTTCAGACTTTTCCAATTCTGATGGGGCATGTTGGCCCATGCCTATAATCACAGCAACCCAGGAGACTGAGGCAGGAGGAAGGCAAATTTGAGGCCAGCCTCAGCAACTTAATGAGGACCTAAGCAATTTAGTGAGACACTATCTCCAAATAAAAGCAAAAAATAAAAAGGGCAGGAGATGTGGTTCAGTGGTTGAGAACCAATGGGTTCAATCCCCAGTACAGACAGACAAACAGGAGAAGTATTGCCCTAAGTCTAGAAGACTGATTCCACCCTCCTTGTCTGCTCTTCCTCTCTGAGTGTGCCCAGATTTGCTGCAAGGTAACTCGACAGTTGTGTGACTGTTGTCAACATGGTTTCCATTCTGTGGTCTTCGTGGATGACACTACTGTCTTCAAAAAGCTGTTTTTACTATGGAATTTTCGAGAAAAAAATTCAAATAATTTGGATATGGCCAAAGACGCCTTTGAAAGATATTTTCAGGTGTTGTTTTTTTCTTAGGGATTCGGTGCTTTTCTGTCTCACGGGAGGAACAGGAGGGTCACATATGGACAAAACTGAGTCCATGGAGTGGAGTGTATGGAAGGACGCATCCCTGACTGTCACACTCTCCTGGATTGTGCGCAAACCAGTCAGCCCCATGACCATTGGAATCAATCAATCAATCTGGAGGAAGAAAATCCAATCAGGATTAAGTGGGTGAAGATGGAAAACCTGATCAGATACTGCTTTCTGATTGTATGCCAGCCAATCAGATGGAAGTGGGGGCGTGGTCAGAGAGGTCCATAAAAGCTCCTGTGGAGCCAGAAGAGAAACACAAGAGTCCTGGAGCCCAAGGAGAACCAGCCTGGCCTGCTGAGGCTCCAAGAACCCTGCACACCTGGACAGATCCAGTAAGTCCCTCACTGCCCTGAGCACCACCCTGTCCGGCCTCACCTGTGCGGATTCAGAAACAATTTTTTTTTCCTGTCTTTTCTCATGAACCAATTTAGAACATCTATTTTGCCTCTCAGTGTATTTTTACCTTGATCCTGAACACTAGGATTTCCACTTTGGTTTATGTCACTTTCAATTTTCTTTCTTTCTTTCTTTGGTATGGGCTATTGAACCCAGGGGCACTCAAACACTGAGCCACATCCCCAGCCATGTTTTGTGCTGTATTAAGAGACAGGGTCTCACTTAGTTTCTTAGCGCCTGCTCTTGCTGAGGCTAACTTTGATCGCATGATCCCCCTGTCTCAGTCTCTGGAGACCCTTGGATTACAGGCTTGTGCACGCATGCCCCGCACATTTTCTTTTTCTAAATTGTTGTTTTCTAAAGTTTATATGGACAATATAATTTATTTATCCATTTATTTATTTGGGGGTATGGTGATTGAACCAGGGCCTTGTGCAAGTGAGGCAAGCACTCTACAACAGAGGTATGTCCCCAACCCAACATTTAATAATTTTTACCTGCTGCTGAGGATCAAGCCCAGTGCCTCACATGTCCTAGGAAAGTGCTCTTCCATTGAGCTCCAGGCAAAGCCAATTTAAAATTACTTAACCAAGAAGTGGATTGCAATCCTATTTCATTCTAATTGATTGGAATTCTATTTTCTGATAATAAAAATATTTATTTTGTGTGCCCTTAAATTCATACTGTTTTGCTGGGCATGGTGGCACACACCTCTAATCCCTACACCTCTAGAGTTTGAGGAGGCCAGAGAACTAGAGTTCAAAGCTAGCCACAGCAGCACCAGGCGCTGAACAATTCAGTAATATCCTGTTTCCAACTAAAATACAAAATATGGCTGGGGGCAGTGACTTACTGGTTGAGTGTCCTGAATTTAATCACCAATATCGCCTCATCCTCCAAATTATACTTTAAGGCTTATGTAGCTTTGTAATTTTATAATTTGTTTAAACACATAAACAAAAAGCTTCAAACAATCTCATACAACAGTTCAAAGACCCTGTTCTTCTGATCTGTTTGTTCTCTTGAACTCCCCCCCTAAGGTGGCAGAATCTCACATGAGTAACAGATATCCATGAGACTCTGTTGTAATTTCCAAGTGTTTTATAATATGGGCACATGCTTTATATATGCCCATTTAATTTTTTGAAATTAAAAATAACATCACCCATGTGAGGGCAACTCCTTTCTGAGCCACTGTAGTTTTTGAAACTGAGGAGCCTACTGCATCAAGTCACATGACACTCGAATTCCCATTTTATAAGGACAAAATAGTAATCAAAGGCTTTCCCCCATTAAGGTTGGGGTGAGTTTTTGGACTCCCTAGTACCCCCTTCCCAGTGGCTGGCAATGGATGGGATAGTGGCCTTTTCTCTGGACCATTTTCCAGGATCCTTATTCTTACAGACTCGCTAAGATGAGCAACCACTCCCCACCCATGCTGCTGGAGCTGGCAGGGTGCATCCTACTGAGCGACAAGTCCAGGTCCATCCTGGATCTGGAGGACCTGCCCATAGAGCTCTTCCCACCATTCTTTGTGGAGGCCTTCAGCAGGGGACACACAGAGGTCTTGAAGAAAATGGTGCAGGCCTGGCCCTTCACATGCCTGCCCCTGGGGGCCCTGATGAGGAAGCCACAGCTGGATATGCTCCGAGTGGTACTGGATGGGCTGGACATGCTGCTTGCCCTGCAGGATCGCCCTAGGTGAGGGAGACCCAGGTGGCCTGGAAGGGAGCACCCTCAGAGCCAGGGAAGGGATGGGTATAGGCAGGGAGAGTGGTTGCTGAAATGTGCTCCACAGGCTTCCTGTGCGGCCAGCAAGGAGGGGTGAAGAGGCCTTGGCCCTGCTGAGCCCCATCTGGGAAAGGCTTCCAGATGTGGAGGTGCTTGAGGCAGCAGTGCTGACCCCTGAATGAGGCTGTACCTGCAATGCCTCAGTCTGTACAAGTGGGTGCACCAGTCTAGATTGGAGAAAAGCGTGACAGAAGGAAGAAGTGGAGCAGGGAGCAGAAGCTGAGAGGGGAAGGCAAGGGCCTCAGGGCTGAGACTCTGCTATGGTCCCCACAGGAGGTAGAAACTGCAGGTGCTGGATTTGCGGATGGTTCCAAGGAACTTCTGGAGGACGTGGTCTGGAGATATGGTCGATGCCTGTTCACCAGAGGACATTAAGAAAAATCGAACATTGAAACTTGGTCCAGTAATGGCAGCTAAGCTGCCCTTGAAGATTTTCATAGACTTGTGCCTCACAGAAGGGACCCTGGATGAATTCCTGACTCTCTTGTTCCTATGGGTCACACAGAGAAGGGACAGGCTGCACCTGTGTTGCAATAGGCTGAAGATCCTTGCAAAACCCACCAGCCACACCAGGAAGGTCCTGAGACTGTTGCAGCTGGACTCTGTCCAGAAGGTGGAAGTGCACTGCACCTGGGCGCCCTCCACCTTGGGTTCTTGTGCTCTTTTCTTGGGCCAGATGAGGAACCTGAGGAAGCTGCTTGTCTCCCAGGTCCGCATGCCTGCCCACACCTCCCCAGAGAAGCAGGAGTGGCTGCTCTCCCAGCTCACCTCGCAGTTCCTCAGGATGGACTGCCTGCGGAAGTTCTGTGTGGATGCTGTCCTCCTCCTTGAGGGCCACCTGGAACAGGTGCTGAGGTGAGTAAGGGGGATGAGCTTCCTCTGCAGACCACTATCAGTGAATATGAAAGGGCACCTACTGTGCGCCAGCCACTGACATTCTCATGGTGAACAAGGCACTGGAAGGTAAATACCCCATCATCTGTTCCTGTTGTATCCTGAAGCTGGATCTCCTAATCTGTGTTAGAGCAAAGGGTTAAACCAAGTCTCTTGGTCTGTGAAGTGACATCATGCTGGGAAGCCAGCTGATGCCTACAGGAGCTAGTGAGGGTGGGTGAGGTTCCTTTTCTGGGAGGCCTTTCCAGCGACAAGTGTACAAAGCAGGGTAGAGGTGAGGACTTTGAAGGAGGAAAGCCCCCACACCTGTACCTGTTCAACAAGGAATCTCTGTTTTCCTCCTTCTGGGAGCAGAGGAGCTCACTTCTAATTTCCTCCTGGGAAGGCAGCTGGAGTTCCAGGTGATGACTCAGGGGCTGTGAATGAAGAGCAGGAAGTAAGCGCTTGCTGAGGGGACAGGGAATGAGCCCTGCAGGAGTTAACCCCAGTGTGTTTTGACACATCTTTCCTGGATTTGTCTTTGGTGCATGACTCTTCCTGACTTCCTGTGGCTAGATATGTGGCTTTCTGCTTGTCGTTGAGGGTGATATTCATAGAGATGGAGGACCCACCTGGTCACACAAGTAGTGGTGAAAGTTTCAGGTTGAAATCCAGTGACCTGAATGAGCAGATTCTACAAAATGTCAACCATATTCAGATGGCCATGGAGACATTGGGTTTAGGCCAATTCATTTTCTCCCTCAGAACTGACTGCCTTGTTTCTCCTTAGGAACCTGAAGACCCCCCTGGAGACCCTCTCAATAACCAACTGCCTGCTCACAGATTCTGACTGGAATTATCTCTCCCGATGCCCAAACACCAGCCAGCTAAGGCACCTGGATCTGAGATACATCAAATTGACCAATTTCAGTCCAAAGCCACTCAAAATTCTGCTGGAGACTGTTGCCTCCACCCTGAACAGGTTGGACTTGGAAGCCTGTGAGATTGCGGACTCCCAGCTCCAAGCCATCCTGCCTGCCCTGAGCCATTGCTCTCAGCTCAGGACCTTGTGCTTTTTCCGGAATCGCATCTCTATGTCGGTCCTCAGGGACCTGCTCTGTCACACTGCCGGGCTGAGCCAGTTGAGCATAGAGCTATACCCTGCCCCTCTGGAGAGCTATGATGCCCAGGGTGCCATCCACCGAGAGAGATGTTCCCAACTCTGTGCTGAGCTCACAGCACTATTGAAGGACCTTAGGCAGCCAAAGGTCCTTATTTTCGATACTGTGCCCTGTCCTCAATGTGGCCACATGTTCATCTACAACCAGGGCCTCATTCACTGTTTCTGTCCAACAGCTGCCTAGTTGGGTGTGTATAAAAATATGCCCTTTTCGCAATTGGATGTATAACCAGGATGTAGAGGGATCATGAAGGAAACTCAGAGCCCAGCATTTCAGATACTGTCTGAAGTGTGGATGGGGAAAGGAGTCAGATGCTGGGGCTACATTGGTAGGAAGCACCTGAAGATTGGACCTTCTGTTTAGAGCCATATGTGTCTGTATAGAGTCATAACAAGGGGCCTGGATTTTTAGAATGGGATTTAGGCTTCATGCACATATGAAGAAACTATTTTGTTTCATGGATATTCCATAAATAAATAGTATGAAATGAATGGAATCTCAAGATTAGTCCTCTGACATCTTCCATGATGGTTTTACCCAGTTTTCTGATTTTGACACTGGAATTCTCCAGGGGCTGATGGAGAAATACCACCAAGTACTTGGTGATCAATGAGGTTCATTCCCAGAAACTCAGAGCATCAAACTGAAATCAGGTCATTGTCTGTGGCTTCACTGTGGCATAATCCATGTAGGGGAACACAGGAGCCCTGGAGCATCCTAAGTGGACAGTAAAATTTCAAAAAGCCCTTCTTAGGTGACCTCAGTGCCACCCAGACACTCAAGGTACACCCATCCTTGTGGGTCTCCACATAGACCTAGAAACTTGGCATCTTGGTCTTTGGATGCAATGAGAATAAAATAGGGTCTCTGGGCCTCACAAAATCTTGCCTGTCATCCTGCTACCAAGTCTTTCCTGAAATAATGTAGTCTTGGCCAATGAAACCATCCAAATTAGCTTTCATCAAAATAGTAGAATTATATAGGTAGATAACATTTCTGAATGTGTCTAAAATAACTGAATTAATTACCACCTTCTGGTGGGGGAGAAGGCTGCTCATAACTGACAGATCTTCCCCTAACACTTCCCATTTCTCCCTACCCGGGACACAAGGTTTTCATTCAGCAGATGATCAGAGGATGAGTAAGGATGAGGTGGCTGTGGGCAAATGGGTGGCCCTACCTGTGCTGCCTGGTCCTTAGCCAAGATCCCCTAAATGACAACTCCTGCTGAGGACTAAGTTTGGTGGGATTATGCTGTGACCTTAGACTTAGCTTCCCATCCAAGGTGGAGAAGGAGGTCCACCCAAACTTTTTTTAAGTTATCCTAAAGCTGCCTGTGTACATGATCTAATTTGGGCTTGAAGGCTTCTCCATACACAGTGAACTAGAACCCAGTTCCATGTGTAAGCAGACTGCAGCTCACTCTTGGAACAGGTAGCCGAGTCCAGGTCCTACACAGCCAGCCCATCTGTCCGCCACACAGTGATCTGTGTGCCTCACACCTCTTTATGACACTTCCTTTCTTCTGGCTCTACACCTAACTTGCGTGTGTGGCAGGTGAGGTGGGGAGTTCTGAACAGCATTCATTCTGCTCTGCTGCTGGGTTCTAGGATCAAATAAAGGCAAGGAAGATCTGCAATATGAGATGTGTCATCACTGGTTGTTTTAAGGGTTTTCATGACCAAAAAGTTATTTTTGAAGTTATTCTGGTGTGTCCAGACTCCTTGAATTGTATAAGGACTGAGAGTTGCATGTGTCCCCACACAGCCCTAGGGATAAAGTACCCAGATTGCTCTTTGAATTACTCTTCTTTTGACTCTAGGTACATTTGTGCTGTGAGACAGCCCACAACTGTAGGATGTCATGACAAACAGGACCGTGTGTAAGGGTGGCCGGGTCAGAAGGGGACTGGGTTCCACTCTCTGGAGTGCTACTGAAAGGTGCACATTCCTTTGTGCATCTGCATCAAAAGAGTCTAGATCCCCTACTGGAACACTGGCCAATTTCACCTGTACAATCTAGGGACCCAGAACCCATGTTTTCCTACAGAAATGAGTGAACTTCATAAAAATTAACTGAGGTCCTTGGGACATAGCTCAATGGTAAAGCACTTGCCTAGCATGTGGAAGGGCCTGGGTTCCATCCCCAGAACCACAGATGTATGTGAACAAATAAATGAATAAGTAAATCCAATATTGTTGTGACTCCAGGGGGAAGTTTTAATTTGAAGAAAATTATCTAACTGTGAGGAGAACCAGAGCCCATATGAACACAATGAAATGCATTCTTTAATTTGAATGGTGGTGAGCCTTTCTCAGAAACACCCTTGGTCAGGAAAGTGAAATGTTTTCCTTAAAATGGCAGCTGTCATTTAAGATGGCCATCCAGGTGCTAACCAAGAACCTTATAAGTACTAAAAAGAAAAGAGACAGATGGAAGTTAATTGTTAGAGACACAGCAGAGACTCCTAAAACCTACCAGTGAGAACAGGGAGTGAGAAGCACTCTTTTGTTCCCCTACAAGATAAAGGGTGTTTGGGAGGGGGATTGGCTCAGCAAGGAGGCTTGAGAAGAATTAGCATGCAGAGGGAATGTCTGTCATTAGCCTGTCATGATTAAGTGCGTTTGCAATGCTTAAAATTAATCTAGAATTGTTTGCTGTGAATTTATTATGTCTATTGCAGTGCCTAGCATTAAGGACTGCCATTTTCTTGCTTAAGAACATATAGAGGGCTGGGATTGTGGCTCAGCGGTATAGTGCTCACCCAGCATGGGCAGGACATGGGTTAGATCCTCAGCACCACATAAAAATAAAGGCATGGTGTTTTGTCCATCTACACCTAAAAAATAAATGTTAAATAAAAGAACCTAAAGTGTGAAATTGTATTGAGTAATTTGAGTGAATAAAGCACCTAAAGGGGCAGAAGCACGTGGACATGCTTTATTTCTCCCCTGGCCTGCATATATTGCAATTTTGTCTCCTTGTGACAGATGCTTTGAGAGGGGGCTTCTAAATCCCAAAGCTGAGGTTCTGGAAGTGACCTTTAAGGTGTATAATGAGAGGTGAGAAGGTCTGAAAGCAGAGATAGCAGATGCTCGCTCAAACCATTTGTCCCTGGTGTCACTGGCCCATGGGATGGTCCCTCAGGACCACTCAGACCCTGTTTTTTTTTTTTTTTTTTTTTTTTTTTTTTTTTTTTTAATTTTTTATTGTGGGTTGTTCAAAACATTACAAATTTCTTGACATATCATATTCCACACTTTGATTCAAGTGGGTTATGAACTCCCACCTTCACCCCATACACAGATTGCAGAATCACATCAGTTACACATCCATTGATTTACAAATTGCCATACTAGTGTCTGTTGTGCTCCGCTGCCTTTCCCATCCTCCACCCTCCCCCCTCCCCACCTCTCCCCTCCCCTCCCCTCCTCTCTCTCTACCTCCTCCACTGTATAACCCTGAGGGTCTCCTTCCATTACCATGCAATTTCTCTTCTCTCTCCCTTTCCCTCCCACCTCTCATCCCTGTTAAATGTTAATCTTCTTCTCCTGCTCTTCGTCACTACTCTGTTCTTAGTTACTCTCCTTATATTAAAGAAGACATTTGGCATTTGTTTTTTAGGGATTGGCTAGCTTCACTTAGCATAATCTGCTCTAAAGCCATCCATTTCCCTGTAAATTCTATGATTTTGTCATTTTTTAATGCAGAGTAATACTCCATTGGGTATAAATGCCACATTTTTTTTTATCCATTCGTCTATTGAAGGGCATCTAGGTTGGTTCCACAGTCTTGCTATTGTGAACTGTGCTGCTATGAACATCGATGTACCAATGTCCCTGTAGCATGTTCTTTTTAGGTCTTTAGGGAATAGACCAAGAAGGGGAATTGCTGGGTCAAATGGTGGCTCCATTCCCAGCTTTCCAAGAAATCTCCATACTGCTTTCTAAATTGGCTGCACCAATCTGCAGTCCCACCAGCAATGTACAAGTGTACCCTTTTCCCCACATCCTCGCCAGCACTTGTTGTTGTTTGACTTCTTAATGGCTGCCAATCTTACTGGAGTGAGATGGTATCTTAGGGAGGTTTTGATTTGCATTTTTCTGACAGCTAGAGATGTTGAGCATTTTTTCATGTACTTGTTGATTGACTGTATGTCCTCCTCTGAGAAGTGTCAGACCCTGTTTTTAAATGTGGTCAGATGGGTCACTGGGCTCGTACATGCCCCAAGCCTCATACTTTCTGGATTTTTGTCCTAAATGTCATCAAGAGGGACACTGGGATGTTCACATTCCCTGAGCACATGGGAGCCCCCCAGCCACCTGGCCCTTTGGGTTCCCCTTTCCAACTCTTAGGACTGGCTGCAGAGGACTGAAAATATCCAGGTCGCCATCACCCAACCACTACCATCACTCCATGGAAACTCAAGGTAACACTGTGTATGTCAGGTAGGCCCGTCTCCTTTCTCCTAGACACCAGGGCTACATATTCAGTCCTCAAGGTGTTCTGGGGGCCGACTACCAACCCTTACAGACACCTAGCCTTGTTTGTGCTTCTGGCTCTCTAATTTTTACTCATTCCTTTTTGGTCATTCCACAGTGTCCTGTTCCCTTTATGGGAAGGGACATCGTCACAAAGTTGGGGACTATGCTCTGCTTCTCCCCTCATAGATGCTTTCATTCTGACGCACCTGCTGCTCCCCTGATCCTCACCCTTACCTTAGGACCTTAGGACTATTCTGTTGCCCAGTACCTTCCCATGACCTGCTTCTGAAGTGGATGTTTCCAGTCTTTCTATCACCTCACACCACGAGCCCATTCATATCTATCAAAACCTCCTCCATTTCTGCCCAATCACAACACTTGTTCTCCCTCCTTGCTGATGCTGTCCCTCTCTTTGCAGAGCAGACTTGATGCTAACAGATTTTCTCTCCACTCTGAGGATTTGAGCTGGTTTGGACCCTGGTCTGAGGGCCCAGGACAATGACCACACACCTTCTTCCATTCACCTAGGGCTCTTCTTCTTTATCCACAAACCAGCTCCCATGGGGAAGTGACTCTACCCTTCTCCTCCCCTCCTCCTTATAAGTCTACCCCCTAGAGATGGCAGTGACAAGTCTCCTCTTGAGACACAAAATTTAACTTAGATCTTGGCCCAGCAACAAGATTTGTGACCTTATCATCCCTTCTCCTTCGCAAGTTCACTCTGAGTCTTGATTCACAGATGGCTCCTTCTTCCTTCAGGAGGGAATTCACGGGCAGGGTAGGCAATAGTCTCTCTAGCCTCAGTTGTGTAAGAGCCTCCACTCCCAATATCAGCAGGCTGAACTTGTTGTCCTCATCAGAGCCTTCACTTTGGCAAAGGGAGCTTCCCTCAATGTCTACTGTCCCTTGAATTACATTTAGACTGAACTAAACTCCTTCCTTGGCTCTTCCTCTGTCACAGGCCCTCCCAAAGAAGCCACTCAACATCTCCCCTTTGAGCTTCTATATGGACAGCCCACCTCCCTGCTCAGCTCACCACCCTCTGATTCTCCACTACCCCTTGCTCCTCATCTTTTATGGCCCCTTCTTGCATACACTAGGATCCTTCTTTGGCAACCCAGGGATGTTGTTCTGGCAAAGCCTATTATGCCTCTTCTCTTCTCTTTCTCCCACTCTATCTTTTGGTGACCTGGTACTTTTACCACCCCAACATCCTGCCTCCTCTTCTCAATTCTCTGCAAAATGGACTGGTCCCTATCAGGTCATTCTTACCACCTGTTTGGTGGCCCACCTTGAGGGCATCCCATATCGAGTTCCTAACCCCCATTTAAAACAGTCCTCTCTGCCCCCTTATACAGTGAGACCCACAGGCCCTCTCAAGCTGCGTCTCTCCAAGGTTGAAACCCCATTCTTCCTTTGGTCTCTGAGGACCACGAGGACACTGTAGAACCATGAGTGCCAACCTTCACTTTTTCATGTTTTTTAAGAGAGAGAGAGAGAGAGACAGAGAGAGAGAGAGAGAGAGAGAGAGAGAGAGAGAGAGAGAGAATCTTTTAATATTTTTTAAATAGACAGAGAAAGAATTTTTTAATATTTATTTATTTATTTACTTATTTATTTTAGTTTTCGGTGGACACAACGTCTTTATTTTATTTTTATGTGGTGCTGAGAATGGAAACCAGCGTCCCGCACGTGCCAGGTGAGCACACTACCACTTGAGCCACATCCCCAGCCCCCCTTTTTTATTTTTGCCCTCCTCCCTCTCTCTGCACTCACCTCCCTGTGGTGCTGCCACCAGGGATTACCATTCCAGTGTTCAGGAGACTTACAGCAACTTGCTCAAACCATACTAGCCATACAATGCCAGCTTGAGTCTTTAGCTGCTGTGGCTCTGCAGAATTCAAGGGGCCTTGACCTTTTTATGGCCAAGAAAGGTGGATTTGTCTGAACCTACAGGAGAAATGCTACTAACATGGCAATCAATCTGGTAAGTAAAGGACAAGATAAAACATCTCCAACAAGACCTTGAACATAGGAAAACACAGCTCTCCTCTGCTGAAGGAATGCCAATCCCTCACCAAAACTGGGACACCTGGGATAGCATTCCACCGCCACTCAACCTCCATCATTGTCCCAATGATTGAAACATTGCCCCTTCCCAGCAGGAAGCAGTTTGAGAAGATTGACCTACATCCCTGTTCCCTATGGAGCCCAACAAAAAACGAAAAAGAGGGAATAAAAGGTCCTTGTTTAGCACCTCCATGGCCATCTTAACTGCCAGGTGCCATTTCAGGAAAAAACTTTCCCACCCAAGGGTGTTTCTGAGAAAGGTTCACCACCCCCTCATACCAACCCGATCCTTAACCACCAGCATTGGGACCCGCTCAGCTCTGATTTCCTGAGCTTCCCCCATAAAGGACCCAGAACTCAAGGCTGTTTTGCCCTCTCTCCATAGAGAGATGTGCTTTCCTTGTCAAGTCTGAAAAGTAAACTCCCTTATGTATCTCTGCCTGGTCTCCGTGTTTCACTTCTTACACTTCAATCTCTTCCATTAGGTTGTATTTCCTGAATTAAAAAAGACTAGAAATATGTTCAGTGGTTAATTGTCCCTGGGTTCACCCCTGGTACAAAAGAAAAAAAAGAAAGAAAAAAGTGACTTGTGGCTGGGGATATGGCTTAAGCGGTAGCACGCTCACCTGGCATGCGCGGGGTGCTGGGTTGGATCCTCAGCACCACATAAAAATAAAATAAATATGTTATGGTTACAAAAAACTAAAAAATAAATATTAAATATTCTCTCTCTCTCTCTCTCTCTCTCTCTCTTTAAAAAAAGTGACGTGTTATCTTCTTTTTCTGAATAAAATTTGGGGGTGGGTGTTTAAAAGAAAAAGTGATTGTAGTGGACACAGTGGCACACACCTGTAATTCCGCCAACTTAGGAGTTGAGGCAGGAGGATTGCAATTTAAGGACAGCTTGGACAAGTTAGTGAGACTTTGTCTCATAACAAAAAACATAAAGGACTGGGGATATGCTCAGTGATCAAACAACCCTGCATTCAATCCCCACTTCCTCCAAAAAAGAGGGGGTTATGAATGTGTAACAGGGGATTGCTGGATGCTCTTTTACTATTGTTATGCTTCAGTTCTGGACACCCCAAAGAACACCAGAGACTAAGATCGATGTAAGCAGCAAAGAGGCATTTATTGCGAGCTAGCTGGGTCCTCTGTGCACACAGCAATTGGTAACACTGAGAGGCCCTGAGCCCAGGGTTTGAGTAGTTTTATACACTCTTTGGGGAAGGCAGGGACTTCACATACATCCTAGTATCTCTTAGCAAATCATCACACACCGCGGGAAAATCATAAAACAACTCTAAAACATGATTAGCACATTCACTGGTGGGAACAAGTTGGGTAGGGGTGATTGGTTACTACAAGAAGGGGATTCCTTTGAACTGATTGCTTTAAGCCACGAGGGGAATACTGCTGAACTACGTGGTTTCCCAACACGTTATCAACCACCATAAACTACTGGGAGGGTCATCTGGCATCCCAGGTATTTTCCCTGTCTCAGGCTGATTGGTAGTTGCTAGGGGGTTGCTATGGGTCCTCACCTAGCCTAACTGAGTCAGGGACACCTGGTGCCTCAGATCTCTCCTGTTATTTGTAGATAAACAACTCAGCAGGGTGGGTATGTGCCTAGGAGTGCTCTGTGGGTTTTTCCAAGGACAAGGGTCATGCCCCCTTCCTTGGACAGGCTTTTCTATGAGGTAGAGGCTGGTTTCTCAAAAATGGAGTCACATCAGTTTCTCACTATATCCCCTGTGGCTTTGAAATTTACATATTTTACCCAACCTTCTCCCTAACCTTCTCCTTCCTGAACTTCCTTTCCCTGATCTTCTCCTTCCAGGTTTCTCCTCCCTAATCTCATTTTCTCTGAAACACCTCTTTGAAAACAACCTGTTCCTGCTGCTGGGCAGAATCACAGCCTTTGGGATAGGAGTCCCCTGTGTTCCCCCTTTGCTAGCAAAGTAATAAGCATTCTTTTTCCTTTTTCTGAAAACTGTGCCCTGTTATTGGATTGACACTGGGGAGACCCACCTTTTACTAACCCTTGTATAGTGCCCCTGGGTTCAATCTTCAATACTAAAAGTAAATGAATAATCAGGCAACAAGCAGGATGAGCATACCTATCTCTTATCTCTCCGTCATTGGTGATTATTCTTTTATAGTCCCCATGCTTGCCTTCCTGGCTTTAAAGGGTTTTAAACACTTTCCTACAACCACAAGCACTCCAAACTGTTGCCATCAGTTTCAGACAACTCAAGGAAACCAACTCTGGTTGTGTCCTTGCTGAGGATGTCTATCAGCTGTGAACTCCTGTGCACTTACAGGTGGAGCTAATGGTGAAAGTTTTCCATCAAAATGATACCACTCCATGTCAAACTCTGACAAAACAGGGCTGAGGGAGGTGCTAGGAAGAGGGCATCTTGAACTACCCTAGTAGCTGGGATTACAGGGGCAGGTCACCAAACCTGGTACTACACAATATTTTTAATAGGCTGGACTCTTCTGATCTATTTCTTTCCCTGGATTTCACTCCACAGTGGCACACTGTCATGTGTACAAGATACACATGACAATCGAGCCTCATCTCAGAATTAGATTTTCCATCTCTTATTTCCAAATGCTCTCAAATACTATATGTGGCTTTTAGCATTGCTTACATTTAAACTGAGCATGGTGGTACCTGTCTATAATCCAGCTATTCAAGAGGCTGAGCAGGAGGATCATGAGTTTGAGGCTAGTCTGGAAAACTTAGTGAGATCCTGTCTCAAAATAAAATATGGCTGGGAGCCAAATGTGGTGGCAAGTGTCTGTAATCCCAGTGGCTTGAGAGGCTGTGGCAGAAGGATAGTGAGTTCAAAGCCAGACTCAGCAACTTACCATGGCCATAAACAGCTTAGTGAGAACCTGCCTCAATAAAAAATAAAAAGAGCTGGGGATGTGGCTCAGTGCTTAAGCATCCCTGAGTTCAATGCCCAGTATGAAGAAAGAAGGAGATGAAGAAGGGGGAGGAGAAAGGGTGGCAAAAAGACAATAAGGAGGAGGAGGAAGAGAAGAAGGGAAAGAAAAATAAACCAGCTAAGGGCAAGTGGACAACCTAGACCTGAAGCAGAGTCCACCCATGAGCTGACCATTCCCTCTACTGGGCACAATGAAATCTGGCTCTAGAACCCAGCAGTGGAAAATTTCTTGTGGGAGATGGGACACACTGGAACATGCCTGCCCCCTAGTGGCTCATATACAGGTGGCTCTGGCTTCAGATTTCATTTTTCTGTGTTTGGTGCTCACTCTGGAGAGCAGACTTGAAAATTAATTCAAAACTAGATCTCCCCCACCCCAGAAAGTGATTTTCTGTTTGTTTATTTTTGTTATTAGACACAGTGGCGGGGGAAGAAGCACTGTTGTTGCACCTAGGTAGTGTCCTGATGCTTGGAGAGCTTGAACTTGAATGCAATCTGATGTTGGCCTTCGAGTCTTTTAGGGCTCACTTGAGGTCTCTGTCAGGTAGATATGAAGGTGCTGGCCCCAAGGCCTTGGTTTTTGCCCCTGAGATATGGGGCATCTTGGAGCTCGCTGGGTAGATGAAACTGGAAACTGGATCCTAGTTGCTGGTGAATCTAGCTTTCCTGCTGGGTTTTGCTTTTCCTGGACTAGAGATCCCCTGACTCCTGCTGCAGGCAGAGCCTGGCCTCATGTCCTCTCTGAGAACCAAGGGCCTCAACTCCCCATCTGCCTGCATGGCCAGTCTTGCTACCTTTGTCACTACAGAAATATCCCTGACCCAAGATAAGCTTTACTCCTCTGTGTAGTGCAAATCATCAGCCTCCAGTCAAGTTGCCCAGGGTGCCAAGCTTCCCAAGGTCACTCAAGTGCAAGCCAGTCTTTCCCACCTGGTGCTACTGAGTCCTCTGATAGTGTCCCTATTTCTTGTTAATTCATTCTGTTGGTCCTCTCAACAGCCTTCTGGAAATGAAAATGACCTCAGGCCATGTTGCAACATTATGCAAGCATGCCAACTTCCTCTTGGCAAGCTTTGCCCTGGGGGCATCTCTCCAGGCCCACCTCCCTGCTCTCCCTAGTTCAAGGTGATGAGTTGCCATTACTCCAGCTAAAACCAGTCTTGTCAGAGGACCTTAGCAGGCAAGAATCCAGTCTCTATAATCCACTGAGGGTGGAAGCTATAAGCTCTTTGAGAAGTTGGGGAGAAGTGTACATGGGTCAAAGGCATGTGTCCCAATCATGGTGTGGATATGAGGGAGGTGTCCTTTGAAAGCTGTTGTATTAAGAAGGGTTACTCACCCTTTACGTGGGAAGGACGGAGTCACTGAGAAAGCCCAGATCACCGAGAAAGCCCAGAGGCCCCATTAAGTCACCAACGCGCGCCACCCCCCCCCACCCCCCCACCCCCCACCCCCCCCCCCCCCCCCCCCCGCAACTTCAGTGTTTAGTAGGGGAAGAGTCACAGCCTCTACCTGCCTGGGCAGAGGATTTAGTAGCTTTTAGGTGCTTTCTATGGCCCAGCCCCTTGGCAAGATGCCTTGGTCCCCTAAACTTTAGCATGCCTGAAAATCCACCAAGGAAATTGTTCAACAAAGATTCCTGGGTCCCACTCTCACAGGCTCCGGGCAGGAGACCAAGAATTCGCGTCTCAAGCAGCTCCTAGGCGTTGGGAATGTCAGCATTGATCGCTCCCTGGATGGCACTGCCCTGTCTGCTCCTGGGGCCCCACTTCCTTCCAGGTTAGGGGCCATTAGCAAAACGCAACGCAGGAGCCGCCTCATCACAAGCTCTTTTTGTGCGTTGTGATTTCTGGAACAAGACCTTAGAAGGGCCATGGATCCCTCGGACTAGGACAGCATGGAAATAGCTGCAGAAGCTGGCATGGTGGGGGAGGGTTCGGAGCAAACCGGGTGGAAAGCCAGGAAGTGCCCTTCTGTCCAGATGGGGAAGCTGTATGTCCTTGCAGGAGGCACAGACTCCCTCAGCTGCCCCAGAAAGCCACCTCTGACTTCAGAATGCCCAGGTCTGCAGGAAGAGCTGGTGGGGAACCCAAGGGCACACCACAGAGAGCACCCCTGGGAGGAAAGCTACCTGCAAGGACTGGCATCTGCTCCCACTGTGCTTTGGGTGTTCCCCTCAAGTCCTTGCTCACTGTGCTCCATTAGAAAAAATTTACATAAAATTTACTTACAATTTTAGGGGCCATTAGCAAAAAGCAAATGTTTTGGAGTCAGAAGTCCTGGTTGCCCTCCCCTTGCCTCCAGGAGGTTGGGAGTAACCATGTAGGAAATGGTGGAAAGGCTGGGGGCCTTCTCCTAGTCTGTTTCTTCATGGTTGATGGGTCAATGCTGCACAGGGCTGTTGATGCGGATCAGTGATAGAATATGTGCGCACAGTAGCCCAGCACACCAGCCGCTGTTAAGTAGCCTCCAGCCGAAAGAAAATGCTTCAAATAATTTAGGCTTCCCCCACCCCCACCGTGGAATTCTCTTCCTTCCTGCTTGTTTGTATGGAGCCAAACCTGGCCTTCCTCGACCGTCTTCCTGCACAATGTCTCTGGTACAATATTGGCACATCCACGTGATTCTTTAAGTAAATGGATAGAAACTTGAGAATTAAAGGGTTGAAGTCTTTGGTTTCCTATTGTCAACAATTTCCAAGGTGGCATATCCCAGTAAAGCAGCCCCTCTCCTGTATCCTCAGGGGACACTTTAAGACCCCAGTGGATGCTTGAAACCACAGATAGTAGCAACCCCGAGTTCTTTCCTGCACACACATACCCATGAGGAAGTGTGATTCATACATTAGTCACCACAAGAAAACAACAATAACCAAAAGTAGAACAATTTATTACAGTATATAAGTATGTAAAAATACACTGTAATAAAAGTTTTTTAAAACTTAAAAAAACAGCTGCTGTATGAATACAAGAGGAGAAATGATCAAATCATGAGAGCTGTAATCTAATCAGTGGATTAAACCATCCAACGGATTAATTAGTCATTTTCCAAGCACACTCAAGTATTTTCCAAGTATATTCTGATAATTAGCATTTCTCTCTCATATTTAACAATACAAATAAAATCAGGACAGAACCATGATAATGTCAACCACACATAAGAAAACTAACAACTAGACATTGGTTCAAAGGAAATTCTAGAGGCAAATAGAATTTCTCTCTATAAGATAAATTATACTTTTCTGTATGGGATAGATAGTGATGAACCCAGCCTGATTCCATCTTAAGATTGACAACCATCTCGTCACAAAGCCATGAAAAGTTCATTTCTGTTTTACTATAAATTATTGTAATTTCTAAACTTGTTTGCAATTCCTGCCTGTGCATTGAACCCACCCATGCCTGGCCTTCCCTGACCAGATAACAACCATCTCTGAAACCTCAGTGGCACCTCATAAATTCTAATATTGGGATTTAAATTTACTCCCTACTTTGAAATATCATGCCCTGTAGATCATTAACCTAATATCCGCCTTTGTATTATACTTGTCAAAATACTGTTAGCTGTAAGTTCTCAAGACATCCCCTTTGCAACTTTTTGAGCTAGAAAACCTTGTTCCTGGAGTGCTGGGGGGCTGGTCTTTAGCCTGTGTAGGGAGAGACAGCCGCTGATCAGTCTCATCATGTACACAAACACAAGCTTGCTTTAATTTAATTTAATTTAAAATTGGAGTTGGTGGTCTTTTCTTTGCATCAGGGTTCAAAATAGATGCTTAGGGTATATTTTTAGAGGAACTCAATTATGCTTAATTGGAGATGATCTATGGGGTTTACTTTATCAAATTCATAGAATTTTTTTTTTTTTTTTTGTATCTAACTTAAACTACACATTCCTCCTGTCAATGTGCACAGGCAGATGTGGTAAAGGACTGTGATATCATACCACCACCAAGGGTTGGATAATGGGATTTACTTTGACCCTTTCTCTCCTGAATGGTAGATGATTATCCTTGTGTGACAACAACAACAAAAAAAAATTAAAATAAAATTTTCCACCTAACTGGGTCGAGCCCGGTAGCTCATCCTGTCTCCTACCTGAAAAGGCCAGAGATGCCTCTTAAAAAGCTGGTGACATCCCTAAGTGAAGGTCCTACATAATTGACCTCTGATTAGTCTGTCATGTGTTCCCAAGGCCAACTACTTTGTGCTTCAGAGAAATGTGGCCCTGTACTACACTCCAGGATGCTTGTGGCCCTTGATAATTGTCTCAAAGCAACTTATGTAACCTTCCCAAGGAAGGTGGGTCCATGAGACCAATACTAGGGACAGATAGACCCAGGATTGCATCCAGTGCTGTTTATTGGAGACTAAAGGACAGAAGCATGTCTCAGGCAACAGCAAGATGCTGGACTTCCACTGGAATGATACCTGGATATTCTCAAAAGCAATAATGTGTCTGACACATCAGTGGATATTAAGAAACAGGTCAGGCCAGGCCTGGTGGGGGCATGCCTGTAATCCCAGCATCTGAGGAAGCTGAGGCAGGAGGATGGCAAGTTCAAGGCCAGCCTGGGAACTCAGAAAGATCCTCAGCAACTTAGCAAGCTCCTGTCTTAAAATGAAAAATAAAAACTAAATGTAGGTAAAACATCCTTGGATTACATCCTCAGTACAAAAGAAATGGCAAAAGAAAAGTAAAGGTCTGGGTATCAGAGACTGGGACAACATGTTTCTGTGATTGTTAACAACTTTGTTGCCTCCAGTACTTGGGATGTGTGTCAGGATCAACTGGTGGGTAAAATGGTGGTTATGACTGAGATGGCTCTGGTCACATCAAGCTGTATCCCTATCCTATGGTTTGGAGCAGTTTCATGTATTAGAAAGCTTCATGTATTAGAAAGATAAACCTCATTGTGGTGATTTTAGGAGGAAGAATCTCCTGGGAGGTCGTTGGGTGTGTGTTCTTAGAAAGGAATGGCTCTCCTGGGATGCTGCGACAGTCCTCCTGAGAGCTGTTTAGAACCCTAAGCCTAAGCCTGAGCCTGAGCCCCGGGTTGTGCTCTGGCTTCCTCCCACAGGCCAAACCAACAGGGCTGCCTGATTTTG
Organism: Marmota flaviventris; assembly: GCF_047511675.1. Taxonomy (NCBI): domain Eukaryota; kingdom Metazoa; phylum Chordata; class Mammalia; order Rodentia; family Sciuridae; genus Marmota; species Marmota flaviventris. Next base: position 133,020,301 of record NC_092503.1, on the reverse strand, counting down.
GCCTTGCTCTTTCAGAACTGTGGGATAAATAAATATGTTTAAAAAAATAAACTGAGCCTGTCTCAGGTATTTTATAACAGTAACAGAAAATGGATCAATGCACCTATGACCAGAAAAGGCTCAGGATTTCATTCTTTTGTAAGTAAAATTTTACCTCATATAGGAATGTCTAAATTGGAAAGAAAATCACTTATTAATATTTTAGCAACTGTTATAAAAAGTTTGTACACTTCGAATTGTCTACTAGCAGTGCAATCTGAGAGGGATTGGGCCTCAGGAGGACTCCAGAGAAGTGATCTCTTTGATCTGCTGTTCATCAGGAAGTCACTTGTGCCCTAACTAGTAAAAAGTGACATTTCTGATAAAAATCTAAATGTTTTTAAAGAAGAATTTAGAGCCTTTTTATCAAAGAGCACACCCTACATTACTGACATATTCAGCTGGATAAATCTGGGGTCCCTGGAAGCTTCATCCAGAGGGATTTCACAGGCCAAGGCTACCATAGGTATGGTCCTTGCCCCCTGGTGCAATGTAGTCTCTCAAGGGTTTTAAATGCTCTATGGCCAGATACCAAGATGCACACCTATAATCCCAGAAACTTGGGAGGCTGAGGCAGGAGGATCAAAATTTCCAAGACACCCTGGGTAACATACTGAGATCCTCTCTCATTAAAAAAGAAAAATTGTTCAGGATGCAGCTCAGAAGTAAAATGCCTCAGGTTCAATCCCCAGTACCAACACACACACACACACACACACACACACACACACATAGAGTCCAGCATCCATGTGCATGCCAATGATTGCCATCAAATTTACACAACTCAAGGAAGCCAACACTAACCATGGCTTAGAATATTCCATGACCACAGTGTCCCTGCTGATGCTGCTACCATGAAAGTCTGCAAATCAAAATGAATTCATTTGTACCAAAACCTGACAAAAGTGGAGGCCAGGGGACCATGCAGGAGAAGGTCCTTAAGCTTGAGAGTTTGATCAAAGGAACTTTCAGGGGGACTCTGCCCAAACCACCACCTTATACAAAAGAAATGCTTCCAAACCCCTGACTTTCCAAACAAGATCATAAGATTATATCTTTGGTTCTCAAGAGATTAATAAAACACAGAATGGGACCCACAAATTCCAAAGAACTCCAGAAGAGACTTTCTTCTGCACTCCAGCTGAGACTATTATGGTTCATTCTCAAGCACATTTTGAAATTGGTGGGCAAATGATACTAAAGATAATTAAAAAATTGTGATGGCTTTCATGTGAATGTTCCAGATGAACAAATGTCAAAGAGCTGCACTCTAAGAAGTGCATTTCAAGACAGGTGAAGTGGGCCATGCCTGTAATTCCAGCTTCCCAGGAGGCTGAGGCAGGAGGATGACAAGATTCAGATGAGACTTGGCAATTTGTCAAGCCTGTTTCAAAATAAAACCAAAATGACTCGGCACATGGCTTAGTGGTAGTGTGCCCCTGGTTCAATGCTCAGTACTGGGGGGAGGTAACATTTTATGCTTCAGATTAGGTTTTATTGGGGGGGGATGGGGCACAAACTGGGGATTAAACTCAGGGGCATACTCAACCACTGAGCCCTATCCCCAGTCCTATTTTGTATTTTCTTTAGAGACAAGGTCTCACTGAGTTGCTTAGTGCCTTGCTTTTGCTGAGGCTGGCTTTGAACCTTCAGCCTCTGGAGTTTTACGTTAGTTTTAACAAGGTCTCTGATTACTTGAAAAAAAGGAAAGCTTAGTCATCTTGGATAAAAGTTGAAGTGCTATTTCCTATGACATAACTTTCTGTATTAGCTTTCAAAATCTTTCATCACTCTGGCTAAATGACTTATCTTTTATAATGATCTAAGACCCTACTTTCACTAAGTGCTTTAAACCTTTTGAGATTGTTCACTAACTTCTCTAGGATCAAATTCTACATTGTCACTTGACCTTGAGCTAACATTGAGATATTATGGAGGGCTCCAGAAATTCTCAAGGGATTTCTAGAAGAGAGATATTAACCCAACTAGCCTAATTTGATATGATGGGAAACCCTCTCAAATAAGACATAATTTTTTCAAGTTATATTTATTTGGCTGTCTATTAATATTTACTTCAATATTGCACTAAATTCATTAAAAAAACTAACATGTTGTCAGAAATAATTCTGGACACTATATTAAAACAACCAAATCACCTTGTTAATAGCTGATTATAGCATATTACCAACAGATTTTTAACCATGGCTCTTCTAAGTGTTTATCATGTAAGTTACCATTTGGATTTTTTCCTAAAAGTAACTACAATCAGATTCATGGAAAAAACAAACAAACAAACAACCTCTAACAATTATACTTGAACACAGGTTTTGGATTTATAGGTTATTTATTTATTTTTGGTGCTATGGATCAAACCGAGGGCCTTGTACATGCTAGGCAATTGCTGTACCTTTTAAAACTTTTAATTTGAAATGGGGTTTGATGGTGTACACTTGTTATCCCATCTACTTAGGAGGCTAAGGCCAGAAGACCTCAAATCCGAGGCCAGTCTCAGCAATTTAGCAAGAACCTGTCTCAAAATTAAAAAAATAAAATTAAATTAAATAGGCTGGCAGTGTATCTCAGTGGTACAGTGCCTGTGGGTTCAATCCTCAGTACCAAAACTACATAAATGAATAATTTAATTAATTAAAATGAAATGAAAAGGGTTGGGAATGTAGCCCAGTGGTACAGCTCCCCCAGGTCCCATCCCTAGTGCCAAAGAAAAATAAAAATAAAGTCAGTACCTACATTGTTTTAAAAAAATTAAAAGGAGACTGAGGCAGGAGGATGGCAAGTTTGAGGCCAGCCTCAGCAACTTAGTGAGGAACTAAGCAATTCACTGAGGACCTGTCTTTAAATTAAAAAAAAAAAAAAAAATAGAAAAGGCTAGGGATGTGACTCAGTGGAAGAGCACCAATGGGTTTAATCCCCAGTGCAAAGAGACAAACTGAAGAAGTCTTTTCCTAAACCTTGAAGACTGACTCCTTGTCCATGCCTCCTCTCTGAGTGGGCCTAGATATGCTGTACAGTAACTGGATACCTACGTGACTGTTGGCAGTTGGATATCTGGTGGCCATTCTGTTTTCTTCGCTGGTGATGCTACTGTCTTCAAAAACCTGTTTTCTCTCTGGAATTTTTTAAAATTATTTTTAAAATAATTTTGATAGGGCTAAGGTTTCCCTTACAATATATTTTGGAGTTTTAGTTTTTCTTAGTTTATGGATTAAGGGCTTTTCTGACTCACAGGCAGGAACAGGAGGGTCACATATGGGCAAAATTCAGTCCATGGCATGGACGGAGGCATCCCTGACCCTTACTCTCCCTTATTCTGTGCTCATGCATGAAAATCCGACTCAATCAGTTAATCTGGAGAAAGAAAATCCAATCAGGGTTACATGGGTGGAGATTGGGAATGTGATCAGATACTGCTATCTGAGTGCATGCTAGTCAAAAGGTGGAGTTGTGGGTGTGGTCAGGGAGGTCAATAAAAGCTTCTTCAGAGCCAGAGGAGAAACACAAGAGTCCTGGAGCCCTGGAGTCTAACCCTGGCAAGCTGAGGATTCCAGCCTGTCCCATCTGCCCAGATCCTGTAAGTCAATCACCGCTTTGAGCACTACCCCATTCCCGCCTCATCTGTGAGAAGGCAGGAACAATTTTGTATTTGATTTTTACTTATGCACAAATTTAAGACTTAGATTTTTCCTCTCAGTGTGATTTTAACTTTATGCTGAACATTAGGATTTCCACTTTAGTTTATGTTGCTTTGAATTTTCTTTCTTTCTCTCCTTTTGTTCCAGAGATTGAACTCAGGGTACTCAACCACTCAGCCAAATTGCCAGGCCTATTTTTTATTTCATTTAGAGACAGGGTCACACTGAGTTGCTTAGCACCTACTCTTCTGAGGCTGGCCTTGAACCCACTGTGACCCTCCTATCTCAGCTTTCCCAGCTGCTAGAATCACAGGCATTTGCAAAAGGCCCACATCTTCTTCTGTTTTGTTTTTGTTTTTAGTTGAGAGGGACACAACACATTTATGAATCTATGTATTTGGTGGTGCTGGGGAATAAAGCCAGGGCCTTTTGCATGTGAGGCAAGCACTCTACACACTGAGTTATATCCCCAGTGCATTATTTATTTATTTTTATGTGCTGCTGAGAATCAAATCCAGGGCCTCACACATGCTAGGCGATGGCTTTACTACTGAGTTCCAGCCAAAGCTGCTTTAATATTATTTAACCAAAGAGAATGATTGGAATTCTATATCATTCTAATTGATTGGAATTCTGTTATTTGACATTTAAGATATTTACTTTGTGTGCCCTTAAAATGAAACTTTATTGCCAGGCGAGATGGCATGTGCCTGTAATCCAATCTGCTCAGGAGGCTGAGGAGGCAGGAGGATTGGTGTTCAAAGCCAGCCTCAGCAACAGTGAGGCCCTAAGCAACTCAGTGAGGCCCTGTATCTAACTAAAATACAAAATATGGCTGGAGTTGTGGCTCAGTGGTTGAGTGCTTTGAGTTCAATACCCAGTCCCAGTCCCCAAAATTATACCTTATGGCCTACGTGGTTTTGTAATTTTATTGTTTAAACAAATTACACAAAAGCTTAAAACTATTTCATGCAACACTTCACAGACTCTGTTCTGATCTATTTGTTCTCTTCAACTCCCTGCTAAGGTGGCAGGATCTCTCATAGGTAACAGATATCCATGAGACTCTGTTGTAATTTCCAAATATTTTATAATATGAACACGTGCTATTATACTTGCTCATTTAATGATTTTAAAATTAAAACTAATGTCACCCGGGCTGGGATTGTGGCTCAGCGGTACAGTGCTTGCCTAGCACATGCAGGACCTGGGTTCAATTCTCAGCACCACATAAAAATAAAAAAGGCATTGTGTTGTGTCCATCTATGGAAAAAAAAAATACTAATGTCATCCATGTGAGGACATGTCCTTTCCCAGCCATAGCAGTTGCTGAAACTGAGGAGCCTACCACTGCATTAGGTTACATGACACTCCAACTCCCTATGCATTAGGACAAAATAATAATCAAAGGCTTTCCCCCATGAGGGTGATGTGAGCTTTTAGACTCCCTATACACCCTTCCCAGTGGCTGGCAATGGATCAGATAGTGGCCTTTTCCCTGGACCATTTTCCAGGATCCTTCTTCTTTCAGACTCCCCGGATGAGCATCCAGTCCCCACCCACGCTGCTGGAGCTGGCAGGGCGCAGCCTGCTGAGCGACAAGTCCAGGGCCATCCAGGATCTGGAAGACATGCCCATAGAGCTCTTCCCACCACTCTTTGTGGAGGCCTTCAGCAGGGGACACACTGAGGTCCTAAAGAAAATGGTGCAGGCCTGGCCCTTCACCTGCCTGCCCCTGGGGGCCCTGATGAGGAAGCCACAGCTTGAGATGATCCGAGAAGCACTGGATGGGCTGGACATGCTGCTTGCCCAGGAGGATCGCCCGAGGTGAGGGGGGACCCAGGTGGCCTGGAAGGGAACACCCTGGGGGTCCAAGGAAGTGACTGATGGATCCAGGGAGAGTGGGTGTTGAAGGGTGGACCAAGGGCTTCCTACTCTGCCAGCAAGGAGGGGTGGAGAGGACTTGGCCATGCTGAGCCTCATCTGGGAGGGGCTTCTGGATGTGGAGGTGCTTGTGGCAGCTGTGGTGACCCATGAAGGAGGCTGCACCTGCTTCTAACTCAGCTGGTACAGGTGGGGGCCAGGCACGATTGGAGGGAAGTGGGTGGAGAAAAGTGAGACAGAAGGAAGAGGTGGAGCAGGGAGCAGCAGCTGAGAGGTGAAGGAAGGGGCTTCAGGGCTGAGACTCTGCTGTCATCCCCGCAGGAGGTGGAAACTGCAGGTGCTGGATTTGCGGAATGTTCACCACAACTTCTGGAGGACATGGTCTGGAGCCACGGTCAATGCCGGCTCATCAGAGGCCATGAAGAAGAATCGAAAATTGAAACATGGTCCAGCAATGGCAGCTAAGCCACCTTTGAAGGTAGTCATAGACTTGTGCCTCACAGAAAGGCCCCTGGACGAACTCCAGGCCCACTTGTTCCTGTGGGTCACACAGAGAAGGGACATGGTACACCTGTGTTGCAAGAGGCTGAAGATCTTTGGGAAACCCACCCACCACACCAGGAAGTTCCTGAGACTGCTGCAGCTGGACTCTGTCCAGAAGGTGGAAGTGCACTGCACCTGGCTGCCCTCCACCTTGGCTGCTTGTGCTCCTTTCTTGGGCCAGATGAGGAACCTGAGGAAGCTGCTTGTCTCCCAGGTCTGCATGCCTGCCCACACCTCCCCAGAGGAGCAGGAGCGGCTGCTCGCCCAGCTCACCTCGCAGTTCCTCAGGTTGGACTGCCTGCAGAAGTTCTGTGTGGATGCTGTCCTCCTCCTCAAGGGCCACCTGGAGCAGGTGCTGGGGTGAGTAAGGGGGGTGAGCATCCTCTGCAGACAAGTATCAGTAAATATGAAAGGGCACCTACTGTGTGTCAGCCACTGACACTCTCATGGTGAACAAGACACTGGAAGGTAAATAACCCCTCATCTGTTCCTTTTGTATCCTGAAGCTCGATCTCCTAACCTGTGTTAGAGCAAAGGGCTAAACCAGGGCCCATGGTCTGGGAAGCATAACTCTGCTTGGAAGCCAGCTGGGGAGAACAGGAGCTAGTGAGGGTGGGTGAGGATCCTTTTCTGGGAGGCCTATCCAGCGAAGGTGGTGGGAGATGGTGTAGAGGAGAGGGCGCTGGAGGAGGGAAGCCCCCACAACTGCACCTTGCAACAGGGAAGCTCTGTGTTCTCCAGTGGGGAGCAGAGGAGCTGCTTCTAATGCCCCCCTGGGGAAGGCTGCTCTGAGCCTCAGATGGTGATTCTGGGGTTGAGGGTGAGGAGCAGGGATGGAGGGTACAGGGTGTGTGCCTTGCAGGTGGACAACCCCTGTGGGTTTCCTTCATCTTGCCTGGGTTTATCCTTTGTAGATGACTCCCCCTGATCTCCTGTGGACAGAGCTGTGCCCTTCTGCTTGGCAGTGAGGAGGGGAGCCATAGAGATGTGCACCCATCTGGTCACAGGAGTGATGGTGAAACTCGCCCTGACATGGGGGTGATGTGAATGACAAGATTCTGCAAGAGGCAGCATCCTAAGTGTGGACCATTGTCAGATGACCAGGGTGACTCTGGGTTCAGGTCAATTTATCTTCTCCCACCTTGACATTGCTCCTCAGAACTAACTGCCTGGTTTCTCCTTAGGCACCTGAAGACCCCCCTGAAGACTCTCTCAATAACCAACTGCCGGCTGTCAGATTCTGACTGGAATTATCTTTCCCGATTTCCAAACACCAGAAAGCTCAGACACCTGGAACTGAGGGGCATCAAACTGACCAATTTCAGTCCAGAGCCCCTCAAAATTCTGCTGGAGACTGTTGCAGCCACCCTGAAGAGCCTGGTCTTGGAAGCTTGCAGGATCACTGACTCCCAGATCCAGGCCCTGCTGCCTGTCCTGAGCCGCTGCACCCAGCTCAGGGTTTTGAACTACCATGGGAACCGCATCTCCATGTCAGCCTTAAGGGACCTGCTGCTTCACACTGCCAGGCTGAGCCAGTTGAGCAGAGAGCTATACCCTGCCCCTCTGGAGAGCTATGATGCCCAGGGTGCCATCCACCCTGGGAGATGTTCCCAACTCTGTGCCGAGCTCACAGCAATAGTGAGGGACTTTAGGCAGCCAAAGGTCCTTGTGTTCTGTACTGTCCCATGTCCTCAATGTGGCAGCATGTTCCTCTACAACCAGGGCCTCCTTCACTGTTCCTGTCCAACAGCTGCCTAGTTGCATGTGTTTTAAAAGCGTACTTCTATGCAATTGGAGCTATAACCAGGATGTAAGGTCACCGTAGAGGGAACTCAGAGCCCACCATTTCAAACACTGCCTGAAGTGTGGATGGGAAAGGAAAGTGCAGCAGGGGGCTCCATTGGAGGGAAGACCCCCGAGGATAGGACCTTCAGGACATGTGTCTTCATAGAGACATACATAGGGACCTGGATTTCTAGAATGGGATTCAGGCTTGATGGGCACAGGAAGAAGCTATTGTGTTTCATGGCTGGTCCATAAATAGTCAGAAATGAAGGGAATTTCAAGGTTAGTCTTCTGACATCCTCTGTGATGGATTTACCTGGCTTTCTGATGAAACCTTGGGATTCTCCAGGTGCTGATGGAGAAAGACGGCCCTGGGTACTTGGTGAACAATGAGGTTCAGCCCCAGGAAGTCAAGGGACCAAACTGAAATCTGGTCATGATGTGTGGCTACTCTGTGGCTTAACACATGCGGGTGCACACTGGTGGCCTGGAAGATTCTATGTAGGCACTGAACATGAGCCAAGGCAAGAAAACCTCTTCTCATGGGACCTCAGTGCCACCCAGACATTCAACGCTGTCCTTCCTCGTGGATCCTCATATAGACCCAGAAACCTCAGGTCCCTGTCTCTGGATGCGCTGGGCAAGGGTATCTGTGCATACGACAGGCCCCAGTGTCCGGCTCCCAGTGCCTCCAGGAGGTGTCCATGATGTACTTTGATCAGAGCCTCTGGGTCTCACCAAACGTTGCCTGTCATCCACCTAGGTAGTCTGTCCTCAACTATTGGTGCCCATTGAAGGTATCCAAATTCTCTTTCAGCAAAATAGTAGAATCATATAGGTAGATAACACTTGCAAATATTTCAAAATGAAACTGAATAAATTACAAGCTCTTGTGGGGCAGGGGTTGCACATAACTGACAGACCTTCCCTTAACACTTCCCTCCGCTGAGGACTGGGCTGATGGGCTTGTGCAGTGACCTTAGCCTTAGCTTCCCATCCAAGGATGAGAACGAGGTCCACTCAGTCTTCATTTGAGGTGTTCTAAAGCTGCCTGTGAATGCGTTTTAATTATGGCTTGAATAACTCTCCACACATAGTGAACTGGAACCCACTTGGATGTGTAAGCAGACTGCAGCTCACTCTTGGAACTGGTAGCAGAGTCTGGGCCATGCACACCAGCTCATCTGTCCCCCAAACAGTGAACTATGTGCCTCACCCCCCCTCTTCATGGAAGTTCCTTTTCTGTGGCTCTAAGTCTAACTTGCACACGTGGCGGGAGGAAGGTTCTGAGCGGCATTTGTTCTGCACTGCTGCTGGACTCTAGGTTCAAATAAAGCCAAAGATATGCAAAATGAGATCTGTCATCATTTGTTCTTTTAAGAGTTATCATGACAAAAAAGGGACTTGAAGATATTCTGGTGTCTCCAGACCCCTTGAACACTGGAAGGGTTGTGAGGGCTCTTAGTCTTCCCAGAGCCTGAGGGATAAAGCACTCACCTCTCTTTGAACTGCTCATTTTTGACTCTAGGTTCATTTGTGCTGAGACAGCACACAAATGTAGGATGTCATGACAAATAGGACCGGGTGTGTAAGGGTGGCTGGGTCAGGCAGATGGGACTGGGTTCCACTCCTTGTGTGATAGTTCAGCCAAACTGATTCCATATTATTTTGTGACTCCATCTTGTAAAACAACCATGCCAAGTAGAAGGGTCATGACCAGGGCAAGATGTTCTTTTCCTTTGGCTATAGAAACCTTTAAGAACACAGAACTACCTAATGGGGCATTTTTTTTCTGTAACTAGGCAACGGGACTCTCTTTCTGTAACTGGGGTGACTGGGCTAATTGTGATTGGCTGAGCATCCCTCCACCTGACTGCACTTTTCTGCTTCTGTAACATGGCTTGCTTCCATTGGCTGGACCCCCAAACACCCCTTTTGTGGTTTTCAGGCTTATAAGGAGCAACCTTGCAATTGTTTGGGGCTGATCAGGGGAACAGCTTTATGTTGTGGTCAGTCGCCATCTGTGTGCTTCAATAAAGGCTTGATTCAATTATATGTGAGTGGTCTAGAAATCAATCTGTGAAACCCCAGGAGGATGCTGTAAATACAACGCTTGGAGCGGCTACTGAAAGATGCAGAGTCCTTTGTGCATCTGCATCAAAACAGTGTAGAACCCCTTCTGGAACACTGGCCAATTTCACCTGTACAGTCTAGGAACACAGAACCCATACTTTTCTAGAGAAATGAGTGAACTTCATCAAAGCTAATTCAGGGAGCTGGGGAATCACTCAGTGGTAGAGAACTTGCTAGCATGTGGAAGGGCCTGGGTTCCATCCAAGGCATCACAGAAATAAGTAAACAAATAAATAACTCCAAAAATGATGTGACCATATTGGGAAGGTTTAATTGGAATAGAGCTGTCTACCTGGTAGAAATATTCAAAAAGAAAGAACCAGAACCCACATGAAAACAATGGAATGCATTCTTTAATTGGTAGGCACAGGTATGTAAAATTGATGTCCTCAAAGATTCTTTTCCAAAAACAACTGCAAAAGCCAGCTTGGTGGTGCTCAGCTGTAGTCCCAGCAGCCCAGGAGGCTGAGGCAGGAGGGTGGTGAGTTCAAAGCCAGCCTCATCAATTTAGTGAGGTTGTAAGCAAGTTTGTGAGACCCTGTCTCAAAATCGCCCCTGAGGGTGTGGCTCAGTGGCAAAGCACCCTTGGGTGCAATGCCTGGTCCCCAAGACAATAACAAGTAGGAAAAGCTGGTTCGAGTGGCACATGTCTGGAATCCAGCTACTTGTAAAGTTTAATTAACTCATATCTTCTCCCAATTTTACTAATTGGGGGCATAGCCCATGCTTATATTTTCCAGTCCCTTGACATGCAGTACTGGTCCATTTATTTGAGATTTTTTCCTAATGTAGGTATTTCTTGCTGGAAATTTCCCAATTAGAATTACTTTTGTTGTGTCCACAGGTTTGAATATTTTGTTTGGCCCTGTTCATTGGTCTGCAGGCATTTTACACTTTCATTTTGATTTCTTCAATGGCCCATTGTTTGTTGGGGAGCACGCTGAAGAATTCCCATGGTTTGTAACTGCCCGGGGTTCCTCCTGCTATGGACCTAAACTATGCACATTCTCCTGTGTGCTTTAAATCACCTCAACCTTCCTTATGTCACTGCATACAATGGGAACATTACATAGCGATTTACAATGTGCTGCTTAGAGAATAATGACAAGAAAAAGTCTCTACACATTCAGCCCAGATGCACTTATTTTCAACCATGTTCAATGCAAGGCTGATTGAGTCCAAGGACCCAGACCCTACAGCCTCAGAGCCCAGACAAGAGATGCAGTAGCACAGAAGTGTGAGCAGAGGCACAAGCAAACAGAGACATCAGTTATAGAAGATGACAAAAAAACAGGAAGAGCAGCCTCGAGAATTAGAAGCATTGCAGCTCTGCCTTCTGCTTGGTGTCCGCATAGAGAGACCTAAAGTTAGTAAGAATGAAGCTGGTAAAGTTCATTCGGTGCCTAGCTTTCAGTAATGCAGGGAATTTGTCTCTATTAATTTTTCAATGGATCAGTCCAATGTTTCATTTTACCTCAAGGCAATAAGCTTCAGAAATCAGGGGACTGAATAATAGGAGAGGCTTAATTGCCTATCACACTCTATAATTAAACTATTCTTTTCCTTTAGGTTGTATTTATTGAATGAAAAGAAAGAAAGGAAAAAAAGGCTGGAAATGTATCTCAGCAGTTCACTGTCCCTGGGTTCATCACCTGGTACCAAAAAGAAGAAAAAGTGATTAGTGGTACTTTGTTCTTTTACTGAACACAATTTGTGGGGAGTTAAAAAATGTGGATTGTAGTGGACACGGTGGCACACACCCTAAGTTCACCAACTCAGGAGCTGAGCAGGAGGATTGCAAGTTCAAAGAGAGCCTGGGCAAGTTAGTGAGACACTGTCTGAGAATAAAACATGAAAAGGGCTGGGGATGTGACTCAGTGGTCCAACAACCCTGCATCCAACCCCCAGTTCCTCCAAAATGTGGGGTTTGGGGATGTGGTTCAGTGTGGAACAGGGGTTCCCTTGATGCTTTGACTATATCCCTTGTAGCTTTGAAACTTACATTTTTTCCCCAAATCTCCTCCCTAACCTTCTCCTCCCTGATCTTCTTTTCCCTGATCTCCTTCCTGGTTTCTCTCTAATCTCATTTTCTCTGAAACACCTCTTTAAAAACAATGTGTTCCTGCTGATGGGAAGAATCACAGCCTTTAGGACAGGTCCCCTGGGTTCCTCCTTTGTGAGCAAAGTAATAAACATTGTTTTTCCTTTTTCTCAAAACTGTGTCCTTGTTACTGGATTGTTATCAGGGACAAGGACAGAGCTTTGGGCATCCAGTGGTATAGTGCCCCTGGGTTCAATCTTTGGTATGACAAATAAATAAATAAGCAAGAAAGCAGGATGGGCATACCTATCCCTAGGCCACTGGCCAGTGGTAATTTTATAGTCCCCATGCTTGTTTCCTGGTTTTAAAGAGTTTCAAACACTTTCCTACAACCATACACACTCCAAACTACTGCCATCAGTTTCAGACAACTCAAGGAAACCAACACTGGTTGTGTCCTTGCTGAGGATGTCTATCAGCCGTGAACTCCTGTGTACTTACAGGTGAAGCTAATGGTGAAAGTTTTCCATCAAAATGACACCATTCCAACACAACAGGACTGGCAAGGTGCTAGGAAGCAGGCATCCTGAACCACAACTGCCTGCTAACAGGAGCCATCACAAAAGACTCAAAGAACCACAGCTTTATGCAAAATCTTAGGGTCTCACTAAGTTGCTCAGACTGGCTTTGAAGTTGCAATCCTCCTGCCTCTGCCTCCGGAGCATTTGAGATTTTAGACATGCACCACTGGGTCCCACTCATAATTATTATTATTTTTTTCCTGAGGAGAAACCCACACAGCAGGTCCCTGTCATCCTGGACCAAGGCCACCCTTGTTACTGAATCCTTGCAGCCAATGATAATGGTTTCAAAGCACCTTATGTGGCCTTTGAAACCCTGTCTTCCTTTGCCTCCTGGATGGGCCTGACTTTACTTGGGGTCCTGCATTTTCTGTCTCTTCTAAAGTCAGTTTTTGTAGAGCCACTCTATTGTTACCTGAGTGGCAGAAACATCTACCTGTCTCTAGTCCCAACCACCAAGTCAAGGGTGGCAGCCGAGAGTGACACCTTGCCATTTCAACCCTCTTGCTCAGCTGCCTCAAGAGATGCCCCAAAGCAAGAAAGAAGTAAAGACATGTCAAATTTGAAGGCTGGGATTCAAATATTTCTCATCAAAATCCCCCATTATGTCTTAAAAATAATCCTAAGCAGGCTTCAACTGCAAACATAAGTGAAGTGAACATGGGTAATTTCTGCTAAACACTTAAGAAAAAGGCACAGCCCAAACCAACAAAAACAAAAAGAGCAACTATCTGGGTGTGGTGGTGCACACTTGTAATCCCAGCAACTCAGGAGGCTGAGGCAGGAGGATGACAAGTTCCACTCCAGCCTCTGCAACTTATCGAGGGCTATCTCAAATTTTAAAAAGGGCTGGGGACACATATGACTGCAACATACATTGTTTACAACCAGAGAAATAAAAAATTGTGCTGCAATTGTGTACAATGAATCAAAATGAATTCTGCTGCCATATTGGCCTTATGAGAATAAGTAAATAAATAGGTAGATACTTAAACAAAGAAAGTTCTAGTTAGTTGAGGTTCATTATAGAGACTGTCATTTAACTGAGACAACAGAGAGTGGAGATATGGGGAAGAGGAAAGAATGTTTTGGTGATTTGAGTTTTACAATATGAGATGGTTTGTGAATTTTCAAAGAATTAATATAAAATTTCACTGAAGGTAAAATAAATAGATAGATAGATAGATAGATAAAAAGGGCTGGGGTGGAGATCGGTGGACAGCACCCTGGATTCAATCCCTGGAGCTGCAACACCAACACACACAAACAAAGATCCCTTTTGCATTTTCCCATAGGCACTTGCGTCTGACAGGTTGCATAAACATGCTCAACTTTTTAACTCTGATTCTCCCCAACTGCTGATTGGCTGCTACTCAAACTCTCTCCTTTCATTATGCTACAGAGAATTCCCCTATGGGCTCAAGAGACATACCAACTGATTAGGGTTGATGTAGCCTGGGAAATACCACACTTTGGTAGGAACCAAAAGGCTCCAGGTGACATCCACCATGGAGACAGCGACAGATGCCTTTGGCCCTGTTTCTATCTCTCGTGTCCCTAAGAGCCCACCATTCACTCCTGGTGTTCACTCAGGTCTATCTTTCCTTCCTTCCTTCCTTCCTGTCTCAGTACAGGGGATGTAACCCAGGATCTCTAGGTGAGTGCTCTACCACTGAGCTCCATGCCCAGTCCTTCTCATTTTTTATCTTGAGGCACAGCCTTGCAAAGATGCCCAGGCTGGCCTCAAACACAATTCTCCTGTCTCGGCCCCTGAGTTGCTGGAATTACAGGTGTGGGTCACTATGCATGGCTCTCAGTGTTTTTTTTTTTTTCTTTTTAAGGAGAGAGGGAGATGAGAGAGAGAATTGTTTAAATATTTATTTATTTATTTTAGTTTTCGGTGAACACAACATCTTTGTTTGTATGTGGTGCTGATGATTGAACCTGGGCCGCACGCATGCCAGGCGAGCACGCTACCACTTGAGCCACATCCCCAGCCCCTCTCAGTGTTTTTTTTAATCTAGACTCTCTTCCCCTGGTTCTGACCGTGAACCTGCTCTCTGGCTTTCTGTGTCAATTCACTTTTTTGGAGGTAATCTTGTCCAACAGGTTGACTGTGCTGATCCCAGATGGAGACTCCCCTTTTATTTCTTGGGGAATCAAAGAAGGCATCTCCCTCCATGATCTCAAGGACAGCACTGAGATTGAAGGGTCTCTGTTGTCCCTCTTGTAGCTACTTCCCTTCGGACCTCTAAACTCCTTCTAAAACAGATATTTTAATCTTTCCACGCCCACAACCCAAGAGAACTGTACCACACCAAAACAAAGCCCCAGGCAGGCACCAAAAATAGCTGCATGTACTTCCCACTGCCTTGGTGATCCAGAGTTCCAGTGTCCACATGTAGCAGCCTCAGCGGCCCAGGCCCCAGCTCTGCTACCACTGTAGCTGCGGCCTAATCCTCTGGACCCAAGTTTTGGAAGATCAGTCATGTCCTTAGGGGTTCCTCTCTCTTTGCCTGAGTGGGCACATGAACTGGTATGTTAGGAAACATAAAACCCAAGTGACAGTTAATACACTGAGTAACTCTGACATATGTGTGTAAATTCAATGTGGCCAGTTGGGCATGGTGGGGCATGCCTATAATCCTGGTAACTCAGGAAACTGAGGCAAGAGGATGGCAGGTTCAAGGCCAGCCTTGGCAACTGAGTGAGACCGTGTCTCCAGGAAAAAAATACGAGGAGCTGGAGATGAAGTGTCCCAAGGTTCAATCCCCCGTACCGAAAAAAATAATTTCTGTGTATATATAGAGAGACAGATAGGAGGGCATGGCCAAAGAAATCCCAAGAATAATGCATTCAGTTGATTTTCCCTAAGACCAAAAACAGATTTAACCCTTTCCTGACTCACAATCAGGACTATAAAAGTCAAATACTAATAAGAATCAATCAATAATATAGAGTGAACAATTAATGTGTCCTTCATTGAGACCGTACTCTTCAGTTATTCCCTTTCAGGTATGGACTTTTGATTAAATCAGTTAATTTGGGGGAGAAAAAAAGAAGAAGTTCAGTGGGATTAAGTGGGTGGAGATTCAACTATTTAACCAGATAACTGTGATTGGAGCTAGGAGTTGAAAAGAGGAGGGGGGGATTAGAAAGACCCCATAAAAGCTTCAAGGAGCCATAGAAGCACAGAAGCCTGGAACCTGTGCCATTGTCTGGCACTGCTAGGATTCAGAACTCCCTGCCAATTGTCCAGCTCTGGTAAGTCACCAAACCCCATGGAGACCCCATTCAGGCTGCCTGGTGGCATATACTTTTAGTCCCAGCTACTTGGGAGGCTGAGGCAGGAGGATTGCTTGAGCCCACGAGTTCAAGACCAGCTTGGGCAACTGAACTCAAATCAGAACCTCTATGGGGTCTACTCTTAGCCACTCTTATCCAGTGACATAGAGCCTAGGAGAGGTAGCACATGTCTGTAAACCCAGCAACTCCGGAGGCTGAGGCAAAAGAAGCAAAAGTTAGAGGCCAGCCTCAGCAATTAAGCAAGATCCTGTCTCCAAATAAAAAAAATAAAAGGAGCTGGAGATGTAGCTTGGTGTTAGAGCACCACTGGGTTCAGTCCCCGGTACCAAAAAAGAAACAAAAAATGGTGACACGTAGTTTGTGATGGCAAAGAGAATATCATATTCTGTCTCTCCAAAGGACCAGATGTCTGCATTTTTTGTCTCTAAATGCAGTTTTGCCTTCATCCCAATAATTTTGATTTCTGCTTTGGTTTAGGTCATATTAAATTTCTTTCTTTCTTTTTTTTTAGATGAATTTCCACATATTTATCAACTTTAATTTCAAAATACTTCTTCCTTTGCATCTTCATGGTAACTTTGATTCCAGTTTCATAAACAGACTCAAAAAAGTAGAGGGGACTCAAAGGAATGGCTACTGCAGTTTTCCAAACATAATTGTCCTTCCTTCTCTGGGTCTGATACTCTTAAGACAAGTCTCTTCTTAAATAATTTGACACAACATCTTCAATGGTGGCTGAACTGGAGCAGGCATTTCAGTAAATATCTGTTGAATGAATGAAGAGTAAGGAAACCCTTATTCAGAGCAAAGCACTGATGTTCTTATTTAACATTCAGCCACTCAGTACCTCAAAGTTTCTTAACACTCTCATGCTTGGGCTTAGTTGCCTTCACTTAGAATGTTTTTTTTTCTGGAACCACACAATATATTTCATAGGCTGCACTCTATTCTGATCTATTTCTTTCCTGGGACTCCACTCCAAAGTGGCACGCTGTCATGTGTACAAGATATATGTGACAATCGAGCCTCATCTCAGAGTTAGCATTTTCCATCTCTTACTTCCAAATGCTCTCAAATACTATATGTGGCTTTTAGCATTGCTTACATTTAAACTGTTCATGGTGGTACCTGTCTGTAATCCAGCTATTCAAGAGGCTGAGGCAGGAAGATCATGAGTTTGAGACTTATATGGACAACTATGTGAGATTCTGTCTCAAAATAAAACAGGGTTGGGAGCCGGGTGTGGTGACGGGTGTCTGTCATCCCAGTGGCTTGGGAGGCTGAGGCAAAAGGATCCCAAGTTCAAAGCCAGCCACAGCAAATTAGCAATGCCCTAAGCAGCCTCAATATAAAAAATAAAAAGAGCTGAGGATGTGGTTCACTGATTAAGTATCCTGAGTTCAATCTTTGGTATCAAAAACAAACAGGGCTGGGGATGTAGCTCAGAGGCAAAGCACCCTGAGTTTACTCCTGTGCCATAAAGTTAATAAATACAAACCCAAATGGATAAGGGTATATCTCAATGGTAAGCTACCCCTTGCTTCAATCCCTAGTATCACCAAAAAAAAAAAAAAAAAAAAAAAAAAAGTATAAGTAAGTAAGTAAATTAATTTAAAAATTGCTCATTTTAAAAATGAAAACCAATGACACCCACTTTAGTTATTTATTTACTGAAGCTAGGGATTGAACTCAGGGGCACTCTAGTACTGAGCTACATCCCCAACCCTATTTTATTTTTCATTTTGATACATGGTCTCACTAAGTTCTAGTCTGGCCTGGAATTTGTGATCCTCCTGCCTCAGTCTCCCAAGCCATGGGGTTATAGGCCTGAACCACCAGGCCTGCCTTGCCACCCAAAGAGTGAAATTGGATCAATCGATTGCCAAAGCAGCCACTTGGCTGAGTTGTTTCCTCGGGGTGGGTATAAGGTAGAGCTATGGAGCTTGGCTGTGAATGACGTGTTTGGGCAGGGCATTCCCCAAGGATCATTCCATGCAGACTTCAGAGGATAAGCAGCGGGCCCCACCCACGCTCCAGGAGCTGGCAGGGTGCAGCCTGCTGAGTGACAAGTCCAGGGCCATCCTGGATCTGGAGGACCTGCCCATAGAGCTCTTCCCACCATTCTTTGTGGAGGCCTTCAGCAGGGGACACACTGAGGTCCTGAAGAAAATGGTGCAGGCCTGGCCCTTCACCTGCCTGCCCCTGGGGGCCCTGATGAAGATGCCACAGCTGGGGATGATCCAAGTGGCACTGGATGTGCTGGACATGCTGGCTGCCCAGCAGGATCGCCCCAGGTGAGGGGGGACCCTGGAAGGCAGCGTCTGAGTGTCCAGGGAAGTGATGGCTGTGGGCAGGGAGAGTAGGTGCTGAAGTGTGCCCAACAGGCTTCCTGTGCTGTCAGCAAGGAGGGTTGGAGAGGCCTTGGCCATGCTGAGCCCCACCTGGGAGGGGCTTCCAGATGTGGAGGTGCTTGTGGCAGCTGCCATGACCTCTGAAGGAGGTTGTCCCTGCCCCTCCCTCAGCTGGTACAGGTGGGGGCACCAGGCTGGATTGGAGGGGAAAGGGATAGAGAGAAGTGAGACAGAAGGAAGAGGTGGAGCAGGGGCAGCAGCTGAGAGGTGAAGGAAGGGGCCTCTGCTGTGGTCCCTGCAGGAGGTTGAAACTGCAGGTGCTGGATTTGCGGAAGGTTCATGGGATCTTCTGGAGGATGTGGTCTGGAGCCGTGGTCTGGAGCCGTGGTCAATGCCTGCTCACCAGAAGTCATGAAGGAGAGGCAAACAATGATGGCCTCTCCACACACAGGGCCCACTCTGCCCTTGAAAGTGTTAGTAAACCTGTGCTTCCAGCAAAGACCCCTGAATGCATTCCTCTCCTTCCCTTTTCACTGGGTGGATGAGAGGAAGGGTCTGCTTCAGCTGTGCTTCAAGAAGCTGCAGATGTGCTCTTTGTCCATCCATAGCATTGAGAGGATCTTGGAGAGGTTGGATCTGGACTTTATCCAGCAGTTGGACGTGCAGTGTTTCTGGAGATTGTCCACCTTGGCTACTTTTGCTTCCTATTGGGGCCAGATGAGCAACCTGAGGAAGCTCTTCTTCTCCCATGTCTATGTGTCTGCCTATGCTTCCCAGGAGGAGAGAGATCAGTCGATGGATGACATTACCTCACAGTTTGCCAAGATGGAGAGCCTCCGGAGGCTGTATCTGGATGGTGCCTTCCTCCTAGAAGGCTGTCTGTGCCAGGTGCTCAGGTGAGGAAGCAGAGGGAACTTTCCTAGCACATCAGAGCAAACTCTTTGTCACATGAAACTTCAGTGGGCACCTGCTGTGTGCCAGCCATGGTGACTTAACATTGATGGAGATGTTAGAAAGTCAATGAAGTGTTTGTTTCACTCTGTCCTGAAGCCAGGTCTCTCATAAACCCCCACACAGAAGCAGAGTCCTAAACAGGGGTCCATGGTCTGGGGAGCAGGACTCTGCTGGGGAGCCCGGTAAGGGGGGGGGGGGAGGAGCTAGTGAGTGGGTGTGAGTTTCCTTCCCTAGGAGGCCTGTCCAGTGAAGGTGGGGAGAAGCAGGGTAGAGGAGAGGGCACTGGAGGAGGAAGCCCCCACACCTGAACTTTCAATAGAGAATCTATGTGCTCTCCAGCAGGAAGCAGAGGAGCTGCCTCCAATGTCCCCCTGGGGAAGGCTGCTCTGACCTCTGGGTGGTGATTCTGGACTTGAGGGTGAGGAGCAGGGGTGGAGGGTATAGGGTGTGAGCCTCACAGGAGGGCAACCTCAGTTTGTGCTGTTCCATCTTGCCTGGGTTTGTTATTTGTGCATGTCTCACCCTGATCCCCTCTGCTACAGCTGTGGTTTTCTGCTTGGCAGTGAAGAGGGGTGCCTTAGAGATGATGGACCTACCTGGTCACTCAAGTGGGGGTGAAAGTCTCAGCATGAAACAGGGTGACGCGAATGAGCAGATTCTGCAACAGGCAGAGTCCTGGGTGGAGACCATCATCAGAAGGTCAGGGTGACCTTGGGCTTGGGCCAATTTGTCTTCTCCCACCTTGACATCACTCCTCAGAACTAACTGCTTGATCTTTGCTTGCTTAGGCTCCTGAAGACTCCCCTGGAGGCCCTCTCAATAACCAACTGCCAGCTCTCAGATCCAGACTGGAATGATCTGTCGGGGGTCTCCAAACCTCGACCAGCTAATACACCTGACGCTATGGGGCAGCAAATTGAGGAGTTTCAGTCTGAGCCCCTCGTAATTCTGCTAGAGAATGCTGCAGCCACCCTTGAGACCCTAAACTTGCAGGACTGTGGGATCACCAACTCCCAGCTCCAGGCCATTCTACCTGTCCTGAGCTGCTAATCCCAGCTCAGGGTCTTGAGCTTCAATGGGAATGACATCTCCATGTTGGTCCTGAGCAACCTGCTGCTTCACACTTCTAGGCTGACCCGGTTGAGCCTAAAGAAGTACCCTGCCCCTCTGGAGAGCTATGATGCCCAGGGTGCCATCCACCCAGGGAGACTTTTCCAACTCATCGATGAGCTGATGGAGATACTGAGGGATGTGAGAGAGCCAAAGAACGTCCTTTTCTATACTAAACCCTGCCAAAGATGTGGCAACTGATTTATCTATAACCTGCCCTCCAGTCCGTGTCGCTGTTGGCTGCCTGCCTAGTGGGATGCATATATGAGAAATGTTCTCCTGTGCACTTGAAAATAAAGGTAAGACACTAGTGTCTCTCCAAGGGGAACTAGAAACAGGATGCCAGGGCACTACTTAACACAAGTGGGAACAGAAAAGCTGATGCAGGAGGCCTGGGTCACAGAGGCTTGGTTCCCATCGGGAGACTTGGACGTGATGGGGACATGTGTCTTAGGAGTCAGAAACAGGAATCTGAATTTCTGGAAGTAGATTTGTGCTGAGAGGTACACAGGGCATGACCCCTGCATGGATGGTTGCAAACGAGTGACTTGGGGAACTTGCGGCAGAGCCTCTGCTGTCCTCCATGGTTTTCAGCTTAAAGGTCAGGAAGATAACCCAGTGGCTGATCAGTGCTGATCAGTGACACTGGAGCTGAGGACCTCATGGCATCACAATAGTGCAGGGCCATTCTGAGTATACCCTCCATTCTTTATTTCTCTCTGGGTGCCATTTCTTCTGATGAATGTGGCTTTTCAGTGGAGTAATGCGCCTGTGGTTGCCCATGGTACTGAGAACACTAACCCCTCTCCAAAGGAGTTTATCTGGGGATAGTATGAGACTTCCATCTGAGTTATTCAGGTCATAGTGGACCACAGACCACAGCTTTATCCACAAGGGCTGAGGTTCAGGGAAAAATAGTCTTGAGACTGTGTGTGTGTGTGTGTGTGTGTGTGTGTGTGTGTGTGTGTGTTGGGGATTGAACCCAAGGGTGCCCTACTAGTGTAGAAAACTTCATAGAATACAACTTATAAATCCTTGTACAATTTAACAACCCATCAGTCAAGAAACCTAAAGGAAGGTTGGACATGTACCCAAGAGTTAGGTGCAATAGATAAAATTATAAATGCAAGATTTCCTGCAATTCCATACCCCAGCACCTGCCATCTAATAGGCCTGCAGACTCCAAATGGTTCACAGCAGACACCTTCACTCTGCTGTCTCTGGTATCCAGGTGATAAGCAGAGCCAACACTGTTGCCTTCTGAAAACTCAGCAATAAACCCAGACTGGGAATCTACAAGTGTGCCCTGGAACTCCACATCACCCCTCTCGGGCATCATGCCAAGGCCTCTCAACCATACAATGTCCTAGAAATGCATCTCACTCAATTTGCAAATGATTTGTTTTATGGTCTCCTACTGCACAGGATTCTAAAATAGTTTTTCTTCACCTTTAACAGTAGGTGGCAAATGAGAGCCATAAGACCTCCTTGGATAAACTTGAGTTCTCTGCAGAAGAAATCCATTATGCCTGGAGCAGTGGCACATGCCTGTAATCCCAACAGTTTGGGAGGCTGAGGCACAGGGATTTCAGGTTCAAAGTCAGTCTCAGCAAAAAGTGAGGCACTAAGCAACTCAGTGAGACCCTGTCTCTAAATAAAATACAAAATAAGGCGGGGGATGTGGCTAAGAGGTCGAGTACCCCTGAGTGAAATCCCAGTACAACCACCCCCCCCAAAAAAAAAAAAAAAACAAAAGAAATAAAGAAAAAGTCTATTACTTAGGTTATGCTCTGGTTATGCAGGAAATTTCCCTCTTACCTGAAGAAGAAAAGACATCCCAGGTCTCCCTAAACCCAGAACTGAGATAATTAAGAGGTTTCCCTTCCATCTCTAAGATTCAAATCCTCTATGATATTGTAACCCAGCTTTTATAATTTCTCTCTAAAAGTTTTTTTTTCTTTTCCAGTACTTGGGATGGAACCCTGAGGCTCTCTAGCACTGAAATACAACCTCAGTCCTTAATAATTTTATTTTGAGCTAAGGTCAGTTGCCTGAGCTGCTGGATACAATGGCACAGAACTAAAAGCCCAGCAACTCAGGAGGCTGAGGCAAGAGGATCATAAGTTCAAGGCCAGCTGCAACAATTTAGGGAGACCCTGCCTCAAAAAATAAGAAGGGCTGGGAATGTGACTCAGTGGTAGTGCACCCCTGGGTTCAATCCCCAGCACCATAAATGAACAAATGAATTGCACTCGCTATACCCCGGCCACTGGTGATGTCAGAGAAGGAGATGCTGGAGAGTGACCGAGGGACCTCAGGGTCTGGTCCCCTGTTTAGTCCTGAAGGATGGACTCATCACCACCCACACAGAAGCATAGGGCTAAACAGAGGTCTGTGGTCTGGGAAGCAGAACTCTGCTGGGAAGCCAGGTGGTGGGAAGAGGAGCTAGTGAGGTGGGTGTGAGGTTCCTTCCCTGGGAGGCCTGTCCAGCGAAGGTGGTGAGAAGCAGGGTAGAAGGGAGGGCACTGAAGGAGGGAAGCCCCCACACCTGCACCTTGTAACAGGGAAGCTCTGAGCTCTCCAGCAGGGAGCAGAGGATCTGCCTCCAATTCCCCCCTGGGGAAGGCTGCTCTGAGCCTCAGGTGGTGATTCAAAGTTGAGGGTGAGGAGCAGGGATGGAGGACTTGCAGATGGTGAACCTACCAGGTGTAAGGCTTACCCTGAAATGGGTGATGTGGATGAGCAGATTCTGTAACAGGCAGAATCCTGGGTGTTGACCATCATTAGGGGTAAGGGTGACCTTGGGCTTGGACCAATTTGTCTTCTCCCAACTTGACATTGATCGTCAGAACTAACTGCCTGGTGTCTCCTTAGGCAACCCTTCCCACCAGACCCTCTCAATTACTAACTCGCTGTACTTAGAATCAGAGTTGAAGCATCTGTCCCTGTGCCTGGATATCAGTCAGCTGAATCACATGGATCTTGATGGCATCAAAATTTAAAGCCAGGTGTGGTGGTGAACACCTCTACTCCTAGTGGCTCAGGAGGCTGAGGCAGGAGGATCAGAAGTTCCAAACCAGCCCCAGTGACTTAGATCCTCAGCAACTTGGCAAGACCCTGTCTCAAAATAAAAAAGGAAGTGGACTGGGGATGTAAGTCTGTGTTAGAGCATCCCTGGGTTCAATTCTCAGTCCCTCTTCCTCCAAAAGATGTCCAGTTGAGGTCCCATGACCCTCCAAGTTCTGCTACAGAAAGTCATAGCTACTCTGTAGACCCTGGAATTGCAGGACTGTGAGGTCATGGACTCGCAGCTCCATGCCACCCGCCTTCCCTGAGCCGCTGCTCCCAGCTCACCATGTTCAGCTTCTATGGTTCCTCCCCACATCAGTCCTGGAGAACCACCTGCTGCACTCTGCCAGGCTGAGCCAGTTAAGCCTAGAGCATGTGCCCCGCCCCTCTGGAGACCAATCAGTGTCGTACTCTCCATGTTGGTGGTTTGTCCAGCTTTGTGTTAAGCTGATGGGGATACTGAGGGACATTAGGCCTCCCCTGAACATCTGCATCTGTGCCCTCTCCTGTGCTTACTGGGCAGATAGGCACCCTTTAACCTGGTGCAACTGGATGTTTCATGGCCCTGGTCCCTGTCAGGAAGCAGTTGTGCTGCTACTGTGTGACTTCCCAGTCGGGTGCATAGGAAAAGCCTTCCTCTGGGCACTTAGAGATGAAACTTAGCATGTAGCTACAAATGCAGAGGACACAGAACCCTGGCTTCAGGGTAGCTGGGAAAAGACTGAGGTGAAGGATTGCCCCCTTCCTGGGGTGGGAATAGAACTCAGCCTTCCTGCCCTCTAGGTAAACACACTACCCCTGAGCTGCATTCGCAGTCTCGGCAAGTTAGCCAGGCCTTCAGCAACTTAGGGAGAACTTGTCCGAAAAAAAAAAAAAAAAATTGACAGCTAGGGATGTGGCTCAGTGGTAGAGCACCCCTTGTTTTCATTCCTAGTATCAAAAATTTGTTTAAAAGTAAAAATTAAAGGGCTGGGGAAATAGATCAGTAGTAGAGAGCCTCTGGGTTCATTCCCCTGGACCACAAAAATGAATGAAGGATGAATAAATGGACTGGGCATGGTAACACATGACTGTAATCTTGGCAGCTCAGGAAGCTGAAGCAGGAGGATTCAAAGTTCAGGTCCAGCCTCAGCAACTCAGTGAGGCCCTAAGCAATTTAGCAAAATTTTCTCAAAATACAAAATACAGAGGGCTAGGGATGTGGCTCAGTGATTAACCATACTTGGGTTCAGTCCCCACTACCAAAAAGGAATAAAAAAATAAAGTTTTAAGGAAAATTAGCATTCAGCAGCCAGAAGAGGGTGGATTTGGGGAGCATAAGACTGTTTACCTGCAGTGATCTCAAGATAAACTTTTTCAAGTAGTAGATTTCACATGCCACCTGCTGGTAGCTCAGAACTCGTGGCATGAGTTTTTATAAGCATAACTACCGTTGACTATTTTTCAGTGGTATTTTTCAAAACCCAGTACTGTAAAATGATGTTTGAGTATAAATAATTGTGCTGTGATTTTTTAAATAATGTGCATATTAATTTATTTCAAAACTGTAAAAGAAATTTAGTACTGGGTTAGCTTTTTGTATTGTAACCAAAATGCCTGACATAATGGACTTAAAAAAAAAAGAGCTGGGCAGGGTGGCACACGCCTGTAATCCCAATGGTTCAGGAGGCTAAAACAGGAGGATCACTACTTCAAAGCCAGCCTCAGTAAAAGTGAGGCACTAATCAACTCAGTGAGACCCTGTCTCTAAAATACAAAATAGGGCCGTGGATGTGACTCAGTGGCTGAGTGCCACTGAATTGAATCCCTGGACCCCCACACCAAAAAAAAAAAAAAAAAAAAATTAAATGGGTATGAAAGATGCCCACCTGTAAACCCAGGAGCTTGAGGCAGGTGGATCACAAGTTCCAGGCCAGCTTGGAACCTTAGTGAAATCCTGTCTCAAAATTTAAAAAAAAATAAAATAAGAACGGACTGGGGAGTAGCTCAATGGCAGAGGAACCCCTGGGTTCAATCTTCAGTACCTGGAAAAAAAAAAAAAAAAAAAAACAAGGCAGAAGATTTCTTTTGGCTCACAGGTGGAGAGCCTCAGCCAGGGTTAGCCAGCTCCACTGTTCTGGACCCTGGATGAGGCAGAACAACATGGCCCAAGGGCCTGGTGGAGCAGAGCTGCTCAGTTCCTGGAAACCATAAGCAGAGGAAGCAAGAAACAACCCCCAGGGGCCAGCATGCCCAGTGACCTACCTGCTCCATGCACACCCCCCCCCCCCACAGTTACAGCTCAGTAACCCACTCAAATTGTTAGCCCATCCAGTAGATTAAACACTGAGGGGTTACAGCCCTCACTACCTAAGCCCCACCTCTGACCTTGCTGCACTGGGGATCACGTTTTTTTTCTTTCAAAACGGTGAGCTTTTAGGGGAACATTTCTAGATCCAAACCAGAAGAAGTACTTTCAAATACTACAGTAGGATATTTAAAATAAATGTCTAACTTGATTTGTTCTCTCAAGGCAAACAAGATTTAAAAAAAAAATAATTTTAGACATAAATGAGTGAGATTTATTTCTTTAAATAAGCATTCAGAATAGTAAATGTTAGCTGGGCAAGGTGGCTCATGCCTGTCATCCCAGCAACTCTGGAGGCTGAGGCAGGGGGATCTCAAGTTCAAAGTCAACCTCCCCAAAATGGCAAGGCCCTGAACAACTTAGTGAGAACCTGTGTTAAAATTAAAACAAACAACAACAAAAACAGGGCAGAGAGGGTGGACCAGGGATGTTGTTCAAAGGTAAAATGTCCCTAATTCAATTATCAAAAGGCAGGGACTGGGGATGTGGCTCAATGTAAAGTGCCCCAGAGTTCAATTCCCATTACCAGAAGAAAAGAAAGAAGAGGAGGAGGAAGGAGGAAGGGGAAGTAGAGGAAGGAGGAGAAGGAGAAGCAAAGCCAGATTTTAAGGACAGATAGTTAGTGTAGTTAGGTAAATTGGGTCAAATATCAAGTTCCATAAAGAAAATGGAGACCATAGTGGGAATGGAAGAAGAGGATGTCCGATCTGAGCCTGGGAAAACTGAACAACACCTAGGTTATTAAATGTTAAAGTCCCCAAGGCCTGGGGCGCATCCCAGAGAACTGTTCAGGAAGTAGCTCCCAGCAAACAGGGAGGTGCTAATCAAACCACCCCAGGCCCTTCCTGCTCAGATCATTCCTCCCCTTGCTCCTTCCTGGCCCATCCCTCCACCTATTTCCCACCTTGTGGCCTTCCCTCCTGTGTCCCCCACCACTGCAGGATGGAGGGAAACAAAGGACAGTGGTGTGGGAGGACTAAAAGAAGACCTTAGCTATAAAAAAGAGGAGACCCCCCTTCCACGGATTCCACCTTTCGGGTCCCCTTCTTTCTCTGGGGGAAAGTTATTTCTGCTGTCCTTTAATAAAGTTTTCTGTTAAACCATGATGCAAAGAAGACCCCCAACTCCAATTTTAAATCAACTTAAAGCAAGCTTGTATTCTGGCTGGCCTTGACTCTCTCTGGAAACCTGTGGGTTAGAGGATACTGCCCCAGCTCTCTAGGAACAAGGTTTTATAGCACAAAAAGTTGCAAAAGGGGGGGGGTCTTGAAATTACAGTTTACAGGATTTTAACTAGCATAATACAAAGGCAGGCAGTAGGTTAATGATCTACATGGCTCAACATTTCAAGTTAGGGAGTAAATTTAGATCTCAATGTAAGGGTCCGGCGAAGCGTCGGAGAAAGAGACCACCGAGTGAGCACTCATGCAATTGGCAGAAGGGGACTTATTGAGGATCCGATTCAGCACGCTCAGGCTCCAGGCTCACCCAGGAAGGGAAAGCAGCCCAGAGCCCCGAGCAGGGGCTGAGCACTGCTTAAGTACACTTTTTTGGGGAGCGCAGGGATTTTACATACATCACAGTCTCCTTTAACAAATCATCATACATCACAGGAAAATCAAACAACAATTCCTAAACTTGATTAGTTCATTCATTGGTGGGAACAGGTCAGGCGGGGGTGATAGGTCAGTTCTAAACGGGGTACACATTCAAACTGATTGGTCCAGGCCCTGCAATGCCTACGTGCAAGATCATACAGAGCCCTGAGTTATTAAACAACCAAGCAGTCAGGGGGAATATTTACTGGGTGGTTCCAAGCATTGTCTTAACAGCTACAGGAATTTCAGGTTAACAATACCTAATCCTTTACATTTTAACTCAGGCCTTGCAGCCTAGAAACTTTACAATGCCCGGTCTTTTACACTTCAACTTTTACACTTTAACTTCAATTTCTTTTACCCTTACACCAAAGCCAGAATTTATGAGGCCCCACTAAGGTTTCAGAGAGGGTTGTTATCTGGCCAGGGAAAGCCAGGCATGGGTGAGTTCCAGGCATGGGCAGGCATTCCAAGAAAGTTTAGAAATTGCAGTAATTTATAGTAAAACAGAAATTACCTTTTCATGTCTTTGTGATGAGGTGGCTCCCAATCTTAAGAAGGAATTAGGCTGGGCTCATGACCTTCCCCTGTCCCCTCTCCCCTTGGCTCCATGGGCCTCTCTGGAGTTATACTTTGGCATTCGGGGAAGCAAGGACTCCTCAGTAAACAGAAGGAGAAAACAACATTAGATCTGAAAGCCTACCCTTATGTTTTTTTAACATAGACTGGATTTTGTTTGTTTGCTTTGTTTTAGAGTAGTTTTAAAACCACAGCAAAACTGAGCAGAAGCTCCATGCTTCCCAAGTCCCTTTGCCTACCCAGCCTCCCCCAGGCATCTCACACCAGAGATGCTACAATTCATGCCTCTGAAAAACTGATGTGACTCCATTTTTGAAAACAGTTTCTACCTCAAGGCCTGTCCAGAGGGAGGGGGTGTGTCCCTTGTCCTTGGAAAAATACACAGAGCACTCCTAGGCACATACCCACCCTGCTGAGTTCTTTGTTTGCTAATAACAGGAGAGATCTGCAGCACCAGGTGTCCCTGACTCAGTTAGGCTTGTTGAAGACCCATAGCAAGCCCCTAGCAACCACCAATCAGCATGAGACAGGGAAAATACCTGGAATGCCAGATGACCCCCCAGTAGTCTTGGTGGTTGATAACATGTTGGGAAACCATGTAGTTTAGCACATACACCCCTCACAGAGTAAACCAATCAGTTCAAAGGAATCCCCCTCTTGAACTAACAATAACCCCTACCCAACTTGTTCCCGCCAGTGATTGTGCTAATCAACGTTAAGAGTTGTTTGATTTTCCGGTGGTGTGTGATGATTTGATGTGTGACATTGTGACACATAGAGTATCCCCCAAAACCTATAAAATCTCACTGAACAAAGGACCAGGACTCACTCCCTGGGACTGCTGCATCGGAAATGATTGTGAGTCCAGGCTTGAGTTTGCAATAAAGACTCTTGTGTGATTGTATCGGATTCGGCTCCTGGAAGTCTATTGCAGGGTCACAGCACTGGTGATTTCTGTGGAAAGCAGCTGTTTATGAGTCCTCGAACACTCTTTGTGATGCAGTATTCCAACTAAGTGAGATTTGGATCACGGACCAACACAGAACACTGCCTCCCTCTAGCCCGCCATCTTCTTTCTCCCCAACCTTTTTATTTATTTTATTTTATTTTTTAGAGAGAGAGAGAGAGAGAGAGAGAGAGAGAGAATTTTTTAAATATTTATTCTTTAGTTTTCAGTAGACACAACATCTTTCTTTGTATGTGGTGCTGAGGATGGAACCCGGGTCGCATGCATGCCAGGGGAAGCCACCCGTGATCACAGCATCTGGGGACATGGCACCCTGTGTGTGAAGACAAGTCCACTGTGGAAAGACATTTGTCTTCAAAAGCAGGCGGGAAGGGGAGGGGGGGAGAGGGGGTCAGGGGGTAGGAATGATGGTGGAATGAGTCAGACACCATTACCCCAAGTACATATATAAGACACAAATGGTGTGAAAATACTCTGTGTACAATCAGTGTCTTGAAAAATAGTGCTTTATATGTGTAATATGGAATGACTGCATTCTGCCATTGTGTATAATAAAATAGAATAAAAAATAATAAAATAATTGAACTAGATGTTCCCTCAATATTTTCAAAAATTGTTCATAACATTAGCTTATTTAGAGAGTCTGCTGGGATTACTAGAGTCTGTACCTCAAGGTACAAGTGACTGATATTTCTTTATGACTAGACTCAGGTTAAGTATGTACAACTGGGGCTGGGGATGTGGCTCAAGAGGTAGCACTTGCCTGGTTTGGTTGCGGCCCGAGTTCAGTCCTCAGCACCACACACAAACTAAGATGTTGTGTCTGCGGAAAACTAAAATGTAAATAAAATATTTTTTTTAAAAAAGTATGTACAACTGACTGAAATGCTATAAAATCATTTAAAAAAAAAGCAGATCCAGGGAAAACAGCAGGAGCAGTAGAGTCTGCAGCTCTGCAGAGGAAAATAAATGCTTCCAAGGAACATGTAGCAGGAGCTCTGTGCCACCTGGCAGGACACCGCTGTGGCTAAGCCTCTGGTGGACAATGTTGGCTGGCACTGGGAAGGTCCACACGGGTTGCCCAGGGACTGGGGTGCACTAGAGATTCCCAGAACTGGCAGTAAAGTGGATGCCAGCCCCAGAGGCCGACCGGAGCACCCAGGTATTTTCTGTAGTTCACTCAGGACATAAATTATGACAAGGACCCATAGTTCCTGAGCTCCGCCCAGGTCCCCTGAGCATTTTAATATTTTGGACTCTCTTCCAGCAGTGTGATCTGAGGTGAATAACTTGGGCTCAGTAGTAGTTCTTGCTTTATTTTATTTTATTCTATTCACAGAAAGAAACTTGTATCCTAATTGATGAAAAGTGATGTTTTCCTGTTAACAAAGCACTACGACCCTCAATTTTATTTTTTCTTTTTCTTTTTTTTCTTTAATTTAACTCAGGGGCATTCAACAACTGAGCCACATCCCGAGCCCTATTTTGTATTTTATTTAGAGACAGGGTCTCACTGAGTTGCTTATCACAACAGCATCCATGCTGTTGCTAAGGATGGCTTTGAACCCACGATTCTCCTGCCTCAGGCTCCTGAGCCGCTGGGATTACAGATGTGTGCCACCATGCCCAGCTTTTATTTTTTTTATTTTAAGACAGGGTCTTGCTAAGTTGCTGAGGCTGCCCATGAACTTGTGATCCTCTTGCCTCAGCCTCTCCTGTGTCTGTGAAAACAGGCGTGTGCCACCATGCCTGGCATCACCCCAAATTTAAACACCTTGAAGAACAAACACGAGGTTTTGATCAGGTAAGCAGGCCTCTACCATTGACTTATTAGTTGGTTAAATTATGTCATTAAAATATATATATATAATTGTATTTATTTGGATATATTTTTTCTTTTTTGATATTATGGATTGAACCCAGGGGCTTGACCACTCAGCTACCTTCCCAGTCCTTTTTGTTTTATTTTGAGACAGGCTCTCACTAAGTTGCTTAGGGCCTTGCTAAATTGCCCAGGCTGTGATCCTCCTGCTCAACTTCCCCAGTTTCTGGAATTATGATTCTGTGTCATCGCACCTGGCCAGGGAATGTCTTTCAATGTGGAGTTCCCCAGTTCATGGATTGCTTTTTACTTGAATAAACTTTTTTATCTTTAATGTATTAGATTTTAATATTTAACATTATGGCTTTAGGAATATTCTTTCCTGAAACAAGAAAAGAGTGTTCATTAGATTAAAAGAAAATACCCATATTGGGTGGGGATGTAGCTATGTGGTAGAGGAGTTGCTCACTGCAAAATAAAACAGAAATCTGGGCCTGGTGGTGCACACCTCCCTGTAGTCCCTGCCACTTTGGAGGCTGAGGCAGGAGGATCACATACTCTAGGCCAGCCTGGGCAACTTGGTGACAGGTTTTCTCAAATAAAATTAAAAAAGGTTGGGGATATAGCTCAGAGGTAGAGCACCCCTAAGTTCCACAAAAAAAAAAAAAAAAAACAGTACCACAAAACGCCCCAAAGGCAGCAAGAGGAGAGCTTGAATTAGATTGATAATTTCAAAGTTAATTTCCCTGTAAGGAGGGGGCGGGGCTGGCTTTGAACTCAAGATCTTCCTGTCTCAGCCTCCTGAACCACTGAAATCATAGGCATGTGCCACTGTGCCTGGCTTCCCCAGTCCTTTTCATTTTTAAACAGGGACTTGATATGCTGATGATGATCTTACTAAATCCAAGTGCTGAGGCAGGCCTCAAACTTGCAATCCTCCTGCCTCAGCCTCCCCAGTTTCTCAGACTACACACCTGTACCACCATGCCTTGCTATTATCTAACACTCTTTAAAATGTCATTGTTCCTTAGACTTTGCTTTTATAAGATAAAGGACCCTGGCACTGTGTGGGGCTCAGCAATGCCTGGGAAATGCCCCTGTAGGAAGAACTCTGACACTGAAAGGCTCCAGGTGGTGGCTGCCATGATGAGAGGGACCCACACTTTGACCTACATTTCTTGCTCCCCATCATCCTGAGAGGTACCCACAGCTTCCACCCTCAGTGGCTTCAGACATGGAAAAGTGGCCTTCCCAGGGCTGGTAGTCGAAGCTGCTCTCTGGTCTCAGGTCCCAGCATATTTGGTGACAATATTCTCAAGCCAGTTTGCTGAGATGATCCCCCTGAAACATCCTTTACCTTGTAAGGGAACAAAAGACTGCTTTTCTCTCCCTGTCCTCAAGGGTAGCGAGAGGTTTTAGGAGTCTCTGTTGTGTTGTTATGCTCCAATTTGGGACCCCCAAAGACCACCAGAGACCAGAATGTAAGCAGCAAAGAGGTGTTTACTGTTAGCTAGCTCGGTCCTCTGCACTCACACAGCAACTGGCAGGGACCCCACATACATCATAGCATCTCTTAGCAAATCATCACACACCCCGGGAAAATCAAACAAGAACTCTAAAACATGATTAGCACATTCACTGGTGGGAACAAGTTGGGTAGGGGTGATTGGTTACTACAAGAAGGGGATTCATTTGAACTGATTGGTTTAAGCCAAGAGGGGTGTTCATGGTGAACTACATGGTTTCCCAACACCATAAACTCCTGGGAGGGCCATGTGGCATCCCAGGTATTTCCCTGTCTCATGCTGATTGGTGGCTGCTAGGGCATTGCTATGGGTCCCCACCTAGCCTGACTGAGTCAGGGACACCTGGAACAGCAGATCTCTCCTGTTATTTGTAGATAAACAACTTAGCAGGGTGGGAATGTGCCTAGGAGCTCTGTGGGTCTTTCCAAGGACAAATGTCATGTTCCTTCCTTGGACAGGCTTTGCTCTGAGGTAGAGGCTGGTTTTTCAGTGTCTCTAGCAACTCTTTTCCAATTTCTTTTCTACTGAGCCACTTTTTGTATTTTATTTTGAGACAGGGTCTTGTTGAGTTGCTCAGGGCCTCACAAAATTGCTGAGGCCAGCCTTGAACTTGCAATCCTCCTGCCTCAGACTCTGGAGCTACTGGGATTAGAGGTGTGTGCTGCCACACCTGGCTTCATAAAGTATTTTTGTTTTTGTTTTTGAGATGGTTTTCAGACTGCTGACCAGGCTAGCCTGGAGCTCCTTGCTTTAGGGATTGCCCTCCTTCAGCTTCTGGGGCTGCTGGCATAGATGGGATTAAAGAAGTGAGCCATCACACCTAAGAGGTTTTAACTCTAGAACATGTTCACAAAGCAGTGTGGCCACAAACCCCTGAACAATGAGCTTTCAGGTGTTTCTCTCTGTCCAATATCAGATTAAGTCCTTTGGTGTCTCATGCTCAGAACTGAGGGTGACCCTGTGAATGAAACTCTGTGAAAGAAATCCCTGAGAGGATCTCCACCCCACCCAGAATCCCTTCCCCTTCCTGCCTGGAGATCTGCTAAAACCAATCAATAAGCTGAAAATCCAACCAGGATTTGTAAGGGTCCCGCAAAACGTCGGAGAAAGAGACCACCAAGTGACCACTCATGCAATTGGCAGAGGGGATTTATTGAACCAGCATGCTGGGGCTCCGTGCCCACTCAAGAAGGGAAAGCAGCCCAGAGCCCCGAGCAGGGGCTGAGCACTGCTTAAGTACACTTTTTGGGGAGGGCGGAGGGCTTTGTATACATCAGAACAAATCATCATGAGGCGCGGGAAAATTGAACAACAACTCCTAAACATGATTAGTTCATTCATTGGCGGGAACAGGTCAGGCTGGAGTGATAGGTCATTCCTAAGGAGGGGGTTACATTTAAACTGATTGGTCCAGGCCCTGCAATGCCTACGTGCGACCACACAGAGCCCTTATTAAACAACCAAATAGTCAGGGGAAATATTTACTGGGCAGTTCCAAGCATTGTCTTAAAAGCTACAGAAATTTCAGGTTTTGCAGGTAGCATAGAAACCTAACAATACCTAATCCTTTACATTTTAACTCAGACCTTGCAGCTTAGAAACTTTACAACACCCGGTCTTTTACCCTTTAACTTTTATGCTTTAACTTCAATTTCTTTTACCCTTACAGATTAATTGGATGAGATTCAATAATCTAGTCAGATATGAGCTTCCAATTGGAAGGGAGGGGTTTGGAGAGGAGGACTAAAAGCTTCAGAGCAGCCAGAGAAGGTTCCAGAGAATCCTGGACCAAGAGTCACTGCCTGGATTTGTTGACACTTGGAGAGCCAGACCATTCCATCCAGATGTGCAGAGAGGGTAAGTGACAGCCCCTCCTAAGGATGCGCGACCCTGTCTACCCACAGCCAGTCTGCCCTGGTGACTGCAGCCCAGTTTGCTGCAGCTGCTGCTGATGATTCTTAGCGACTGAACCAAAGGATGCTTTACCACTGAGCCTCATCTCCACAGACCTGTTTTTTATTTTGAATCAGGGTCTACCTAAGTTGGTCAACATCTTGCTAAGGTGCTATGACTGACCTGCAACTTGACTTTTTGTGGACTGGGGATTGAACTCAGGGCTGCTTAACAAATGAGCCACATCTCCAGCACCTTTTACTTTTTTTTTTTTTTTGACACAGGGCCTCAGTAAGTTGCCTAGAATGGCCCTAAATTGCTAAGACTGGCCTTAAACTTTTGATGCTCCTGCCTCAGCCTCCTAAATTGCTGAGATTACCAGCATGCACCACTGCACCCAATGATTTTTTTTTCTTTTTTGGGCACCAAGGATTGAACTCAGGGGCACTTGACCATTTGAGCCACATCCCCAGCCCTATTTTTATATTTTAATTAGAGACAAGGTCTCACTGAGTTGCTTAGACAGGGTCTCACTGAGTTGCTTAGTGCCTCACCATTGCTGAGGCTGGCTTTCAGATCCTCCTGTCTTAGCCTCTCTAGCTGCTGGGATTACAGGTGTGTGCCACTGTGCCTGACCCAGTGCAAACTTTTTAATCGAGAGCTATCTGTTTGATTTTGAATTGTCTTGACAATTTTCATATGTAGTCTATATTCCTTTAAATGACAGTTCATGGAATTTGTGGTATTGTGGTTTTACAAGTTATTTTATATTTAGAGCTTAAAACAGGGTGAGGGTGTTGCTCAGTGTTAGAGGACTTGCCTAGTATGAGGACCTGGGTTCAAACCCCATCACTGCAAAACAAAGGAATATGTGTGCATGTATGTGATGTATATATTTTATATTAATGTTTTATTACTGGATTTTGGTGTCATGGTTTGGATAGGATGTATTCTCCCAAAGGTTCAAGTGTTAATGCAAGGGGTGAGACAATTGGGTTATAAGATCCATAATGAGTACATTCATCTATTTAATGGATTTGATAGGACTACATACTGGGTGATAAACTCTAGGCAGGTGAGGTGTGGCTGGAGGAAATAGGTTCCTGTGGGTGTGTCTTTGGGTTTGATTTTTGCAACCAAAGGCTTGGTCTCCATCCTCCATGCTGATCCAATAGCAATGACAAGATATTGAGAAAAAGGAAAAAGGTTTATTGTTTTGCTAGCAAAGAAGAAACACAGGGACTAGTGTCCCAAAGCCTGTGCTTCTGCCTATCCTCAAGAACAAGGGGCTTTTATAGAGGTGATTCAAGAAAATGGGATTCAGAAGGAGAAATCAGGAAGGAGATAAGGGAGATCATGAAAGAGAAGGTTAGAGAAAAGAAGATGCAGGGGTGGGGGTGGGGGGAGAAACATGTAAGTTTCAAAGCCACAAGGGACATAGTGAAAGCATCCCGTGAACCCCTGTTAAAGTTTCTTGGTACCTTTCCCACCACCTCCAGGCTGCCCTGTACTGATCAGCTTTTCTGAGGCTCTGTTTGGTCATGTTCTTCTGCCTCTTGAGCAATGGAGCTGGCTGTCCGTGGAATGAACCTCTGAAACCAGGGACCCCAAATAAACTTCCTCTAAGTTCAGCAACCAAAAGTTTTTGGGGTCCAATGGGGATCGTTAGATCCAAGGCGATATGTGGGCTCAGTAACCTCCTATATCACTGAGCTACCACCCTCAGCACAGCTCCTAAGCTATAGCTATATCTAGATTTACATCAGTGCATGTTCACATATGTATATAGATTTGTGTGTGCATGTGTAGAGAGAATTGAACCCAGGGCCTCACATGCTTGGCAAGCTCGCTACCACTGAATCACATCTTGAGCCTTGGACAAGGTCTTGCTCAGTTTCCCAGTCTGCCCTCGAACTCGAGGTTCTCATCTTTTAAAAAAATTATTTTTTTGGTAATGGGGATTGAACTCAGGGTGCTTTAACACTTAGCATTTGAACTCAGGGTACTTTACCTCTTGAGCATTTCCAGCCCTTTGATTTTATATTCTGATTGGATCTCTCACGAGGGCCTTGGGTCTTGTTAAGTTGCTGAGGCTAGACTTGAACTTGTAGTCCTACCACCTCAGTATCCAAAGTTGCAGGAATTACAAGCTTGTGCCACCAGGCTGGGCATTGGCCCTGTGACATTTCTATTCTCCTTAAGGGGGTCCTAAGTGAGGTTTAGGTTTGGAATGTGGATCAGTGGTAAGGCACTTGCCTGGCATGCATTCAGCCCTTGGTTCACTCCCCAGGATCTGAAAAGTGAGGATTAGTCACCTGTCCATAGGGGGACTGGTGAGCCTTCAGACTCCTTGATAACCAGTGGGATTAGAGTTGGGAGGACCAGAGGTGGAAACTGGATACTGGGGATTTGATCCCCACCACCACAGAGCTATGGCTTACCAGGATTTGGACCTTGGCTGGTTGAGAAGGGTTTTTTCAGGCTTGGCCTGAAAGGGTGCCTCTGTTCCCTGCAGATTCAAAAGGTTGAGCTTCCAGACTGTACTCACACTCCAGGACCTGGTGATACAGAACGTACTATGCAAAAAGGACTTGCCCATCCCCAATCTGGAGTACCTGCCCAGGGTGCTCATCCTGCAGTTGTACAGGAGGATATAATGGGGGGTCACAAGGAGATGCTAAAGAAGATGGTGCTGTCCTGACCGTTGGCTTGTCTGCATGTGGACTACCTGGTGAAGACAGGAAATCTGATGGCCTTAAGAACTCTACTGTATGGGCTAGGCTCGCTGATTGTCAATAATGTTCACCCCAGGTGAGGGGGGCCCAGGAAGAGACATCTGGGGGAGGCAGGGCAGGGTGAAGGGTGGACCAGGTGGTGCCAGGGAGGAGGTTGCCCTGCCCCCTCCACAGGAAGGGTCTCTGGCTGGATTTAAGGAGGAAGGACATGGAGAAAAATAGGAGAGCAGAGGAGCAGCTGCCCAGAACAAGGGGTTCACTGGGGTCTAATGCACAGGTTGGAAGTCGGCGGGTCTTTGTCTATTTTTCCAGCCTCCTTCCCATTTTCTCCATAGGAAGTGGAAACTGAAAGCAATCGATTTTCGACTGAATCAGGACTGCCCCAATGAGTGGTCCAGAGCCCCACTGGGCTCCTGCTCACAAGAGGCCACATCGCCAAAGGAAAGAGAGAAATGCAGCCAAAGAGGAGCGAAGCCACGCTTGAAGATCTTCATAGAATTCTGTCCAAAGTCTTCCAAAGATTACTTGGCATCCTGGGCATCCTCACTGAGTGTGAGGGGGAAGCAAGGAGGGTGGTCCCTATATAATGCAAGAAGCTCCAGGTCGATTGTTTCTACTCAGACTATCAAATCCGGAGGACTGTCTCCTTTTACTACGTGCGGGAACTGGAGGTGAATGCTGACCACTGGAGTTGGAAAATAATGGAACAATTTGGTTTTATCCTGATCAATATGAGGAACCTTCGTGTCCTCCATCTCTCTAACATGAGCCCACAGGTCTTCACCAGGCACTCCATAAACAGGTGGTATTCCCATAGATACAGCCTTCAACTGCAGAAGGTGAACAAACTCCACAAGCTCTACATGAACAATGTCTTTTGCCTCTACTGAGCGCTGCACAAAATCCTCCTGTAAGCATGAGGGGTGAGCATTGCCGCAAAAGCCATTTTTGCTTACTGAGCAGTTAAAGGGCTTGTGTCCCGGCCACTGGCCATGTCAGGAAAGGAGATGCTGGAGAATGACTGAGTGACCTCAGGTTCTGGTCCCCTGCTCAGTCCTGAAGGACGGTCTCATCACCACCCACACAGAAGCAGAGGACTAAACCGGGGTGCATGGTCTGGGAAGTGCCACCATGCTGGTAAGCCAGCTGGGGGGGACAAGAGCTAGTGAGAGTGGATGAGGTTCCTTCCCTGGGAGGCCTGTCCAGTGAAGGAGGTGGGAGATGGTGTAGAGGAGAGGGCGCTGGAAGAGGGAAGCCCCCACACCTGCACCTTGCAACAGGGAAGCTCTGTGCTCTCCAGTGGGGAGCAGAGGAGCTGCCCCCAATGCCCCCCTGGGGAAGGCTGCTCTGAGCCTCAGGTTGTGATTCTGGAGTTGAGGGTGAGGAGCAGGGATGGAGGGTACAGGGTGTGAGCCCCACAGGTGGACAACTCAGGTGGTTTTCCTTCCTCTTGCCTTGGTGTGTCCTTTGTACATGACTCCCCCTGACCTCCTGTGGCCAGAGCTGTGGCCATCTGCTTGGCAGTGAGGGGAGGAGCCTTAGAGATGATGGACCTATCTGGTCACTCACGTGGTGGTGAAAGGCTCACCCTGAAATGGGTGATGTGTACGAGCAGATTTTTGCAACCTGCAGTGTCCTGGGGGTCCACCATCATCAGAAGGTCAGGGTGACCTTGGGTTTGGGATTAGACAGTTCTTGCCTACCATTTCCCACTATATTCACTTGGTGCCTTCATTCTCCAGAAGTAACTCTTTGTTTTCTCTCCAGGAGTCAGACCCCCTTGAAAACACTTTTGCTGAGAGGTTGCCCGCTCAAGGGGAAGGATTTAAAGCATCTGTCCATGTGTCTGAGCACTGATCAACTGAAGTATCTGGATCTCAGCTCTTTTTCCATGAAAGATATGAGTCCTGAGCCCCTCTGGGTCCTGCTGGAGAAGGTGGCACACACCCTTGAGACCCTGGTCTTAGAGTTTTGTGAGATAACAGAGTCCCAGCTAAATGCTATCTCACCAGCCCTGGGTCACTGTTCCCAGCTCAAAACCTTCAGTTTCTGTGGGAACCAAATCCCCCTGACTGCTCTTAAGAACCTGCTGAGCCACACCACTACCCTGCCGCTGGAACAAGCAAAGTACCCTGCCCTCTGGAGAGCTTTGATGAAATCCTTGGGGATTTTTGGACTGAGACAAACCCCATGAAATTTGACCAGGTTCGGAAGGAGTTGATGCAGCTGGTGAAGGACATCAGTCCTGTCCATGACATCCAGATTTATTCTTACAATTGTGTTCTTCACCTCAAACATACAGATTTTATTGCCTGAAATCCAGTGGCAATTCGGTAGGCAGGGGATTATTGACATGCACAACACATTAGCTTTCTTGGGCTGGGGGTGAGGCTCAGGTAGAGTGCACCCTGCAGGCATGAGGCCATGAGTTTGATCTCCAGAACCTCAAGAAATGCTTCTTATAAATTTCTGATGGGGTTCATGTGTGCATATGGCCTCAAGTTTGAGTCCAGTCTTGACAACTCAGGATGACCATCTCAAAATAAGGGCTGGGGATGTAGCTCTGGTCAAATGCCCTGGCTTCAATCCCCAGTACCCCTGAAAAATGAGTTAGGGTTGGCCTTCAGGAAGATAGGTATAAGGGCCTTCACTTTACTATGTTACTTGGGTTTTGGCTCTATTATTCCATAATAAAAATGTACTAAATTTTCACTGCTATGATGATTTGTGTGTGTGTGTGTGTGGGGGGGTATTGAACCAAAGGGTGCTCAACAATTAGGCCACATCCCCAACCCTTTTTAAGACAGATTCCAAATTGCATAGGACATATTAAGTTGCTGAGGCTGGCCTTGAACTTGATCCTCCTGCCTCAGTCTCCAAAGCTTCTGGGACCACAGGTGTGTGCTACCACACCCGGCTGCTAATTTGAAATCCTTTGGAAGCATGGGACATAACTGCCATACCTGCCTTGCTGGATTTGAAGCCCTGATTTTTTCTGTGTCTCTGCTCAGGGCAAAGAAGCAAGTCTGAGCTACCAAGACAGACCAGCAGTCCTGTAAGCCTGGTGCTACCTGCAGATTTGTTCAGGGAAGTGAAGAGGGAGGTTAACTCAGAAAGATCAGACAACTGTAGCCAAGGTCAGAGGACAGAAACCGCAGGTACTTTAGATTTTTTTTGATTTTGATTTTATTTTTTATTTATTTTTATTGGTTGTTCAAAACATTAAAAAGCTCTTGACATATCATATTTCATACATTAGATTCAAGTTGGTTATGAACTCCCAATTTTACCCCAAATACAGATTGCAGAATCACATCGGTTACACATCCACATTTTTACATAATGCCCTATTAGTAACTGTTGTATTCTGCTACCTTTCCTATCCTCTACTATCCCCCCTCCCCTCCCCTCCCATCTTCTCTCTCTATCCCATCTACTGTAATTCATTTCTCTCCTTGTTTATTTTCTCATTCCCCTCACAACCTCTTATATGTAATTTTGTATAACAATGAAGGTCTCCCTCCATTACCATGCAATTTCCCTTTTCTCTCCCTTTCCCTCCCACCTCATGTCTTTGTTTAATGTTAATCTTTTCTTCTTGCTCTTCCTCCCTGCTCTGTTCTTAGTTGCTGCCATTATATCAACGAAGACATTTGGTATTTGTTTTTTCGGGATTGGCTAGCTTCACTAAGCATAATCTGCTCTAGTGCCATCCATTTCCCTGCAAATTCCATGATTTTGTCATTTTTTAGTGCTGCGTACTACTCCATGGTACATTAGTACCATTAGTACAAATGCCACATTTTTTTTTATCCATTCATCTATGGAAGGGCATCTGGGTTGGTTCCACAGTCTAGCAATTGTGAATTGTGCTGCTATGAACATCGATGTGGCAGTATCCCTGTAGTACGCTCTTTTAAGGTCTTCAGGGAATAGTCCGAGAAGGGCAATAGCTGGGTCAAATGGTGGTTCCATTCCCAGCTTTCCCAGGAATCTCCATACTGCTTTCCAAATTGGCCGCACCAGTTTGCAGTCCCACCAGCAATGTACAAGAGTACACTTTTCCCCACATCCTCGCCAGCACTTGTTGTTGTTTGATTTCATAATGGCTGCCAATCTTACTGGAGTGAGATGGTATCTTAGGGTGGTTTTGATTTGCATTTCTCTGACTCCTAGAGATGGTGAGCATTTTTTCATGTACTTGTTGATTGATTGTATGTCCTCCTCTGAGAAGTGTCTGTTCAGGTCCTTGGCCCATTTGTTGATTGGGTTATTTGTTATCTTATTGTCTAATTTTTTGAGTTCTTTGTATACTCTGGATATTAGGGCTCTATCTGTAGTGTGAGGAGTAAAAATTTGTTCCCATGATGTAGGAACCTCTCTTATTGTTTCTCTTGCTGAGAAAAAACTTTTCAGTTTAAGTAAGTCCCATTTGTTGATTCTTGTTTTTAACTCTTGTGCTATGGGTGTCTTATTAAGGAATTTGGAGCCCGACCCCACAATATGTAGATCGGAGCCAACTTTTTCTTCTATCAGATGCAGAGTCTCTGATTTGATATCTAGCTCCTTGATCCACTTTGAGTTAACTTTTGTGGATGGCGAGGGGAGGGGATTCAGTTTCATTTTGTTGCATATGGATTTCCAGTTTTCCCAACACCATTTGTTGAAGATGCTATCCTTCCTCCATTGCATGCTTTTAGCTCCTTTATCAAATAAAGATAGTTGTAGCTTTGTGGATTAGTCTCTGTGTTCTCTATTCTGTACCATTTGACCAGGCTATTTAAAAGGACTTCCAGTTGCCTAATTCAGATACCACTGGAGGTTCAAGGCTACTTTCTGGCATAACTGAGGAACAGGATT
This sequence comes from Marmota flaviventris, assembly GCF_047511675.1. Classification (NCBI taxonomy): domain Eukaryota; kingdom Metazoa; phylum Chordata; class Mammalia; order Rodentia; family Sciuridae; genus Marmota; species Marmota flaviventris. The sequence goes on along the minus strand of NC_092503.1, from coordinate 132,978,528 downwards.
CAAGACTAGGATTGTTTTCTGTTTGGTGGGAGCTCAAATAGATTTTTGTATTTCGTCATTTGCTGACAATCTGCCCAGTGTGATCAATAAAGCAGGACACTCCTGGACCCCCTTCCTGTGGATTTAACCAAACAATTTCTCGACTGTTCTTTTTGCGATCAAATAACTCTCTCCTTGCTCCAAGCATCTGCAGCTTCCAGAACAAGTGGATGAGTGTTCTGAAGGGGCTCAGATCTGTAGAATTGTGGCCAGGCTGCCATTTGGAAGGAGTGTGGAGAAAGATCAAAGTGCTGTCACCTTCTGCAGCCACAGCATGTTGCCGAGGTCACTCTCCTTCAAGCACACTGGCTCTCTCTCCCTCTTGGGGTGAAAATCTGCTACTTGCCAGGCAGGAGCAGCTGCTGAAGCAGGGGTTCAACCACTGTGGTGACTGTGGCTCTGGCTGTGAAAGGGGCAGGCAGGGGGTTCTCTGCTGTCCCCATATGCCCCCTACTCCCCAATACTAGACTGGCTTCTCCTCCAAGTCTCAGTTGGCATCACCTCAGAGGCCCTCCTTGAATACCCCGTCATCCACACCATGGTTGTTCCATAGAAGGAATGGATCATAGTTGGCCACGTTGCACATTCTTGCTTCTTATAGGTGCCCAGCCCCAGAGACAGGGACTCACCTGCCATCTTCATCCATGTGGACCCTACCTCACCCGCTGCCTAGCCACATAGGTGCTTAATACATAGTGTTATAACTGAGCTACATCCCAGTCCTTATTTTTTATTTTGACACAGGGTCTCAAGTTGCTAAGTCTGGCCTGCAACCTGTGATCCTCCTTCCTCAGCCTCCTGAGTTGCTGGGATTACAGCTATGTACCACAGTGCCCTCTGATCTTCTCTGTAGGTGGCCTGTTGCCCACCTGGTCCTTCCCCTGATGGGTGCACTTCTTAGCCTGGTGGTCTCAGGAGGGCTGAGCTTCCTACATGACAGTGGCTCCCAAGGGGCAGAAAGCACAGCCTGCCAGGTGTGTTAGGCTCCTCTCCAGGGCCCAGTTCAGCAGCACTCCAGCATATTTATATTCTATTCCTCAGAGCAGGGCTGGGGATGTTGTTGCACCCCTCCCCTGACTCAGGCAATGGCAAGGCCCTACTGAGGTGGATGGCACAAGGCGTCCATCTTCTGGAGGAGCACAGTATGTTTCTGGGAATGGGCTGATTTGTTTTTGTATTCCTTTAATAAGTATAGTTGCAATTTCTCATATGACCATTAAGTATGAAGGAAAAAAAACATGACTTTCCCAATTAATGCAACTACTTCTAAAGAATAGATCTGTTTGCTCTAAATGCAATGATTCAGCTGTGGAGTGTAAATTATTAATGTCTAATGAAAAACTCCTTGTATTCCTGTCAAGGAAGTTTTTGAGAAATTAAATTAAAATCTAGAGAAGAAAAATTAATGTTAAGAAGACAGATTAGTGCTTGGTACTGGGCAACTTGTTCTTGTTCCTGTGCACAATGGTTTGTGCTCTTACTCTTGTTTGATTAAAATTAATAACAAGTTAACCACTTGCCGTAACCATGGCACCGGTTCCAGTCAGTAAGTCAAGAAAGAATAGTCAAGGTATAGGCCAATAGTTTGGGACATTTCTAACTATTATTAAAAGTTAACTAAGCAGAAACAGCTCAAAGCAAAATGCAAACTGAAAGTACATATGCTTGCTAATGCATAAGCCAAGATACATTCTTCTATTCTAATTGTAGCTACGTAATATTTTGTTTCTTTGAATAATGATTCCTGTTTTGTAACCACAAAGTACTGTGAGCCTGCCAAAATGAAAAGTATATATATATGATCAGCTTCAAAAGTAAAGATTGGGATCAACACCTTCACTTTGGTGTCTGTGTTGTTTCTCCACCCCTCTTTCACCGACTCCTCACCATCGGTTCCTCTCCTGAGACCCCCTGTTGGAGCTGGTCTCTGACAGGATGTAGTTCATTGGCAAATGCCCCAGTCTCACTCCCTTATACCAGGCTCAATTCCTTATAAATAAATAATAATAATAAGGAGTGCTGGGTGTGGTTGCACATGCCTGTAATCCCAGTGACTGTTGAGGCAGAGACAGGAGGATCTCAAGTTCAAGGCCAGCCCCAGCTATTAGCAAGGCCTTAAGCAATAGGGAGACCCTATCTCATTAAAAAATTAAAAGGCCAGGCCATGTGGCTTAGTGGTAGAGAACCCCTGGGTTCAATCCCCATTACAAAAAAAGAAAAAAGAAAGGTCAATGTCCTGTGGATGCCAGAGAACCACTGTGAAGCTTCCTGCCCATTCCATCCAGAGCCCTTGGACTGGCTGTTTCTCACTGGGCACATGACTTCCCTTGTGAGCACCAGTGTCCATGAGGGAAAAGCAGCTAGTAGGACCACTCTGGTGTGGAGATTTGAAAACTATGGACAGTACTTGGCCTGTGCTAGGAGTTCACTGGGTCACCGGGTCATCATCAGCCTGACTTTCTTTATCCTCCATCCTCTCAGGGTTGGAAAGACCCCAGGGCACATCTCTAGTCACTTTCCTTGAAGGAGCCCAGGGTTCAAAGCCATCGTGACCTACATGAAGAGCAGGCTGCAAAGGGAATTGGGGCCTCCTCTACCTCACCTTGAAATCCACTTATCTATCTCAGGAAAGAAGACTGGAGGTGGCTGCCTCTGGAAAGATGTCCCTTACAAGATAGTGTCTGTCCCCGGGGCTCATTCAGATTCTAAAGAGGTAGCCCAGCAGTCAGACCTGCTGGGTTCCATCCCCAGTGCATGTGTACATACACACACACACACACACACACAAACGTGTGCGCGCACATGCACTTCTGGAACTATTCGTTACCCAAATAATCATTTATAAGCCCTCGAAATTGCCTACACTCTACATTATCTTCCTGCTGTATAGACAAAAAAAAAAATGACATATAAGTTTGGCTAGGCATGATGGCACACGCCAGTAATTCCAGTTGCCCGGGAAGCAGAGACAGGAGGATTGTGAGTTCAAAGCCAGCCTCAGCAACAGCAAGGTGTTAAGTGTCATCTGTGGCCCTCAACAGCTAAGCACCTCAGTGAGACCCTGTCTCCAAATAAAATACAAAAGAGGGCTGGGGATGTGGCTCAGTGGTGAAGTGGCCCTGAGTTCAATTCCTGATACCCCCCCAAAAAATAAATAAATATATAAAATAAAAGATACGTTTGTGGATAAGTTTAAGCATGTGGGAACACCTGTAATCCTAGAGACTTGGGAAGCTGAGGTAGGAGGATTTGAAGTACGAGGTCAGCCTCAGCATTTTAGTGATACCCTGTCTCAAATTATAAAAAAAAGAGTGAGGTGTGATTTAGGAGTGAAGCAACCTGGGTTCAATTCCTAGTGCAAAAAAAAAAAAAAAAAAAAATCAAGAAACCCAGAGACAACTAGGATCCAGGCAGAAGTACCTAGAGGAGGCCCAGCCAGGGAGCCAGGAGAAATGGACCCCAAAAGCACAGAACAGCCAACACCCCTTCTCCCAGTGGGAGCAGGGCTTCCTTGCCAGGTACAGGGATGTGGCCCATTAAGCTGTAGCTCTCTAGGTCAAGGGAAGGACTTCATTGCCACGTAGGTCTGGGCTCAGTGCTGCCTCCACCGATGATCCAATCTTCTCTACTTTGAAAGTTCTAAGGTTCCAGCTGTAACTTATTTACTTAATCCACCCTCCCTGATCCCAGGGCTGAGATGAAACCCAGGGCCCTGTACATGCTGGGCTGCCCCACCACTGAGCACCCTCACCAGCCATGTCTATCCAGGACTTGCTCTGGGCAAGGAGGTTCACCACCTGTCTCCTCCCCTGCCCAAACGGAAGTGCTGGGGAACCACTGGGAACGAAACTCGGGGCCACGGCTGCCCATGAGATGTGGAAATGTTTCTTGTTTCTGTTTCTTCTCCTTTTAACATATTTCATTTCTTTTCTGGGCTAGGGGTTGCTCCCTGGTCGCCTCCCACCCTCGGCTGTAACCCCACACACTATCTATAGTCCTCACTCAAGATCCCAGCAGAAGGGAGGGCAGAATTGATGGTGAGCTGACTCTGGGCTTTCAGCGGATCCTCTCTGTGTCTGCAACACTGTCCTCCCAGCCCCTGTGGCTGCTCAGGTGACGAGAGAGTTGCCCATTGACAGAGGGCTGCTGTCGGAGGCCACTGCCTGACGTGGAGGGCTGCAGAATCCTGGAGTCTTCGACATTCACTTTCCACAAATCAGGAACTAACAGATTTCTTTTTTTCTTTCTGATTCTGAGGCAGAAAGCACACAGGCTCTAGCATACAAGTAAAATGTTGCTGCACCTGGTGCCATGAGTTCTGAACTCAGGAAGAAAGACACAGAGGTATCCAGGTAGCATCTCCTCAAGAGTCCATTGTCCATTTGCCCCTTTGGAGAAACAGGCCTGGAGAGATCAAAGGACCTGATCACTGTCAGAGCCCTCAAGTCTATGCAGCAGTAAGGACAGGAGTGGGGCTCAGGGGTGGGGGGGGCTTGCCTAGCAGGATGGAGGCCCTGGGTTCCATCCCCAGCACTGAAAAATAGACAAATAAAAGCTCCTTAGCAATAAAAAGAATGAACTTTTAATATGTGTAATAAGGATGAACCTTGAAACAGTCATACTGAGTGAAAGAAGCCAGACCAAACAGAATAGGAAAGTTCTAGAAAATGAAAATTATTTTAAAGTGACAGAAAACATACATCTTTGACAACAGCAGCCTTGAAGTCCATGAGGCATTGGCAATAAATTACCACTGAGTGTATCTGCAATATCTATTGAACTTGTGTGATGTTAGTAAGGTCATTAACTGTTTCAAGTTCATTATTTCTGTGCCCTGTCTGTGCTTGCTCTGAAGGATCAAGACACATTACCCCAAAATATGCTGCACTGGCCTAAGGACTAAGTGGAGGAGGACTAAGGGCAACTGAGGCTCCCAGATGTAGGTAGAGTTCTCTGCCTTTGCTCTCTCTGCAAGACAGGGCTGTCCTGGGAGGAAGGCCCCAGGCCTGAGGCCAGCAAGGCAGAACTGTTGTTCTCATGGAAGATAGGGCCAACGCCACTACCGAGAGGAGTCTGCATCCACAGCCCTCCTGGCAAAATCCCTCTCTTCCCTTACTTCTGTCCTGTATTTCCATCCTTCCTACTCACCACTCTGAGATCACATGATTCTTGGCAGAATTCATTTGCCAGGGCTGGGGATGTACCTCAGTGGTAGAGCACTTGCCTAATAGTGTGAAGCCCTGGGTTCCATCCCCAACAATGAAAAAAAAAAAAATAAAAGTGAAGAATTTATTTCCCTGCACCTGGAGAATGTAAGGCAACAGCCAGCTTCTTCAAGTCCAGAGGGAGACACAGTCTGCCTCCACTATTTCCCATCAAAGGGCTCTCCCAGCCACGTGCAGTGGTGCACACCTGTAATCCCAGAAGCTCAGAGTTTGAGGCAGGAGTATTGCAAGTTCAAGGCCAGCCTTAGCCACTTATCTAGGCCCTAATCAACTTAGTGGGATCCTTTCTCTAAATAAAAAGCTGGGGATCAAATAAATTTAAATAAAGGGTTCACTCAATATGTCCTGCTCTCTTTGATAAATCCAAAGTCAACCCTTCACCTGGGCTTATTTTTTGTTTTCATTTTTTTTTTTTTTTTTTGTGCATGCTGGGGTTGAACCAAGGCACACTCTTCCAAGGAACTACATCCCCTGCCCTTTTTATTTTATCTTGAGACAAGTTCTAAATTGCTGATGCTGGCCTTGAACTTGCAATCCTTCTTCCTCAGCTTCCCAAGTAGCTGGGATTATGGCTTTGACATTTCAAGGTTGAAGAATTCAAGTCTTAGGGTGGAGCATGGGGGAAGGCCAATCCTCCCCCTGGGGAACATTTGGCAGATATTGGAGACATTGTTGGTTGTCTCCAGTGGGGAAGGATGCTACTGACATCTGGTGGGCATAGGCCAGGGATGCTGGGTGCACAGGACAGCCTCACCACAAAGAATGATGCAGCCCTGGGGAGAAACCAGAAATGGAGTGAGGGAAGCAGGAGAGGAAAAAATGAATACCAGCGGGGTTCCAGGAGTGTCCAGGCTCAGCCCTATCCCTGGGGGACCCTGGAGCATGCATTGTCTCCCAGGACTTGTCCCACATTAAGTCCATCGAGTGGGCTTTTGTACCCCAGTCGCCCCTGCCCTTAGTCTCTGGCATGGGCTTGGGAGAGTGTGGGGAGAGGGCACAGACCTCTGAACATGGCTCCCCCCTGTGGCTGAGTCCAGTTATGCTCATGTCTTCCTGAGTCTGCTGTAACTTCACATTGGTGGCCTGACATTGGCCAAGACACAGAAACGGTCAAATACTACAAACCAGGGGCATTTTTTTTTCTCTTCACGCCTTAGTGGGAAGGGGTGTCAGCCTGGTGGAGGCTGTGTTGGCTTGAGGGCAAGTGCCATAGAAGGCTGCCCCTGTGCACTCTGAAGCTGGGCAGCGGTGGCGGGGTGGGCAGAGCCTGACCCGGGGAAGTCTCCTCTTGCCAGGCAACTTGGCTGCCTTGGGAGGCCAGTGCCCATCTCACTAGTGGGGACTGCAGTAGAGGATGGGGGCCAGCAGTGGAGGCAGTGCCCCTATAAAGAGCAGGGAGGGAGCAGCTCCTTCCTGCAGCCTCCTGCTGCCCCTAGCCTGCTCCTTGCCCCACTGTCCCTCCTGACCCCTGTGGGGTGTGGTTGAGGACAGGGCCACATTAAGGAGAGGCTGGGACGGTGGAGGCTGGAAGCACCACAGTGGGAAGACTCATGGAGCCTCTTACCAAGTAGATTTTAAATGGAAAGAGCCCAGCTGGCAGCCTCATGCCTGGGAGCCAGGCAGCTCTGGTTACCTGCCCTCCCTGGAGCTTTAGAAAGGAGTGGCAGTTCCTTGAGAGTCCTTGGTAGGAGTGTGCTCAAGGGCTCATGAGGCTTTCTCCCCAGCTCCCAAGGGGAGCTCCATGGCAGCTCGCACCACCTCAGGCCACACCAGACCACATGCCACCTCACACCCACAGAGATGGCAGAGTCACAGCAACAAGGGCCATTGAACACACAGAGAAATTGGAACCCTTGTCTGTGGCTAGTGGAAAAGGGCCCAGATTTTGTTCCCAGAGGCAGATCCTGGAGTCACCAGGGGACCCAGAGATTCCCCCTCACAGATTCACCTGGGGGCACTGACAGCATGCTCAGGAGACACTCAAGTCCACGGGCATCCTCAGCAGACCACTCACAGCCCCCCAGGGGCAGAGGCATCCAATGTCCAGGCCCCACTGAAGGGATAAACAAGGTGTGGGCTTCGAATAGCAGACACTGAGGAAAGAGCTCGTAGGAACTGTCCAGAATAGGAAGTGGACACAGAGGTAGATCGGTGGCTGCCAGGGGTTGGGGAAGGGGCATGGGGGTCACTGCTGATGGGCATGGAGATGAAGTGTCCTGGAGCTGGACAGTGGGGATGGCTGTGTGATGCTAAAGGCCCCTGACTGCACTGTTGCAAAGGCTGAGCTTCCAGGCTAGCGAGTGGCTCTCAGAGAGAGCACAGCAGGCTCCGTGTCCTGGGCTCCATCCCCAGTGCCATGGTGAACAGAAGAATGAGCGTTAGGTATGTGACCCACATCCCAGTTTTTAAGAGAGGGAAGAAGCCAAGAGGTGTGCATCCTCTTGGTCTCCAGAGAGGGCTGGACAGCTGCCGCGTCCGGCTAACGGAGCCGAGTCTGGCGAGGGACGGCGGGGTTAAAAATACGCAGGACACCAAGGTTCTTCATCCAGGAGGGAGCATGTGCGCGCTTTATTGCCAAATTTGTTCCCCTTATATATCTTTTTAACAGCTGCGGGAAATTACTCAAAAGTGAGGAGGGAAGAGTAATAACTGCGTCCTTGGGTTACCGTCACGTCACCGTCCCCTATCAGGAGGCTCGAACAGGTCAAGATGTTCCCGAGAGACACATATGCTCTAGGCAGATAAACAGGGAACCGCAAGCCCACTTCACGGCCTCGTGAGCTGGCCACATTGACATGCATAACAAAGAACTGGGGGTTGAGTCCCCAGGGGCCAGGGTGGGCCTGCTACCAGCAGACAGCCCCAAAGCAGCCCAGCAGAGAGGGGGCGGGAACCTGGTAGAGCAGATCCAGGAGGGAAGAGAAGCTCCATGGAAGCTGGAGGCGAACTATGTCCCTGAGAGGCGGTCATGGGGATGCGTGGACAGACTGCCCACAGGGCAGAGGAACACCCATGCCAGGGGGGACCAAGGGCCCCAGTGACCCCCTGCCCTCTCCACTCCAGCTCTTCTGAGCCTCCCTTGGTTTCCCTTATTCTCTGCCTAGAACATCCTCCACCTGCCCCCTCGCTCCAAACCCTCCCACTTAGCCTGGCCAGCCCATGCTCTGCTTCACAACATCAAAGAGAAACAAGAACAGGCTTAGTTAGACAAAGCAGATTTTTATTGCGGGGCAAAAGCAGACCTCCATTCTGGCTTGTGCAGAGGTCACCGGGCATTTTATTTTATTTGCAGTCCTGAGGATTTGAACCCAGGGATACTCAGGTTTTTGTTTTTTTGTTTTTTTAAGGCAGGGTCTCACTAAGTTGTCCAGGCTGGCCTTGAACTTGTGATCCTCCTGCCTCAGCCTCCTGAGTAGCTCATACCACTGGGCATTTTAGAGGCTGCATGAAGGAGGGGGCCGTCGAGGGGGAGTCAAAGAAGTAAAGAATCACACAAAATTGGCCAAGGAGAGTGTGATTAGCCCAGGGTCTGCAGCTGGCAATGACAGAAGTTAGGGTCCCACCCTCCTGTGAGGCTTGGAGGCAGAGACCCCACCTTTCCTGAACACATGTCAAAGAGCTGGTCCCCAAGTCCTGGACAGAGACACACTTGAGTTGCAGGCATGAATTTCACACACATCTCAAAAGGACAGAGGACACTATGCTAAGCCCTTTATGTAGATGCGCTGAGGGGGGTCGGCTTTGGGGGCAGGTACTGTCGGAGTGCTCAGTGTTTCCACCACCCCTGGGCCTGCCCTCCCGCTGCTGCAAGCCCTGCTGGAGTCTGGCCATCTCCAGACATTTGGATGGACCCCTTATTGCTGAGTATTCCACAGATCTCACCAGCGACTCTTTCCCTTACCCCTGAGCCATGACCCTGGGATGGCTCCTGCTCTGGGACCCCCTGATGTCATCATACCTGTGACAAGTTGTTGCTCCTGTACTTGTCTTCTCTGGCAGGAAACCACCACAGTGGAGGCCTCATGGCATGCTGCCTGACCAGAGCCTGGCCTGGGGTGGCTACTTAACAAATCCTGAATGAACGAGTGAACCAGTCTTGTGTACAAAGCCTCTAGGACAGGGAGGGCTTAGACAGGAAAAGTGGAGGGAATGAGAGGAAAGAACAGATCAAAGAACCTGGTACCCATATGTAGTGGCACCCACCCTCCACAGAAAACCTTAACTAAGCTTCTCCAGAAATCTTCACCGTAATTGATTTTATAACTATGAGCAAAAGTGTCTCTACAAAAGAGTTCAATGGAGGTAAACTTCCTATTTTCCTGCTGCTCTATTACTTGGCCACGGGCCTGGAAGAGATCAGCACCCAGGTGCTCGAGGCCCCTTTACTTATTTTCCACAAACATGCATCCAGTATAGTAGTATAGTATAGAAGTGTGTTCGCAAATGCAAAATGTGATAATAGAAAGATAAATCCGTTAACAAGGCCTCTGGCCTTGAGCTGGGCTTCACAGAGATGTCTACATTTCTAAGATCAGAGAAGTTACCACCTGGGCTCCATGGTAACAGCTGGCAGGGGAGGAGAGAGAAGGGAGAAGAAGCTCTCCCCTTCTCAGGTGTTGTCCTTGAAGGGTTAACTTGCCCAGCACAGTGAAAGATAAAGCTGCTTTTATGTGAACTTCTGCAGACTGTGAACTTCTGAGCTCCTCCCCTTATATGCTGGGTATAAAGTTCTGAAACTGCCTGAACTCGGGGTTCAGGAAATTAATTGATTACAGTGAAAGCTGTGCCCACTGAACCTGACTGCAGCCAAATAAAACTGTTTCCTGCTATCTTTGGTGCCCTGCCTTTCTGCACTAGAGGAGGGGCCAAGATAGTAGCCCTGTGCATCAGGAGATGTTTGAGGGGTGGTAGGAGCTGTAGGCTTTTGTTCTTGTGAGTGTGTGTGTGTGTGTGTGTTGTGGGGAGAGTGCTGGGGATTGAACTCACACATTCTGGCGAGTGCTCTACCACTGAGTGACCCCCCTAGTCCCAGCTGTGTTCCCCTTTGACTTCTGTACAGGGTCAGGGCTGCTATAGGTGGGCCTTTTCTTGGTGGAAATCAGAGAGGGGGACCACAAATAACAAGAGCTATTAATTCCACACTGCACAGTGGACCGAGGCCTCTGCCCTCCCTCTCCCTCCTTCCCACTATCACACTCGTCCCCCCTGGATAAGCAAATCAGTCACTTTAGAAGACACGGGATTAGCAGAGCATCGGGTCTTTGAGGGAGTCCATCAGACAACAGGCTGACCTCAGCCGGGCTCAGAATCTGCAAGAATCAATTTCTGGGGTATAAAATAACCTAAGCTCTGTCCAGTCTCCTCCCTGGAGGGGCAGGTGAAGAACACCCCCTCCCACTTCCCTAGGTTTTAAGCTGTTTTTATATGGAAATCCTGTCCAAGTAATTAACAGAAGTAATTAGGGGTCAGATGGTCACAAATGAAAATCACTCAGTATCCAGCGCTGGTGCCAGGGCCGGCAGTGCCAAGGGCGAGGGGCTGGCTTGATGACGTGGCAGTCTGACCACGGCTCTGGGGGAAGGCCAGGTGTCCTAGGAGTCTGAGCTATGACAGAGACAGACAACTACCAAAGAAGGAAACATAAGCGGCTCCCAGAGCCCCAGGCTCAGTGCTGTGCCCTTTGTAAGGCAGAGAGGGAAGTTTTCCTTTAATGTATGGAGTGTGAATCTCCCTGTCCCTGGGCCTCACACAGGATGTGCAGCTTTTAAATCCTTGCAAAGGGCAGGAATTTATCACCCATCCATTCATCCCACCCACCTGCCATCCACAACCCACCCATCTGTTCATAACCCACCCACTTATCCAAACCCAAAAGAGAGAGAGAGAGAGAGAGAGAGAGAGAGAGAGAGAGAGAGAGAGAGAGAAGGAGGGAGGGACCGAGAGGTGTCAGAGGGATTCCTTAGGGGAGCTGGCTCAGGTGATCATGGAGGCTGGGATGTCCCATGATGTGCAGAAAGTTGGAGACACTGGGAAGCCTGTGGTTCAGTCCAAGTCCAAAGGCCTGGGGGTCAGGGGAGCTGGCAGCACAAGTCCGGGTGTCAGAATGCTGGAGAACCTGGGGTCTGATGTCCAAGGTCAGGAGAAGGGTGTTGGCTCCAGAAGAATGTGCCAGTGAGTTCACATTTTCTATGCCTTTTTGTTCCGTCCAGGCCCTCGGCTGATGGGACAAGGCCTGTCCACACTTGGTAGGAGCCACCATCCACCAACTGAAAGGCCAGGCTCCGCCAGACACCCCCAGAAAGGGCGCTGTTGCAGCCTGCTGAGTACCCCTTAGCCCCAGGCAAGCTGATGCCTTAAACTAACCATCACAGAGGGTGACAGGGGAGGGTTTCTTTGCCTGGGATTGGCAGGGAGGGCCTCTCTGAGAGGGTGGCCTTGAGAGGAGATCTGGATGCCAAGACAGAGGAAAGACTTGAGGGAAAGCATCCCAGATAGAGAGGACAGCAGGAGCAAGGGTCCTGTGGCTGGGACCAGCTGGAATTATGCAAGGATTCCAAGGTGGGTGGGGGGCTTCAGGGTGCTAATAATGGGGAGAGGGACAGAAGCAGGTCCCTTTAGGATCTTCAGGACAGCATCATGGGCTAAGGGCCATTGGAGTGAGCAGCAGGCCCCACTCAGGTGCCCTAGGTGCTCAGGTAGAGTGGAGATACTCTGCTCTGCTTGAATATTTTGTGACTCTAGCATCCTAACCCTTGGGTACAATATTCCTCCCACCAGTCCTTCACCTTCTATGGTTTCAATTAGCTGTAGTCAACCATAGTCTGGTAATATTACATGGAAAATTCCTGAGATAAACACTTAATGAGTTTTAATAACATTTATTTGTTTGTTTATTTTGTACTGGGGATTGCTAGTACAAAATCTGGCTTTACCACTGAGCCTAATCCCCAGCCCTTTTTATTTTTTATTTTGAGACAGGATTTTGCTAAGTTGCTTAGGGGGCTTCTCTAAGTTGCTGAGACTGGCCTCAAACTTGTGATCCCCCTGCCTCAGCCTCCTGAATCTCTGGATTACAGGCATGCACCAGCACACCTGGCTAAATAACTTCTATTGTAGTATAATGCTAGATATTTTGTTAGGAGTATTGCTGACCTCTTACTGTGTCTAATTTATTTATTTATTTACAGTCCTGGAAATTGAATCAAGGGCCTCACCCATGCTAGGAAAGCACTCCACTGAGCCACATCCCCAGCCCTTTTTATTTGATTTTGAGACAGGGTCTCACCAAGTTGCCCAGGCTGGCCTTGAAGGGGTGATCCTCCTGCCTCAACCCCCTGAGTAGTTTGGATTACAGATTTGTGGCCACTGTGCTGGGCACTGTGACTAATTTATAAATTAAGGTTTACATAGGTGCGTGTGTGCAGGGTGACACATGGAATAAGTGGGGTTGGGCACCCTCTGTGGTTGCAGGCATCCCCTGGGGTCGCTGTGAACAAGGGTTACTCTGAAGTTTCCCCAGATGCCCAGCTAAGATGGCTGCTGTGGGCTTCTGAAAAGCCAGCACAGTGGGCTCCGGTGTGGACCAGCTGCACTGTGCCCCGCCTCCCCACTCCCAGGGACTCACCCTCCAGCCAGGTCACTTGCTGTAGCTCTTGACCTGGGAACCATGTGTCTGTGTGTCCGTCTCTTTGGGCCACAGTTGAGGGGTCCGCCTGCCAGGCCCAGGCCAAGGTTGTTATTTAATGACGAGTGACAACCTCAGCTCTGGCCTCATCTATGGGGACAGAGGATTCCACAGGGAGGAAGGGACCTATCCCATGGGGCCACCATAGAGCCCCTGAAGAGGTCCTTGCGTTTCTCACCTCCAAGGTGATGGCTGTGGTGTGTGCAGCCTCCCCGGGAGCCCCAGGACTTTCCGGCTTCCTCGATGTCCATTCTGCGTCTGCTCTGGGGGGTGCGCTACCCTGTCTGGGCAGCGGCAGCCCTGCCCCAGGGAAGCTGCTCAAGTTTCTAAACACGAGTGGAGGGAGCCTGAGGAAGGGGAGGTCTTAGAGTCCAGGGAAGAGACTGGAGGCAGATATTAGAGGGCTGGTCCTCAGCCTGTCCATGGGACTAGGCCTGGTCCCCGGCAGCGGGCATGGTTCCCATTTCTGTGACAGGCAGGGTGGCCCTGTCATGTGCTGGGGACTGAAAGGAAGCTCAGTATGTGAGCACCTCCAGAAACAGGCACTTCCCGATCAAGCTCCTGGGCAGGCAGGAATGGCCTAAGGAGGGCCCCCAAGGGACCAGAGCAGCACAAGTGGCGGCCATGCTGTCCTAGACAAAGGTGAGCAGACATGGTGGCCTCTCGATGGATGCCATCAGACTGGTTTTTTCAAGAGGAAGTCTCCCTGTCCCCACCTATCACCTGAGGGTTGCAGCCTGGGCCAGGGGGACTCTTGCATTCAGGCAGGAAGGGTGATGTTGGCCAGGACATTATTTAGGTGTTCAGGTGTCCTCATTTGCCTTCCTAGGTGAGTGGGCTCTGGGGGCCGGTGGGTCGCATGTGTGGAAGCAGCTCCAACATTCATCCAGATTCTGAGCGCAGAGGGGCAGCTGGGTCCTTAGGCCACCACAGCAGGGCTGGGGACAGCTACGAAATGGAGAATCCAGAGGCTGGTCTGTGGACTGACTCTGGGACTCTTCTCTGGTTCCCCAGAAGGCACTCTGGGACTCTCAGGGACAAGGGCAAGGAAGAGAGTTGGCGGGCAGGGTGCACCCCTTGCTGCACAGGGCTCTTCCCATTCTGCCAAGAAGTCAGGGTCACTGACCCCTCAAGGAGGGCTCCTGGGTCCAAGAGGATCTGCAGCCCGCCAAGGCCACTTGGCTGTGAGGACCGGTCACTCCCTGGGAGCTGCTGTGGAGACAGCTGACATTCATTCGCTCCTCTGTGGGATTCCATTCAGAGGCTGAGGGGGCCTGAGCACGGTGGTCTGTGCCAGATGCTGAAGGGATGGTTTCTTGGAAAACCAGCTCCTGGCTCGGCTTCCAACGGGTCTCAGAGCAAAGCGTGCGCAGCAAATGGTCCCAACTGTGGGTGTGAAGATTTCCCAAAAAAGGACATAGTATTTTTCCAGGGCCAAAATATAAGTCACACCCTGGGAAGGTATGTTCATTTAAAAAAAAAAAAAAAAGATCCCACCTGCAAACATCAGAGAACAGTGGACTTTTTCATTTTTAAACTCTCTTTTTTTCCACGGAAAAACATTTAAAGTTTGGACGTGTGTTTATTAGCCTGGGGACTTAAGAACAAAGCTACCTTGTTGGTTGCAGGCAGGTGACACCCACAGGGGCCTGCAGATGTGGCTCAGGGGTAGAGTGCTGGCCTCACATGCAGAGCCCCGGGTTCTACCCCAGCACCACAAAGAAAAAAGAAAAAGAAAAGAAAACCCAAAGGGGTTTCCTTCTCAGATCACTGCACAGGGTTTGAACAGATCACTTATGCAAATAATGAGTCACTTAAACCTTGAGGCTGCTAAAAAGGAGTTTATAGCCAAGGTACAGAGATGGTGGCTATCTTAGTAAAAAATATTTTTTGACTGTGAGAGATTTTTATTCAATTTGTTGGTGTTTGGGGCTGGGGATGTGACCCAGGGGTGCTCTTCCACTAAGCTACAGCCCCAGCCCATATATCTATATATCTATATATATATATATATATATATATATATATATATATATATATATATACAGACATATATATGTATACACACAAACACACACACAGTTGTAGATGGACACAATACCTTTATTTTATGTATGTAGTTTTTAATGCGATGCTGAGAATCGAATCCAGTGCCTCATCCATGCTAGGCAAGCATTCTACCACTGAACCACAATCCCAGTCTCACCAGCCCTTATTTTTTATTTTGAGACAGGGTCTGGCTAAGTTGCTGAGGCTGGCCTTGAACTTGGAATCCTCCTGCCTCAGCTTTCTGAGTAGCTGGAATCACAGGCAAGTGCCATTCCACCCAGCTGTAATAAAAATAGTTTTAAGACAAAATATTAATGCACTCTTAAAACATTGTTTTTTTTTTCACTTGACATTTTATCTGTCTGTGCCTGTTGTTATTACAAAAATCATAAATATCAAAATTCAGTACAATATCTGCACCAGTAGTTGCCTAAACAAAAGTTAATTTCTATAAAACCATTAACTTAATGCAGTTCTATTAAAAGAGATTCAAAATTCCCTCAGTTAACAAGATATAAATAGTGGTATATATGTTTTAAAGCAGAAAAGCCCAAAACACCCAAGGAGAAAATGTTAAATATTTTGGTCTGACAGTTCCTACAAGTGGTAACTTCCAACCTATAAAGGAAATGTTCATGGTTAAAACTCTAGAGTGCAAGTAGAAAAATAGTCAATCAGAATTTACCCCAGGCTACATCATTAAGTGGCATTAAGTGGGGGCACCATGTATGGCCCCATGTCACCGTATTCTACATCTAAAGCCTTCCCTGAAAGGAAAGTTGCAAAGTTTAAATGAGAAGTCAGGAAAAAAGACAATCTTTTTTTTTTTTTTTATTTTTTAGCTGGGCATTGAACCCAGGGGTGCTTTACCACTGAGCCATGTCCCCAGTCTTTTTACTTTTTTATTTTGAGACAGGGTTTCCCTAAATTGCTGAGACTGGCCTTGAACTTTTGATCCTTCCTGATTAGAACAGGTGTGCTTTTTTTGGCTCTTTTCTTTGCACAAATCACTACTAGGCATCTCTGTGAGGCTACTCCTTGTGCTGGGAAGCAGCCACATCATCAGGAACTCTACAGAGAAGAGCAAACCAGCTTTTCAAAACTACACCCATGTGTAAAAGGTAAATAACCATGCACCCCATTTATTGCCCCAGTTTATCATGATTAGATATAACTCACAAAAAGAAAAATGTCAATTTCTAGTGACAATATTAAAACATATATAGACACTGGCATAAGGAAAAAAATATGCATTTTTTTTTGTGGTAGTGGGGATAGAACCCAAAGGAATACCACTGAGCCTCATCCCCAGTTCTTTTAGGTTTTTTTTTTTTTTTTTTTTTTTTTTTTTTTTGAGACAGGGTCTTGCTAAGCTGCTGAGGCTGGCCTTGAACTTGCCATCCTCCTGCCTCAGCCTCCTGAGCTGCTGGGATGACAGGCGTGCACCACAGCTCATGGCTTGTTCCCAGTTTTTCAAAGGAATTTTATATCCAGGAAGTAATGGTTTCACCGAGCATTATGTGAAAACCTCTCTTTTTTCCCCCCAGAATAATATTCATGCCAAAACTGTGGGATGTGGAAAGTACTGTCCCTGCCTCACTCATGAACCCCTTCAGGGACTGCTGCACAGGGCTGGTACAATGACCCTCGAGAGGCAGTGTGACCCTCGGGAGGCAGGTTGAAAGACTACAGGAGACAGGGTGGGAACTTCATCCTCCAGAACTTACTAGAACAGGGCCTAGCGCCATGTCCATTGCCTGGGCACCACCTCCTGAGGATTCTGGGAGAAACACCACTCTTCAATGGGGCCGAGAAGGGTTCAAGCCTGCAGCTGTGACCCAGAGAGTGGTGCTCCTGGGGATGGGGAACAGGTGATGGCAGCTGCTCCACACAAGCCTGGCTGAGTGTGTGGCCAGGCTGTGAGCAGCAGGTGACCGAGAGGTGATGACATTAAGTAGTGTCCGACTCCCGGCTTCTGTGCTCCTCTCACTGAGCTCTTCTGGAGTCTTCTCCCCTCCCTGCATGGCCCAATGTGAGTGGAGCCTCCCTCTGTTCTGAGTGAAAACCTTCCCCCAGGAGCCTCCATTCCCATCAGGATGTAAGTGTCGGCTGGAGCTTTCAGACAGAAACTCTAGCAGTGTCTCATGGCTCGGGATGACCAGTTTCTGGATGCCTACATGGTTTTCTCAACAGAAGTGCCATGTTCCCCGACATCAGAGCCCACTTGGCAGCTCCCTAAGGTGCTGAGGTAACCATGGAGAACCATGGAGACCAGGAGGAAGCTGCTCACTTCTCTACCTGCCCAGGGACT
This sequence comes from Marmota flaviventris, assembly GCF_047511675.1. Classification (NCBI taxonomy): domain Eukaryota; kingdom Metazoa; phylum Chordata; class Mammalia; order Rodentia; family Sciuridae; genus Marmota; species Marmota flaviventris. The sequence continues at coordinate 132,961,220 of NC_092503.1, read as the reverse complement.
ATGAGAAGACAGCCCCTCTCAGCCAAGGATCTCTACTGGCAACCATAATGCTGGACCAGGAGTCTCCTCAAGGTTGGCGAGGGTAAAGAAGGGTAGGGAAGGAGAGTGGAAGAAGAGGAAAGAAGGGAGGGAGGGAGGGGAGAGAAGAGGGAGTTAAAACCCGGTTTGAAGGCTACCGATCACAGGAATACTGGTTTTATATGTCAGCTTGACTAGGCTACAGGGTGTCCAGATATTTGATTAGTTCTGTGTGTCCACTGCGGGTGTTTCTGGATGAGATTAACATTGGAATAGGTAGAGTGACTCAGATGACCTTCCCTTATGTATTGGACACCATCCATTCCACTGAGGACCTGAAGCGAACAAGAAGGTTGAGAAAAGGGACATTTGTTCTCTGTCCCCCTGACTGCTGAGCTAGGGCTTCTCCTACCCTTGGATCAAATGTCACCATTGGCTTCCAGCTCACCAGCCATGGCTCCTGCTCCTCAGCTTCCACAGCTATGTTAACCAATCTCTTTTTACACCTCCTATTGACTCTGTTTCTCTACTCCTCAGAGACCCCTGAAGAATATGCCCTCTACCTGCTCTACAGCAGCTCCCAAGTTACTTTCTATCACAGGAGTTCATTGATTTTCTTTGTGGAGAGTTTCTCTACATGCAATGATACTTTTGGCTCCTTGATGGTCCTATGTCTTACCCAAAAAAAATATAAGGCCTTCCAAAGAGAGCAGGACTATCTTTCTTAATTAAAGCAGCATCTGGCATTTAGCAATCACTCAAAAATTACTAATGGAAGCAAAATTAGAGAGATGAAGGAAATATAGCAGATATATTATGAAGCTGGGCACATTGGTGCAGACTTGTAATCCCAGCTCCTCAGGAGGCTGAGGCAGGAGGATCACAATTTAGAGTCCAAACTCAGCAACTTAGAACCTTAAAAAGGGGTGGGGATGTAGGTCGGTGGTAGAGCATTCCTGTATTCAATCCTCAGTGCTGCAAAGAGAAAACAAAAAGATATCTATTATGAGTAACAAAGGAGGAATGTTTTCCCCAAATATCCCAGGACCTTCTTGAGAGCCTTCCATCCAAGTTTCTGTCGCAGCCTGTCCAATGCTGCTCACAGGACGTCTTGCATCAACCTGGGGATACACAACCTCTCACATGGTCTCCAACCGAAGTGCTGCATTCCACATCTTGAAAAACGCTGCCTGTCACAGCCCACTACAAGAAAAGTTTTCCAAAATTTCCAGAGAGGACGAGTCGGGGCCTGTAGAATGGCCCAGTGGGACAGGCTGAGGAGGACTCAGGAGGGGCTGGGGGAAGGGGAGCACCTTGACTCCAAAGAGACAAAGTGACTGTCCCTCCTCTGCAAGTTGCTGGCTCTCAGGAAGAGGGTCGGGGTTTGCGTTATACCAATGAAGGTTTTTCCAACGACTTACCAAAACAACAGCAGTGAATGCCCTGTGACCAGCTCTCATTTCTTTCCTTGATAATCACTTTTAAAAATTTATTTTTCAAGGTCCTAGGGATTGAACTCAGGGCACTTTAACACTGAGCTACATGCCCAACTCCACCTCCCTTTTTAAAGACAGGGTTGCTGAGGCTGGCCTCACTTGTGATCCTTCTTCCTCAGCCTCCCGAGGAACTGGGATTACAGGCATGCACTTTGTTCCACCTTAGCTGAACACGGTCTCCTAGTCTGCTTGGGCCACTATAACAGAACACCACACCCAGGGTGATTTATAAACAACACATTTATTTCCCACAGTTCTGGGAGCTGGAATTGGGAGATGGGGGTGTCAGGATTGAGCTCTGATTCCTGGTTCATGGATGGCTGATTTCTGGCTGTGTCCTACCTGCTGAGGGAGTGAGGGGTTCTCTGGCATCTCTACTCTGAGGGCGATCAGGAGAGTCCCACCCTCACGATATACCAAGGGCTTCACCCACCCTGGGGATAAGGAATCCACACAGGGAAGTGGGGGGAGGGACACAAAGGGTCTATTGCACATAGATTGATTTGTTCTCCATACAACATCCCAAGGCTGCTGAGGCCTATTATATGGAGAGAATTCTGCTTCTATGGAGGAGGCTCTGAACTGGAGGCCCTGCCTGGGCAGCTTCCTGGCCTTGGGGGGAAGAGGTTGATCCTGGTCTCCCAAGCACAGCTCCATCCCAGAAAGAAGGGCTGGAGATGCATCTTGGCATCTACTGCAGAGACCACAGCTGGATCCTCCCCAGCCCTGCAGCCTGCACAGAGAGTCGGCCCTGCTCAGGAGCGACCCACCCAAGCTCCCCGGGGTTCTGGGCGCTGCGATGGGCGGGGCCAGCGGGCGCCCCAGTCCCCTTCACGGAGGAGGCTCTGTTCTGTTCAAGGAGTGTGGCCACTGCCTCCCTGTCTTAGGCGCTTTCCCCTCCCTCTCTGAGAGGCTCCACCAGCTGGGTGTTGCCAAGGGACGCGCCCAAGCAGGGGGCTCAGTCGTCCTCGTCCTCGTCCTCCGCGTCCTTGTTGGGGGCGCATCTCTGGAAGCACTGCACGACGGTGACCAGGAAGAAGCTGGAGATGATGGCCGCGATGGAGACCGCCACGCCTGAGAAGATGATAATGAACAGGTCAGTGAGCGACAGGCTGAACTTGCACTCGCTGAAGCTGGCCTCCGACAGCTGCCACAGCGCCACCCTGCAGTTCTCCAGGGACAGCGAGCACTGGATTTCATCCAGGCCTGTGGAGAGGCAGGTGGCCAGAGGGTCAGCCTCAGCCCGGCCCAGCGGGAGTCACGCCCCACCGCAGACACAAGGAGACAGGAGCTGGCCCGAGCGGAACTGGGACTTCTCTAGACCTCAGAGTCACCATCATAGGGAGAATCAGGACACGGGCTCTTCCCTGGGCTCCTAGAGGGTTAGGCGCCGTTTGGGTTTGGAGTTAGGGTGGCATGGGGGGCCCTACACTCCACTTAGGGCTGGGAACCCAGCCATGGCGGGGAGCAGGAGGTGGCAGCAGGTGCAGGGATTAGGAACAGGGCCCACCCAGTGGCAGGACCCTCCAGGCTGCAGGGCCATCGCCCCACTGGATGCCACGCTCCTCTCCATCATCCTCAGGGCAGACAGGAAGAAAGGCTTGCCACTGTGTAAAGCCTCACCACCCCGACACAGGAGAGGGAAGGAAGAGGAGGCAGCTGAAGGGGGCCTTCCGGTGGCATCTGGTAGTTTTTTTTTTTTTTTTTTGTACTGGGGACTGAACCCAAGATTGTCATCCACCACTGAGTTACAGGTTTCATAAGCTGCCCAGGCTGGCCTTGAACTTGGGATTCTCCTGCCTCAGCCTCCTCAGCGAATCACTGGGACAACAGGCATGTGCCACCACCCCCAGATGGAGTATTTGGTACTTGGAACTTGAGTGAAGCTTCCATGTGCCTTAGAGTCACCAGAAGATTGTGCTTGGATGCAGGCTCCCCAGGGATCCATCCACAGGTCCTGATGGTGGGGGGGTACTCTGCATTTTTTTTTTTTTTTTTTTAGTACTGGGCATTGAAACTTGAGGTGCTTAGTCACTGAGGCACATCCCCAGCCCTTTTGTTTACATTTTACTGAGAGACAGGGCCTTGCTAAATTACTGAGGCTGGCTTTGAACTCCTGGTCCTCCTGCTTCAGCCTTCTGAGCCGCTGGGATTTCAGAGAAGTACCACTGTGCCAGCCCACTCTGCATTTTCTAATAACTGGGGGATTCTGTTGTGGCCAGAGGCAACTTTGAGAAGCTTCACTATCCAAACATCCAAGGAAGGGGCCTGAGCCCACCCCTGATATGACCAGAGGAGGCCTCTTGCACTCTTCTTTCTGTATTGAGTTGACTGTAGGATTTCACTTGAGTGTTTGACTAATTTAAGAAGAAGCCTCAAACCCTCCAGTCTAGAAAAATGTTAACAACAGAGCCCATGCTGAGTAAGGGCTTGCTAATAATAACCACCACACCACCATCCCCACAAGGATCGCTCCATAGGACTCACCCAAGCTCTGTTCTGAGCATCTGACTTAGATGAACTCATTTAATCCTTACAACAACTCCATAGAAAGGCCTCAATATCGGCCCCACTTTTCAGATGGGGAATGGGCTCATACAGGTGAAGTCACTACTCAAAGTTGGACAGCTAGTAAATGGTGAGCCCGGATTCGAACCCAAGCAACCTGGCTCTGGAGCCAATATGCCTCCAAAAGGAAGAGAAAGGGAGAGAAACCAGGAAGAGAGAGCAGGGTGGGAACAAAAGACACCGAAACTTCCTCCCCACGGCTGCCATCAGATAGCCACCTGGTCATAGGAGACGCAGTTTCCAGGGTAAACAGTTCATAACATTTTTAGAGACACCTCTGATGACTCCCCCATTTTGGTGAGCTGTTTCTCTTGGGGTCCTCCCATCTGCCATCAGTGAAGTAGGAGGCGGTCAGAGTGGCAGGCAGGTGAAGTCTGTCCCTACCCTCGACTTAGATGAGGAGGGCAAAAATGAAAAAGGGAAGGATGGCACTCATGGTTCTGCATTGTCCCCATGGTCCTCAGAGACAAAAGGAAGATTGGGGTTTCAACCTTGGAGAGACGCAGCTTGAAAGGGCCTGTGGGTCTCACTGTATAAGGGGGCAGAGAGGACTGTTTTAAATGGGGGTTAGGAACTTGATATGGGATACCCTTAAGGTGGGCCACCAAACAAGTAGTAAGAATGACCCGATAGAGTCCAGTCCATTTTGCAGAGAATTGAGAGGAGGCGGCAGGCTTTTGGGAGTGGTAAAAGAACCAGGTCACCAGGAGACAGAGTGGGAGAAAGAGAAGAGGCAGAATTGGCTTTGCCAGAACAACATACCTGTACTGCGAAAGAAGGATCCTAGTGTATGCAAGAAGGGGCCATAAAAGATGAGGAGCAAGGGGTAGTGGAGAATCCGAGGGTGGTGAGCTGAGCAGGGAGGTGGGCTGTCCATATAGAAGCTCAAAGGGGAGATGTTGAGTGGCTTCTTTGGGAGGGCCTGTGACAGAGGAAGAGCCAAGGAAGGAGTTTAGTTCAGTCTAAATGTAATTCAAGGGACAGTAGACATTGAGAGGGGCTCCCTTTGCCAAAGTGAAGGCTCTGATGAGGGCAACAAGTTCAGCCTGCCGATACTGAGAGTGCTCTTACACAACCGAGGCTAGAGAGACTATTGCCTACACTGCCTGATGAATTCCCTCCTGAAAGAAGAAGGAGCCATCTGTGAACCAAGACTCAGAGTGAACTTGTGAAGGAGAAGGGATGGGAAGGTCAAGAATCTTGGTGCTGGGCCAAGATCTATTAACTTTTGTGTCTCAAGAGGAGAGTTGTCACTTCCATCTCTAGGGGGTAGACTTGTGAGGAGGAGGGGAGGAGAAGGGTAGAGTCACTTCCCCATGGGAGCCGGTGTGTGGATAAAGAAGAAGAGCCCTAGGTGAATGGAAGAAGGTGTGTGGTCATTGTCCTGGGCCCTCAGTCCAGGGTCAAAGGGGTGAGAAAAGCTGTTGGGGTCAAGTCTGCTCTGAAAAGAGAGGGACAGCATCAGCAAACAGGGATAGCAGGTGTTGTGATTGGGCAGAAAATGGAGGAGGTGTTGAGTCAGATGTGAATTGGCTCGTGGTGTGAGGTGATAGAAAGACTGGAAATGTCCAACTCAGAAGTGGGTCATGGTAAGGCACTGGCCAACAGAATAGGGGATGGTCCTAAGGTAAGGGTGAGGGTCAGGGGAGCAGCAGGTGAGTCATAATGGAAGCATCTATTAGGGGAAAAGCACAGCATAGTCCCCAACTTTGTGAGGATGTCCCTTCCCATAAGGGGAACAGGACACTGTGGAATGAACAAAAAGGAATGAGTAAAAATTAGAGAGACACAAGCACAAACAAGGCTAGGTGTCTGTAAGGGTTGGTAGTCGGCCCCCAGAACACCTTGAGGACTGAATATGCAGCCCTGGTGTCTAGGAGGAAGGAAGGCCTACCTGACATACGCAGTGTTACCCTGAGTTTCCATGGAGTGATAGTAGTGGTTGGGTGATGGGGACCTGGATCTTTTCAATCCTCTGCAGCCAGTTCTAAGAGTTGGAAAGGGGAACACAAAGGGCCAGGTGGCTGGGGGGACCCATGTTCTTGGGAAATGTGAACAGCCCAGTGTCCCTCTTGATGACATTTAGGACAAAAATCCGGAAAGTATGAGGCTTGGGACATGTACGAACCCAGTGACCCATCTGACCACATTTAAAACAGGGTCTGAGTGGTCCTGAGGGACCATCCCATGGGCCAGTGACACCAGGGACAAATGTTTTGAGCGAGCATCTGCTATCTCTGATTTCAGGCCTTCTCACCTCTCTCATTATACACCTTAAAGGTGACTTCCAGAACCTCAGCTTTGGGATTTAGAAGCCCCCTCTCAAAGCATCTGTCACAAGGAGACAAAATTGCAATGTATGCAGGCCAGGGGAGAAATAAAGCATGTCCACATGCTTCTGCCCCTTTCGGTGCTTTATTCACTCAAATTACTCAACGCAATTTTCACACTATAGGTTCTTTTATTTAACATTTATTTTTTAGATGTAGATGGACACAACACCATGCCTTTATTTTTATATGGTGCTGAGTATCGAACCCGTGTCCCGCCCATGCTAGGTGAGTGCTCTACCGCTGAGCCACAATCCCAGCCCTCTATATGTTCTTAATCAAGAAAATGACAAGCCTTAATGCTAGGCACTGCAATAGACATAATCAATTCACAGAAAACATTTCTAGATTAACTAATTCACAGGAAACAATTCTAGATTAATTTTAAGCACTGCAAACACACTTAATCATGACAGGATAATAGCAGACCTTCCCTCTGCATGCTTATTTTTCTCAAGCCTGCTTGTGAGCCAATCCGCCCAAACACACTTTACCTTGCAGGGGAAGCAAAGAATGCTTCTCCCTCCCTGTTCTCACGGGTACGTTTTGGGAGTCTCTGCTGTGTCTGTAACAACTCTCTTCCAATTTATTCTTTTGTTTTTAGTACTTATAAGGTTCTTGCTTAGCACCTGGATGACCATCTTAAATGACAGCTGCCATTTTAAGGAAAACATTTCACTTTCCTGCCCAAGGGAGTTACTGAGAAAGGCTCATCACTCCCTCATACCAACCAAATCCTTAACCACCTGCATTAGGGCCCACTGAGCTCTGATTCCTGAGCTTCCCCCATAAAAGTCCCAGAACTCAAGCCTGTTCTGCCTCTCTCTCCTATAGAGAGATGGCCTTCACTTGTCAAGTCTGAAAAATAAACTCATGTGTATCTCTGCCAGGTCTATGTCTTTCATTTATTGCTCATCTATATTTCATTCCTTGCTTTCCCTTCACCCTCATCCCAGGTATTAAGTTTTTTTTTTTTTTTTTTTGAAAAGAATCTTTAAGGACATCAATTTTACATGCCAGTGCATACCAATTAAATGTAGAAAGTATCAATACAAATTAAAGAATGTGTATCATTGTGTTCATATGGGCTCTCGTTCTCCTCTCAGATAGACAATTTTCTTCAAATTAAAACTCCCCCCCCCCCGGAGTCACATCCATATTGGATTTACTTATTCATTTATTTGTTCACATACTTTTCTGGTTCTGGGGATGGAACCCATGCCCTTCCACATGCTAGGCAAGTGCTCTACCACTGAGCTATGTCCCCAGGCCCTCAGTTAATTTTTATGAAGTTCACTCATTTCTGTAGAAAAGCATGGGTTCTGGGTTCCTAGATTGTACAGGTGAAATTGGCCAGTGTTCCAGAAGGGGATCTAGACTCTTTTGATGCAGATGCACAAAAGAATGTGCACCTTTCAATAGCACTCCAGGGAGTGGAACCCAGTCCTCTTCTGACATAGCCAATTCTGACCTTACACACCCGGTCCTGTTTGTCATGACATCCTACAGTTGTGGGCTGTCTCACAGCACAGATGAACCTAGAGTCAAAAGATGAGGAGCTCAAAGAGCAGTCTGGGTGCTTTATTCCCAGGGCTGTGTGGGGACACATGCAGCTCACAGTACTTATACAATTCAAGGAGTCTGGACACACCAGAATATCTTCAAGTCCCTTTTTGGTCAGGAAAGCCCTTAAAACAACCAGTGATGACATATCTCATATTGCAGATTTCCTTGCCTTTATTTGATCCTAGAATCCAGCAGCAGAGCAGAATGAATGCTGTTCAGAACTCCCCACCCCACCCGCCACACATGCAAGTTAGACGTAGAGCCAGAGGAAAGGAAGTGTCATAAAGGGGGTGAAGCACACAGATCACTGTGTGGGGGACAGATGGGCTGGCTGTGTAGAACCTGGACTCTGCTACCTGTTCCAAGAGTGAGCTGCAGTCTGCTTACAGATCCAACTGGGTTCTAGTTCACTGTGTATGCAGAAGCCTTCAGGCCCAAATTAGAACACGTACACAGGCACCTTTAGGATAACTCAAAAGAAGTTTGGGTGGACCTCCTTCTCCTCTTTTGATGGGAAGCTAAGTCTAAGGTCACTGCATAACCCCACCAGCCTGAGTCCTCAGCAGGAGTCATCATTTGGGGAATCTTGTTCTAAAACCAGGCAGCACAGGCAGGGCCACCCATTTGCCCATAGCCACCTCATCCTTACTCATCCTCTCATCATCTGCTGATTGAAAACGTTGTGTCCCTGGGTAGAGAGAGATGGGAAGTGTTAGGGGAAGATCTGTCAGTTATGAGCAGCCTTCTCCCCCACCAGAAGGTGGTATATTAAGTTTAGTTTAGAAACATTTGCAAGTGTTATCTACCTATATAATTCTACTATTTTGATGAAAGCTAATTGGGATGGTTTCATTGGCCATGACTACATTATTTCAGGAAAGACTTGGTAGCAGGATGACAGGCAAGGTCTTGTGAGGCCCAGAGACCCTATTTTATTCCCATTGCATCCAAAGAACAAGACACCAAGTTTCTAGGTCTATATGGAGACCCACAAGGATGGGTGTACCTTGAATGTCTGGGTGGCACTGAGGTCACCTAAGAAGGGTTTTTTGAAATTTTACTGTCCACTTAGAATTCTCCAGGCCTCCTCTGTTCCCCTACATGGATAATGCCACAGTGTAGACACAGATAATGACCTGATTTCAGTTTGATGCTTTGAGTTTCTGGGAATAAACCTCATTGATCACCAAGTACTTGGTGGTATTTCTCCATCAGCCCCTGGGGAATTCCAGTGTCAAAATCAGAAAACTGGGTAAAACCATCATGGAAGATGTCAGAAGACTAATCTTGAGATTCCATTCATTTCATACTATTTATTTATGGAATATCCATGAAACAAAATTGTTTCTTCATATGTGCATGAAGCCTAAATCCCATTCTAAAAATCCAGGCCCCTTGTAATGACTCTATACAGACACATATGGCTCTAAACAGAAGGTCCAATCTTCAGGGGCTTCCTTCCAATGTAGCCCCCAGCACCTGATTCCCTGCCCCATCCACACTTCAGGCAGTGTCTGAAAAGCTGAGCTCTGAGTTTCCTTCATGATCCCTCTACATCCTGGTTATACATCCAATTACTTAGAGGTCATATTTTTATACACACCCCAATAGGCAGCTGTTGGACAGAAACAGTGAATGAGGCCCTGGTTGTAGATGAACATATGGCCACATTGAGGACAGGGCACAGTATAGAAAATAAGGACCTTTGGCTGCCTAAAGTCCTTCAATAGTGCTGTGAGCTCAGCACAGAGTTGGGAACATCTCTCTTGGTGGATGGCACCCTGGGCATCATAGCTCTCCAGAGGAGCAGGGTATAGCTCTCTGCTCAACTGGCTCAGCCTGGCAGTGTGACAGAGCAGGTCCCTGAGGACCGACATGGAGATGTGATTCCGGAAAAAACACAAGGTCCTGAGCTGAGAGCAGCGGCTCAGGGCAGGCAGGATGGCTTGGAGCTGGGAGTCCGTGATCTCACAGTCTTCCAAGTCCAACCTGTTCAGGGTGGCTGCAACTGTCTCCAGAAGAATTTGGAGGGGCACCGGACTGAAATTGGTCAGTTTGATATATCTCAGATCCAGGTGTCTTAGCTGGCTGGTGTTTGGGCATTGGGAGAGATAATTCCAGTCGGAATCTGAGAGCGGGCAGTTGGTTATTGAGAGGGTCTCCAGGGGGGTCTTCAGGTGCCTAAGGAGGAACCAGGCAGTTAGTTCTGAGGGAGATGAATTGGCGCAAACCCAAGGTCACTGTGACCATCTGAACATGGTTGACATTTTGTAGAATCTGCTCATTCAGGTCACTCCCTATCAACCTGAAACTTTCACCACTACTTGTGTGACCAGGTGGGTCCTCCATCTCTATGAATGTCACCCTCAATGTCAAGCAGAAAGCCACATATCTAGCCACAGGAAGTCAGGAAGAGTCATGTACCAAAGGCAAATCCAGGAAAGATGTGTCAAAACACACTGGGGTTAACCCCTGCCAGGCTCACTCCCTGTCCCAACAGCAAGGTCTTACTCCCTGCTCTTCACTCACAACCCCTGAGCAATCACCTGGAGCTCAGACCTGCCTTTCCCAGGAAGGCATTAGAAGTGGGCTTCTCTGCTCCCAGAGGGAGGACACAGAGCTTCCTTGTTGAACAGGTACAGGTGTGGGGGCTTCCCTCCTTCAAAGTCCTCACCTCTACCCTGCTTTGTACCCCTGTCATTGGACAGGCCTCCCAGAAAAGGAACCTCACACCCAACTCCTGTCCACATCAGCTGGCTTCCCAGCATGATGTCACTTCCCAGAAAATGGACCCTGGTTTAGCCCTTTGCTCTACCACAGGTTAGAAAATCAAGCTTCAGGATACAACAGGAACAGATGATGGGTTATTTACCTTCCAGTGCCTTGTTCACCATTAGAGTGTCAGTGGCTGGCACACAGTAAGTACCCTTTCATATTTACTGATACTGGTCTGCAGAGGATGCTCAACCCCCTTACTCATATCAGCACCTGCTCCAGGTGGCCCTCGAGGGCAGGACAGCATCCACACAGAACTTCCACAGGCAGTCCATCCTGAGGAACTGTGAGGTGAGCTGGGAGAGCAGCCACTCCTGCTCATCTAGGGAGGTGTGGGTAGGCATGTGGACCTGGGAGACAAGCAGCTTCCTCAGGTTCCTCATCTGGCCCAAGAAAGGAGCATAAGCAGCCAAGGTGGAGGGCACTCAGGTGCAGAGCACTTCCACCTTCTGGACAGAGTCCAGCTGCAGCAGTCTCAGGACCTTCCTGGTTTGGCCGGTGGGTTTCACAAGGATCTTCAGCCTATTGCAACACAGGTGCAGCCTGTCCCTTCTCTGTGTGACCCATAGGAACAAGAGAGTCAGGAATTCATCCAGGGGCCCTTCTGTGAGGCAGAAGTCTATGAAAATCTTCAAGGGCAGCTTAGCTGCCATTGCTGGACCAAGTTTCAATGTTCAATTTTTCTTAATGTCCTCTGGTGAGCAGGCATCGACCATGTCTCTAGACCACGTCCTCCAGAAGTTCCTTGGAACCATCCGCAAATCCAGCACTTGCAGTTTCCACCTCCTGTGGGGACCACAGCAGAGTCTCAGCCCTGAGGCCCTTTCCTTCCCCTCTCAGCTGCTGCTCCCTGCTCCACTTCTTCCTTCTGTCACACTTTTCTCCAATCTAGCCTGGTGAACCCACTTGTACAGACTGAGGCAGGGGCAGGTACAGCCTCATTCAGGGGTCAGCACAGCTGCCACAAGCACCTCCACATCCAGAAGCCCCTCCTAGATGGGGCTCAGCATGGCCAAGGCCTCTCCACCCGTCCTTGCTGGCAGCACAGGAAGCCTGTGGAGCACACTACAGCACTCACTCTCCCTGCCTATACCCATCCCTTCCCTGGAATGAATGGTGCTCCCTTCCAGGCCACCTGGGTCCCCCTCACCTGGGGCGATCCTTCAGGGCAAGCAGCATGTACAGCCCATCCAGTGCCACTCGGAGCATCTCCAGCTGTGGCTTCCTCATCAGGGCCCCCAGGGGCAGGCAGGTGAAGGGCCAGGCCTGCACCATTTTCTTCAGGACCTCAGTGTGTCCCCTGCTGAAGGCCTCCACAAAGAGTGGTGGGAAGAGCTCTATGGGCAGGTCCTTCAGATCCAGGATGGCCCTGGACTTGTTGCTCAGCAGGCTGCGCCCTGCCAGCTCCAGCAGCGTGGGTGGGGACTGGATGCTCATCCTGGGGAGTCTGAAAGAAGAAGGATCCTGGAAAATGGTCCAGAGAAAAGGCCACTATCCCATCCATTGCCAGCCACTGGGAAGAGGGTAATGGGGAGTCCAAAACTCACCCCAACCTTAATGGGGAAAAGCCTTTGATTATTATTTTGTCCTTATAAAATGGGAATTGGAGTGTCATGTGACTTAATGCAGTAGGCTCCTCAGTTTCAATAACTACAGTGGCTCAGAAAGGAGTTGCCCTCACATGGGTGATGTTATTTTTAATTTCAAAAAATTAAATGGGCAATTATAAAGCATGTTCCCATATTATAAAACACTTGGAAATTACAACAGAGTCTCATGGATATCTGTTACACATGTGAGATTCTGCCACCTCAGGGGGGAGTTCAAGAGAACCAACAGATCAGAAGAACAGAGTCTGTGAAGTGTTGCATGAGACAGTTTGAAGCTTTTTGTTTATTTGTTTAAACAAATTATAAAACTACAAAACTACATAAGCCTTAAAGTATAATTTGGGGGATGAGGCGATATTGGTGATTGAATTCAGGACACTCAACCAGTAAGTCACTGCCCCCAGCCATATTTTGCATATTAGTTGGAGACAGGATATCACTGATTTGTTCAGTACCTGGTGATGTTGTGGCTGGCTTTGAACTTAATTCTCTGGCCTCCTCAAACTCTGGAGGAGTTGGGATTACAGGTGTGTGCCACCACACCCAGCAAAACAGTATAATTTTATGGGAACACAAAATAAATATTTTTATTATCAGAAAATAGAATTCCAATCAATTAGAATGAAATAGGATTGCAATCCACTTCCTTGGTTAGGTAATTTTAAATTGGCTTTGCCTGGAGCTCAGTGGAAGAGCACTTTCCTAGGACATGTGAGGCACTGGGCTTGATCCTCAGCAGCAGGTAAAAATTATTAAATGTTAGGCTGGGGACATACCTCTATTGATAGAGTGCTTGCCTCACATGCACAAGGCCCTGGTTCAATCACCATACCACCAAATAAATAAATGGATAAATAAATTATATTGTCCATATAAACTTTAGAAAACAACAATTTAGAAAAAGAAAAAGTGCGGAGTGTGCATGCACAAGCCTGTAATCTCAGGGTTTCCAGAGACTGAGACAGGGAGATCATGCGATCAAAGTCATCCTCAGCAAGAGCAGGCGCTAAGCAACTAAGTGAGACCCTGTCTCTAAATACAGCACAAAACATGACTGGGGATGTGGCTCAGTGTTTGAGTGCCCCTGGGTTCGATAGCCCATACCAAAGAAAGAAAGAAAGAAAGAAAATTGAAAGTGACATAAGCCAAAGTGGAAATCCTAGTGTTCAGGATCAAGGTAAAACTACACCTAGAGGCAAAATCGACGTTGTAAATTGGTTTATGAGAAAAGACAGGAAAAAAAAATTGTTTCTGAATCTGCAGAGGTGAGGCGGGATGGGGTGGTGCTCAGGGCAGTGAGGGACTTACTGGATCTGTTGAGGTGTGCAGGGTTCTCGGAGTCTCAGCAGGCCAGGCTGGTTCTCCTTGGGCTCCAGGACTCTTGTGTTTCTCTTCTGGCTCCACAGAAGCGTTTATGGACCTCTCTGACCACGCCCCCACTTCCATCTGATTGGCTGGCAACCAATCAGAAAGCAGTATCTCATCAAGTTCTCCAATCTCCTCCCACTTAATCCTGATTGGATTTTCTTCCTCCAGATTGATTGATTGAATCCGATGGTCAGGAAAGTGCGCAGAATCCGGGAAATTGTGACAGTCAGGGGTGCGTCCTTCCATGCACTCCACACCATGGACTCAATTTTGTCCATATGTGACCCTCCTGTTCCTCCGGTGAGTCAGAAAAGCACTGAATCCCTAAGAAAAAAAACAACACCTGAAATATCTTTCAAAGGGGTCTTTGGCCATATCCAAATTATTTGAATTTTTTTCCCCGAAAATTCCATAGTAAAAACAGCTTTTTAAAGAGAGTAGTGTCATCCACGAAGACCACAGAATGGAAACCATGTTGACAACAGTCACACAAGTGTCGAGTTACCTTGCAGCAAATCTGGGCACACTCAGAGAGGAAGAGCAGACAAGGAGGGTGGAATCAGTCTTCTAGACTTAGGGCAAGTCTTCTCCTGTTTGTCTGTCTGTACTGGGGATTGAACCCATTGGTTCTCAACCACTGAACCACATTCCCTGCCCTTTTTATTTTTTGCTTTTATTTGGAGATAGTGTCTCACTAAATTGCTTAGGTCCTCATTAAGTTGCTGAGGCTGGCCTCAAATTTGCCATCCTCCTGCCTCAGTCTCCTGGGTTGCTGTGATTATAGGCATGGGCCAACATGCCCCATCAGAATTGGAAAAGTCTGAAATCCACCAAGGGTGGAAACTGTGGGCAACTTGGGAATGGGAGAGAAAGACACAGGGTTGGACAGCAGGTGCTTCTGACATCAGGGAGGCCACCAACTGGAGACTCTTCCTGAAGAATCAGGGACCTGAGGACACATCTCTCAGGCAGCCTTTGCTCCAGGCAGTTTCCAGGGCTCTTTAGGCTGTGAGAATTTCACAGGCAAAGGAAAATTTGAAGAGCCTGAGTAAAAAGTAATTTATGAATTGAGGAACGAGAGATGAAAAGAGAGGGAGTGCTTGGATGATGAGCCATGTGAGGGGAGGACTTACAGGGAAGATGTAGAAGGAATGTATTGATTGGCTTCAGTTACATAATTGCATTTCTGGTTTGTTCTGTCTTTGTGTTAGTCAGCTTTTTCACGCTGTCACTACAACACCCAAGCCCTACAACTACAGAGGAGGAAAATTTATTTGGGGACTCATGGTTTCAGAGGTCTCAGTGCACACACAAGAGATTCCATTTCTTGGGCCCCCACCTTCAAGGTGAGGCTGACCATTATGGTGGGAGATTGTGGCAGAGGGAAGGTGCTCACATTATTAGAGAACAGAGAGGGAGAAAGATGGCCCCTTGCCAGATACAATATATACACACCATATTCACACCGCCAATGATCAGCTTCCTCCAGCCACACCCCAGCTACTCCCTGTTATCACTCAGTTAATCCCATTAGAAATTAACTTACTGACAAGGTTAAGGCTATAAATCAATCATGTCTCCTCCAAAACCATTGTCTCACAGGTGAGCTGTTGGGAGACACAGCATCTAAACCATGATGGTCTTCTTGGGTATTTTGTTGGAACATATCCCTGCTCACATCACAGTTGGACACTTACAGTTGGCTGAGATGATCTTTGGTTTCTGTTTCACATAATGACTTACCACAAATGAGCCACATTTAATCTCCTATATGTGCAGTGAAGTAGGGCTAAGGCTATTTCAGAGACCTCATTGCTTTTTAGGCTCCACAAAAATGGAAATATAGTCTCTCAATTTAATTTCAAATTTCTCTGCCATTTGTCTGTGTGTAGCCAGCTGGAGAGGGTGACTTCTTGCCACAGCCCTGCCTTCTCTTACTACCCTTGACTTGGTGCAGGAGGCAGGTAGATGTTTCTGTCAACCTAAGTCACAACAGACAGTGGCTCTCCAAAGAACAAGTGTAGTCAGACATAATAGGGCGGGAATGCAGGACACCTAAAGAAAGATGAGTCAGAGCCCCATCCAGGAGGCAAAGGGAGACAGGGTGTCAAAGGCAGCTTTGAATCAATTGTCACTGACTTCACCGATTCAGTACCGAGGATGGCCTCAGTTCAAGGACAACAGGCGGCTACTGGCCAGGTGTCCTCCTAGAGTTTGGGGGGTGCAGGTTGGGGTGGATTTTATGCACAGCTGAGGTTGGGGCTGACTGGTTTGTGATAGTTCCTGAC